>NC_090929.1:466318998-466626831 GCF_040938575.1 Ambystoma mexicanum
TGTGATGAATCTAGCGGTCATCACTCCATCCCTGAGGAAACTCTCTTCCCATTTGGCTACGGAAATGCAGCCGCTATCTGATCCTGCACCTGACCCTCGGGGTGGGGGTGGGTGCCGGAGGGAGGACCCTATGGGGGGTGACCCTCATGGGAGGAAAGAGACTCACTGGCAGGAACATGATATCCCCCTTACCACTCGGGGTATAACACCAACCCCTTGAATTCTCAATCCACTTTGCAATGACAGTAGGGCTCTTTTCTATACTTTTTGCAAAATGACCGAGATGAGGAAGAGCATGAAAGCAATGCAGAGCATTGAAGCTGTAGAACTAGAGACGTGCTCTAGTCGTTGGATGTATCCGATAGGTCCCAGGACATTTAAAACCCTGGCACCTTGAGGAAGATGGAGACCGACTACACCCGATGCGGGTCGGGAAGCGAGGAAGAAGCCAGCTGGAGCAGGAGAGCTCCATCTGGCGCCGTCACACGAAGCTCAGAGGTCATAGGTACGCCACAGAGAGGCCTACAGCAGGAGATGATGTGGAGAGGAGGCCAAGGCATATCGGCTGCCGGAAAGCAGATGGGACGCCAACAGAAGGAGGAGGTATCCCGCTGGAGAGACCGTAGAGCGCAGAAGCCACCACAAGAGACCGGCGAGCTCAAAGAGGGGAATTAGGACACTGGGGCGCTTCGCAGCTTATACTGCATGCCAAGGAGGGCCAATGATATTCACATGGCGAACCTGAGCAAGGGAGCTGGGACGCAGAGTGCATTAAGGATTGAATAAATTAAAGGGGGTCAAAGAGCCAGTGGCTGAATGAGTCGGACTGTTACATGTGGAGAAACTCTTGGCAGGAGAGCATACCAGGCAATGTGATTGCAAGTCTGGGACCCACACCCTATTGAAAATAAACTGTGAGAGTCAAGAAGAGGAAAAACAATCTCTTAGGTGTGCGAAAACCAGGGGAAAAACCATACTCCCTGAACTAGAATGTTGAATAAATTGTGAAAGCCATGGAGAGGAAGAGAAGCCCTTGACTGTGCGAAAACCAGGGGAAGTGAACCATACCCCCTGGTTTGGAAAGTTGTAATATTCTGGGAAAAAGAACTATGATTGTGGAAATCAAGGAGAGAAAGAGAATCCCCTCGAGTGCGTGAAATCCAGTGCGAGACAACCATACCCCCAAAGTTGCATATTGTGGAAAAGCAAAATGAAGAAATTAAGAATGTCCTCGCAGGAGAATACACCAGGTGAATTCATTGCAAGTCTGAAACCCGCACCAAAATATTTATGTTAGGTTATGTTAGCAGTACTTGTTTAGCACACCGTCACCAATGGAATTGGTCCCCAGGCGCTCTGGCGGATCTGTAAACAGGATGGGTGGGTAGGGTTAGTCGGGAGGAGGGGAGAAGGAGAGTGGGAGAAGTGGTGTGCTGTTGGAAGCTTCAGCTCGGTATACACCGAGTGCTGGGCTTTGGTGCTAGTATCGGATCAGATGAAGTGCTGTGGGTGAAGTTTATGTGTTGTTGATGCGGTGTGGTAAAGTGCGTGTGGATTGCTGGGAGAGAGATGGTTGTGTGGTTTTGTGTGGGTTTAAGTATGCAGAAGACTGAGGGTTGGGTTAGTGGGGTCTGTATCCTGGTTCAGGTACTTATGATTCTGTTCGAGTTGTAAACCTGTGGGTTCAGATGTTGCTGGTTCTTCAAGGGCCGACTTGTTTTGGTGGTGATGCGCTGACCCACCTGTATCCTACTGAGTATAGTTTGGATTGGTGGGTGCGTCTGAACCTAATCTTCAGGTGTGGGACTGGGTGGGTGATATTTGTTCTCAGGTGATCTAGTGTGACCCTGGTCGGTTAAGGCTTTGAATGGTTCAGGGTCGTGTTGCAGTGTTGTCCTTCTGTCCTGACCGGTTCTTTGATTTTCGTGGGGTGAACATCCTTGGGACTATTGCTTAGTCGTGGTTTTGTGTGGTGGGGCATTATGCTTCCTGCTTTGTATTGGTGGGCAGTGTGTAGTGATGAAACATTCTGCTTCTCACCCATTGTAATGGGGCACGTGATGCAGTGCTTCCTTTCTCTCTATGTTTTGTTCTTATGACTGTTGGGTAAGGTCATAGTTAAGGTCATGGTCCTCTTGGTGATTCGTTCTAGTCTTTCTGTCTTAGTTTGTAGGTTTACTGTCTTTGGCCATATTGCAACTGTATCCCATTTGGTCCTTTAGTATGTCTTGGGATATTTACCTCAGTTTTTCCCACCGATTGATCGGTGTGTATCGCGGTCGCTCTACGTTCATTGATGTTTTAGTTATGTCGGTGCCCCTGTGGCTAGTCTTTTTAATAAATAACTTTGAATGTGGGAAATCCAGCGAAAAATGGAATCATACCCATTGGACCGAGAGATAGGAAACTGTGGAAATGAACCAAGGGAAAAAACATATCCCTTGAACTAGTGCGTTTGTAAACTATAAAGTGTCTGAAGAACTTGGTGGAAGAGAAACACCTGAGAATTGCGAGTGCCTCCACCGGCTCCGCACTGTTGGGAATTGTGCCTTTGTGACCAGAGAATATAATGGTGGGCTGCTTTAGATTGCCTAGTGAGGACGAAAATCTAGCTGACTTTGCCAAACTGGTCTTTAGGGACAAGCAACTGACCAGGGATGTCTTGGGAAGCTTTGGGAGTAATGGTTGGGTCCATGATAGTGTCAGCCTCAACTGAATTCTGCAGGAGCGATGGATTGGACCCCTGGACTGAGTTTGGGTTCCCTGTTCTAGTGTTCTTCAGTGCCACAAAGGTATGCCTGTGGAAACAATCATGGGTTTAGTGTTCTAATCTGCAGTGTCACACCCTAGCCCTTCCCCGAGTGCCTGGGTGTGAGTGTGAATTCAATCGGGCTCACCTTGTTTAATGTTTTGATGAGCTCTCCATCCTGAGCTAAGCAGGGGTGCGTGCTGGAACAAGAGGTGTCTTCTAACCAGTTACGCCACTGGTTCGGTAAGTATTTGTCCGGTTATGTCTTCATATGCGATTGTCCTCTTATAAGTGTTTTCCTTTCTTTTTCAGATTGTGGGTTGCGCTAGCTGTTGGCGTGGATCGAAGAATCCTGACTGAAGACCTTGCAGTTGCAGGTAAGTTTACGGTACAGCTTTTGGTAATTGTCTATTTATTGTCTTTTGTCTTCCAGGGTCGAGTTTGAGGTGAGCCGTGCTGCTAGGTACCTCGAGCGGGGAAGAAGGCACGAGGTCGGGGATGCGTGGGTAGAAAGGCTGCGTCAAGGAATTCCCAGGTAAGCTTACCGCTGCTGCAACGCTGACTGGACCTGCGCTGGAGACGCAGTGAAGGATAGAAGCAGTCGCGAGCTGGAGTTCCCGCAGGTAAGCAGTGGCGAGTAGCTGGAAGGAAGCGCGCCACGGGTTGGAGTCCTCGCAGGTAAAGTGTAGTGCACGCACGGGCAGAAGAAGCTGAGCTACTACCAAACGAAGGTAAGGCGGAGTAAGAAGAAGTCGGATCGAAGATTCCAGGTCAGCAGAGGATCTTCGAAGCTGCGATGAGTGTGGAAACAAAGTCACGCGAAGCACAGGATGCTGACTGGGTGTGGCTTATATAGAGAGCCACACCCAAAGACTAGACCGCACCATGCAGAATGGGCACCAGGAACATGAAATGAAGCTCTTAACAGGACGTGGACCTAACTACTGTAGTTCTATGCAATGCTGTATGATAAAGGGGCGGATGAGAACTCAGGAGCCCCTCATGTGTCTTGTGTGCCAGGCCCCAGTCCACAGAATCCCAATCTGACTATTAAAAAAGAGCGAAAGTGTGTTTGAGAGCTTGTTGCTTCTGACAGCTAGTGGGATAACAATCAGCACAAACTCCTATCTGGCTTTGCTGGACCCCCTGGAACTGCCCCAAATAACAATTTTCTATCTGGAGAAAATCTTATACCCCTGAGGAAAAGATCTCTTGTGAACTAATTTGATTTAAGGCTTACATAACCGGGAATGTTGTTTTGTGCTCTTTCTTAACCACAACCCCTTCCTATGGTAGAAATGATGCCCAATTATTGATTTATTATTGTGTAGAACAAGTTACTTTCTTACCTGGTAACGTTCTTTCGATGGGATGGTCCGGCGACGCATTCCATATCTATGACATGTAATCACCACAGCTGTGCTGCTTCGGAAACTTTTCTGCGTCCTGCGTCGATGACGTCGATGCGCCGTCGTCGAGGACCTCCTCTGATGTCCGACGTCATCCGATGTGATAAGTAGGACGCACAACGCCCGTAGCCTCAGTTGTAGTTTTTTCCCCCAGAACGTGTGACATTAGTCAACTGCCAGTCAGACACAAAGCCTTGCGGAACGTAAGCTGCAATCGCAAAAGAAATTCTGCAGCGGGGAAGGCAGGGCGGGAGCGATATGGAATAAGTCGTCGGACCATCCCATCGAAAGAACGTTACCAGGTAAGAAAGTAACTTGTTCTTCGAGGGGATTGGGTCCTCCGACGTATTCCATATCTATGACAGACTCCCAAAGCAGTACAAGAGCAAGGAGGAGGGAAAGAATTTAGAATCAAAATTTAGAATAGCCAATCAAATAGCAGAGCAAAGGACCGCCTTGCCAAAGGCCAGATCTTGATGGAATCGAGGGAATAGTGACGTACAAATGTATGTACTGAAGCCCAGGTGGCTGCATCACAGATGTTGCGAATAGGAACACCCCTCTGCAGGGCAGTAGATGCAGCCATACCCCTGGTAGAATGGGCCCGCAAGCCAGCCGGTGGGTCCTTACCCGCCAAGCAGTAACACTCCGAGATGGCCAAAATAATCCAGCGAGAAAGTCT
This sequence comes from Ambystoma mexicanum, assembly GCF_040938575.1. Taxonomy (NCBI): domain Eukaryota; kingdom Metazoa; phylum Chordata; class Amphibia; order Caudata; family Ambystomatidae; genus Ambystoma; species Ambystoma mexicanum. Next base: position 466,323,839 of record NC_090929.1, read on the forward strand.
GTTTCGTCACAGCTTGCCCCAAACGCTTTCCAGCGTAACCAATAAAGAGTTGATAGTCCTCTCTGACCCGGGACATGCGTGAAACATAAAAGCTTAAAGCTCTCCTAGGATCAAGCCTATGGAGCCTCTCCTCTTCCTTACCAGGATGCGGAGGAGGATAGAATGCCGGAAGAACAACCTTCTGGGCCAAATGAAATTCCGTCACTACCTTCGGAAGAAAAGAAGGACAAACTCCCCTGTCCTTGTGAAATACAGTGAAGGGTGGCTTAACTGAAAGTGCCTGTAACTCACTCACTCTGCGAGCGAAAGTAACCGCAACTAAAAACACAGTTTTCAGAGTTAACAGCCTCAAAGGGCAAGAATGTAAAGGCTCAAACGGAGCACCCATAAGAAACTTAAGAACAAGGTTTAAATCCCAACCGGGCACCAGGAAAGGTGACGGAGGGAAAACATTAGTGAGCACATTCAGAAACTGTGAAATTAAAGGGATTTTAAAGTAAGAACACTCTTCAGACGAGCGCTTAAAGATGGACAGCGCCGCCAGGTAACCTTTAATGGTACCCACTTGCAAGCCCCTGTGGGCCAAAGAAAGTAAAAAGGACAGAACCATGGGGATGTAACATGCAAAAGGATCCACATTCTGAACTCTGCACCAGTCGCAGAACTTACGCCAACGGCAACGGTACAGAGACTTTGTTGCTGGCCTTCGGGCCGAAAGCAACACCTCCATCACGTCTTCAGGGAGGTCCCAATCCTTATACCTCAACCTTTCAGAAGCCAAGCGTGAAGGTTGAGGGATCTGACCTCTGGATGGAGAACCTGACCCCCCCTCCCGTGAGAGCAGATCGTCTCGGTAGGGAAGACGACGTGGAGGGCAGATGGACAAGTCGAGAAGGTCCGGGTACCACGTCCTCCGAGCCCACGCCGGAGCAATGAGGATCATCCGGGAACCGAACTTCCGTAACCTCTGCAGCACTTGCGGGATGACGGGGACTGGAGGAAACGCGTACAGCAGCGGGAATGACCACTCCACCACGAACGCGTCTCCTAAGGCTCCTTTTGGAGGAAATTCCCGCGAGCAAAACCTTTCGCACTTCCGGTTGACAATGGAGGCGAAGAGATCCACTTGAGGGGTCCCCCAAAGGGCGAAGATCTCCAGGAGAATCTCCTGAGCCAACTCCCACTCTTGAGAGATCGCGCTCTGCCTGCTCAGAGCATCCGCCGTCACGTTTTCGTCTCCGGTCAGATGAACTGCCGAGATCGAAACTTCCTGCTGGATGGCCCAGAACTCGAGCTGCATCGCCTCCCTGCACAGAGGAAGTGACCCTGCCCCCCCCTTTTTGTTGAGGTAGTGCATGGCCACTGTGTTGTCCGTCAGGATCAGGACACTCTTTCCTCGCACAGTCGGCAGAAAAGCCTTCAGGGCTAGCCTGACGGCCCTCAGCTCCAACAGATTGATAAGGAGTCTGGACTCCGACGGAGACCAACGACCGCTGACTGTCAGCCCGTTGGCATGAGCTCCCCATCCCGTGAGGGATGCATCCGTCACGATCGTCACCTCCGGCCAGGGAAGCCAAAATGGAGCCCCCTTCATCAAGTTGCCTTCGACGGCCCACCAGAGAAGGTCCCGGGCGACCGAGGGCGGCACCGGACCGGGTCCGACATCCTGCCGGAGGACTGCGACCATTGCATCTTGAGTGCCCACTGCAAAGATCTCATCCGCAGGCGAGCCTCTGGCACCAGAAGAATGCAGGATGCCATGAGGCCGAGCAACCTCAAGAACTCGAACGCTGGGAGCGTCTGGGCATGCTGAAACTTGTGCACCATCTGCTGAATGTGAAGAGCCCTCACCTGGGGAGGAAAACACTGCCCCAGGGAAGTGTCGAGCACTGCTCCGATGTACTGGAGTCGCTGTGTTGGCATCAAATGGGACTTCTTTAAATTGAGGGAGAAGCCCAGCCTGTGAAGGGAGTGGCAGGTGACGGACAGATGATCCAGGACTTGCTCGGGAGAGCTCCCCCTGATCAACCAATCGTCCAGGTAGGGGTAGACATGAATCCCCCCTTGCCTGAGATGCGCTGCCACCACCACCATGAGCTTGGTGAAAACCCTCGGGCGGAGGTCAATCCGAACGGCAGGACCCGAAACAAAGTGCGAGTCGCCAACCGCGAACCTCAGGTACTTCTTGTGCTTGGGATGGATCGGCAGATGGAAGTAAGCATCCTTGAGGTCGAGTGACACCAACCAGTCCTGAAGCTGAAGGGCCTGGAGGACTTGAGAGAGAGTAACCATCTTGAACTTGTCCTTCCTGAGGAGTTTTTTCAAACCGCGCAAGTCCATGATGGGTCTCAATCCCCAGTCTTTCTTCGAAATCAAAAAATAAGGGGAATACCATCCCTTGTTCCTCTCCGCTACAGGCACCAGTTCTATGGCGCCTTTCTCCAGCAGGGCTTGAATTTCCTGCGCAAGGAGCGGATCCGGACTCTGCAAAGAGAGGTTCCCCGGTGGATTGTCGCGAGGCCTGTGCCGAAAGGGAAGACAGTAGCCGTGGGTTATGATCTCCAGAACCCACACATCTGAAGAAATGGCTTGCCACTCTACAAGATGCTGCGCCAGCCTTCCCCCAACCGGCGAACCATGGGAAATGGCCTCATGACTGAGTGGGAGCGGCTGCGGCGTTACCTGAGGGCAAAGAGGCAACTGCCCGAGCGGCCTTGGCACCACGGGTACCCTGTCGTCCACCTCTGGTACCCCTGCGTTGGCCTCTTTGACTGCCAGCTCCTCTCGCTTTACTGAAGGACGAGTAATAGCGAAAGGAACCACCCCTCCGTTGCTGTCCCCTAGGACGAAAAGGCAGAGGTTGGCGAACTGCAGCGCCCAACGACTTCGCTGCAGCTTTTGAGGTCTGCAACCTTCTCAAGGCTCTCGTCAGCCTTGCTGCCAAAAAGGTGCTCACCGTCAAAGGGCATGTTGAGGAGCCGGGACTGCACATCAGGAGCAAACCCCGACTTCCGCAACCACGCAAACCTGCGTATCACGGTGCTCGCCGCCATGGACCTGCTGACGCATTCAGCCAAGTCCAAACCCGACTGAACGGACTCACACATGGCATCCTTACCATCCTGGACCATAGCAAGGAAACCATCCCGTTCGTCCCCTTCGGGAATATGTTCAGCCGCTAACGCAACACAGTTCCACAGAGTGTGTGTGAAACGAGACAAGGCACAAATGGAGTTGGCCGCCTGAAGCGCCATACCACCAGAAGAAAACACTTTCTTCGCCCAGCCATCAAAACGTTTGTCGTCCCTATCAGGAGGGATGGTAGGGTACGACGCCTGCTTTGCCGGGGCCGTGGCCGCCTGCACCACCAAACTCTCCGGAGTGGGGTGCCTGGTCAAGTAGCAGGGGTCGCTACTGGCTGGATGGTATTTTCGCAACAAGGACCTGCCCACCGCCGGGAGACTCTCCGGAGCAGTCCAAGCCGCCGCCACCCTTCTCTGTAAAGCCATATGGAACGGCAGTACCGGGTCAGTTGGGGGACCAACATCAAGGATGTCCGTGAGATCATCCTGCACAAACTGCCCTGGGGGAGCAGACCATCCCAAGTACTCAGAAACCCTGGCCATAAGGCGTCGGTACGAGGAATCGGCATGAGAGCCAGACTCAGGCCTACAAAACTCCACCTCTGGAGAGGTGTCCAGTCCACTGGCATCATGCAGTGACTGCCTCAAATCATCAAACTGACTATGGCCCGAGACAATTTCATCTGGAACCCGACTAGGAACCAGGCCATCAGAATCCTCATCCGCCTCTGAAATATATTCCAGGTGGCGAAAAGAAGGCACCCGAGAGTGCTTGCTCTTAACCAGAGCCTTCCTAGGGGGTTCCCCCGTGCCACGGGGTACCCCCGACACCCCGGCCTCGAAAGGCGTCAAGGGCGTCGAGTGAATCGACGCTGGCGCCGAGAGAACAGGCATCGGCGCCGAGAGGATCGGCGTCGAAGTCAGATGCAGCGCCACCAGCATCAGCGGCGTCGACACAGTCCTCGAAGCCGGAGCTCCGAGCGTGTCCTTCGACGACCTGAGCGTCGACGGCTTCGACGACTTCCTCGGAGCCTCAAGAAAGCCTGTCGACGCCCTCGAAGCCTCAGACGTCGATGGCTTCTTCGAAGACATCACAGGTGCACACGGTCTCGAACGCGTCGAGGACCGGGACCTGGAACGGGTACGTCGAGAACGAGTTCCCTTGTCCGAACGGGACCTCTCCCGTGACTCGTGCCGACCACTCTTGCGAGCGGTGTCTCTCGACCTCTCACGACCGACCCCACTCGGGGGCGCGGACGGCTTAGTACCCTGCGACTCAAGAATCGCCAGCATTTTCTTCCCGAAGGAAGCCCATTCCTCCGGCGTCGCACGGCTGGTGGGGTAAGCGACGTGCCGGGCAGAGTCCTCCGAAGAGGACCTGGAAGACGACCGGTGTCGGCGCTTCCGAGAATGCCTCGAAGAGGCTGAGGAGTGGCGAGACCGACTCCTAGGAGGAGACCCACGCGACTTCTGACGCGGAGAGTCACCTCTCGAATCATCCGTCGAAATCCCCGCAGACTTCGACTTCCGGGGCTTGGACACCCGACCTACCGACAACTTCTTCTTACGTTCGCGTAAGGCTTTGGACGTGAGCGACTGGCAGTCGATACAGTCATCCGTGTCGTGGGCCTCCCCTAGGCACCAGAGGGAGGCGTCGTGCGAGTTCGTCACCGACATCTTGGACCCACACTCCCCGCACTTCTTGAAGCCCGGACGCGGGGTCGAAGACGAAGTAGAAGACATCTTCACACGAAGGATTTTCACAAAAACGAACAGGGTTGAAGAACCGAGAAGAACAGAACTCCAAAGAGTCGAGGCGTTAACCGAGATTCACGAAGCAACACGTTCGTGGAAAAAACGGAACTGAGGCTACGGGCGTCGTGTGTCCTACTTATCACATCGAATGACGTCGGAGGAGGTCCTCGACGACGGCACATCGACGCAGGACGCAGAAAAAAGTTTCCGAAGCAGCACAGCTGTGGTGATTACATGTCATAGATATGGAATACGTCGGAAGACCCAATCGCCTCGAATGAATGTATGTATGTATGTATGTATGTATGTATGTATGTATGTATGTGATAACGAATTTCTTTCATGGCTTCTATAGCCTAATAAGTTATGTTTGACTCTGAAAAAGAATCTGAGAAACCAGGGGAAGAGGATCCCTCCTGAGTATTGTGGAATTTTGATTATGTGTTTATTTTTGCACCTTTTGGAACTTTGTGTTGGAACTTTGTGTTGGAACTTTGGAAAAAGGTACAGATGGCCAGTTGAAAGACTATATCCCTTTGCACTTTATTTTGAGTTTACCCTGTAAGGATCAGGTTAATATTCTGGACAGAGGGCTCTTTACTTTTGGACATTCTGACACCGTCATCCTTTAATTTCATTGAGGCAAGGAAACCCCTCGTAGTGACAGGGCGAGATAGGTCTTTCTCCAACAATCTTATTTCTTTAACTAAAGTCTATAATAACCACCAGAATAACCCTGTGTCTGAGTGTTACTCCTGAATCCTTACAGTTGGTTGTCCTTAATCTATGTAGGTCCACTTATGTATCGTCTGTTCCATTAACTCTCCTCCATGACCTGTTTAGAATGTCCCTCAAACTCACCCCATTGTAAGAAACGCACGGATTCCAGTCAAATCTGATTTTTTATCTATTGTACGTTCTTTTGGGATCAAAAGAGGATTTTTTTCAGTGCACCAACTCAAGCTAAATTGTAGGTGCATGCAAACAACTAGGAAAACCAAAGCAGCCGATTTAGAGTTATTTGGGCCAAATTTTCAATTTCTTTATCTATAGGAACACCCCTTGTTAAAAGCTGTTCAAATTGCAATCAAGTACATTTTCTAAACCATGAAGCAGTTAATGAAGAAAATCTGAAGTTTTCTATACACCGATGGTTGCCTTGAAATTTTACTCAGGAATATTTTCAGATTTTTTCATGCAAGCGTCCGGAAGTGAGGCAGAAAAGCCTCGTCTGAACATTAACTATGCCTTGCGCTAGCTCTAAGGCATAATATATCAAACATTTTGTTTTAGTTGTCAGTAACTGTAAGTGCCCTACCACCCCAAATATAACTCCTGGATACACCACTGACCGCTTCTAGCCCCCCAGCACATCTGGTATCTTCGTCCCTGCTTTCTACATCTAACACAAACGGAGGTTCCTAGAGCACCTTACGTTTAAAAGTTCAAATGGTGTGAGGTGAGACATAAGTTACTTCCTTTTTTAGGACAGGATAGACAGGTGAAGGTAGAGGAGGTGGTGAGGCTGGATTAGGTGTGGGGAAATAGTTAAGTTTTTAGCCTTTTGTGGCGTATGGTGGCATCAAAGGGACATACAAGTCTGCACATCACCTATTGCAGTGGCCTGCCAACTTTATCTTCTCCTGATATTTTGGACTACATCTCTCATCAGCCTTATACAGCATAGTCAATTGACTATGGGAGCTAGAGGCCAAAACATGATCAGCCACAGTCTGCAGACGCCTGATAGAAAAAATTCCATGAATATGCAGAACTAAGTGGCGTTTTGTTGCCATTTGAGGCTGCACTTTGCATATAACAGCAGCAACAGGGCATGAGGCTGCACATTACATGCAGTGATGTACCATTTGAATGAGTCATTCATTGTTATTTTCTGTGATAGTTGAGACTGCAAATCACCCATGGTAAAGATATTATGCAAGTAAGGAACTATATGGTGTTTGGATTGCTACACCCTACATGTGCCGCTTCATATGCAGCAAAAGGCCATATGAGGCTGTAGTGCTATAGGTATTGCAGTGCCCAATGTTGGTTCTACTAGGTCAACCCCTATGATATTTTACCCCCCGCCATAGCATATCAAGGCAGCAGAGCTTGCAGAGTTTGCAGTCCAGGCAGCAGCAATATCAGCAGCCTTGGGCTTTCCACTATTTCCACGGTGGGGAGGAGAAGCTCAGCTGTAAAACCTCTATCTCCAAGCGGAACATAGCAGAGTTTGCAGTCTAGGCAGTCTGCGGCTGGAGCGGGTTGCTGCGTCGTATAGGGGAGACTAGCTCTATACGTGGGACCGTCGAGAAGCCCAAGCCCCTCAAGACCCCATGGTTCCTAAGGAAGTACATCGGCTGGGGGTCGCAGAGGTGAGTGTTGAAGGAGGCTGTGAACCTTTTTACTATTAACATTACTAGCGCTACCTTGTGCAGTGCTGACTGCGACATTGCCCCTCATGAGTACCTTACGCCTTGCTATTGCCCCTTCGACATTGAGGTGGAGGTCACAGACAACACTGGCCTTTTTATGGATAAACTCAGAATCAGCCTCCCTCAGGAGGCAACAGGGGGCAGGAGGTGTCAGCTGAGAAGGTGCAAAGCCTTAACGTTCCTTGTGGAGATAACGTCCCTCCCTGCCCACATAACAGCTCCAACCCTGAAGTTGCGGGCCGAAGGATTGTGCTGTTAGGGCCGAGGGAGCTCTCAACCTACATTTTGGGAACTTGCTTCACCCTCCGACTTCATCCCCTAAGGGACTTCCAAGGGGATAGATGAGAACATATCTGCTGAGCGGTCCACAATGAATACAAATCGCTCCCCTATGCTTGCTCCTGAACATTGTTGGGGTTTGACACACATCAATGATTATGTACTGCCAAAACGGACTGTGGAGTCCCCAAGGACTGGGCAGTAGGTGGATTCTATTCTAGCCTCCCTTACAAGTTTTGGAGATTCCTTCTAACCTGATGTCGGCTGACGAAGGTCACGACATCGAAATAAGGAAAACTACCCTGGATTCCAGAGACGCAAACAATTACAGGAGCACTCCTAAAGTACTTTATAAATCCAAGATGCTTTTGGAAACTCCAACCCCTTTATTTTGCCACCAGTCCCTATGGAAACACAACAAACGGATACACATGGTAAAGTCTTCGGGGCATTTTCAAACTTTTCTGCTCCCTTGATCACTTCAAATCCAACCAAGGGCCCCAATTCCTCTCATCAAATGGGATGCACCCAGCGATCAATCTGGAATCCGACGAGCTTAACTTTTGGAAATGTACTGGCTAAACAGAGTTTCCATTAAATGAAAAGCAACCTAGATTTAGGTCGGAACGTGACTAAGCCAATTTTCATGGTACCATCGCAGACAACCACTCAAACGGTGTCGAAGGGAGAAATACTGGACGCTGAACTTCTAGAAAATCTAGGTAAGCTGGAAGCAGGTGTTTTGGCACAAAGTGTGCACCAGCCCAATAGGCTTTCGGGTAGCGCCATATTGGAAAAAGAAATAGAATCTGTCAGACATCCAACTAACGCAGATGCTCCTAATCTGCTATGGACAACTAGAGAAAAACAGCATGTGCCTTTTGGATCTAATGTGCAGAAATCAACCTGCTGATTGAATCATCCACACGGGAGCATGTCAATCATTTGCAGAATGCCCATAGTATGCTTTCTACTAAAAGACCTTGTTTGTCTTCAACCCTTGATAGCAAATTTCTTGATGCAACTGAGGGAGACAAATTAACGAGAATAAATAAATTGACATCAATGGAACCAGATGGAATTGGCCCCCAAAACTGTGCCGGTAACAATATGAAGACTGGATGTAATCAAGGAATTGATACCAACATGATAGCAACATTATCTCTTACTTTGGCACTGTTTATGTAATTACATGAGACCTTGAATAAACAAATAAAAGGACAACACCACAGTCTTGGATATGTTGCATTCCAAAGTCCTATTTGTGGGGGGCTTTTTGACAGCTTTGCAGAAAAACTTGGATTCGAATGCAATGCAAACTACAAAAATGATGCACAGTATGTAGACCCCATAATTGAGGAAAAGGATAAACATCGAATGGAAAGAATTCTACTCGAGGCTGGCTCACACCAGGATTCCGTAAGAACTAAAAATTGTGAACTGCTAAGACGACATAGTTCTGATTTGGGCACGAGTCCAGGTGGTGAGAATACGACCAACAGTACAGTGAGAATAAACATCTTAACCGTGAGAAACAATGAACCAGGGGTGGCAGACAAACAACTTGGGCTCACGACCCAACAAGAAGTCCTTTTTTTAGACTGTAAATATGGATTAGGGGAGAGAGTCGGAATACATCAACTCAAGTGGCAGAGAGTATCAGTCGGAGAATTCTACTCACTCCCTAGCCAATTTAAGGTCAACAAATGCCACTCCCCACCACCCCCCCAGTACTTGCCTCCAAGAAGTGAGGCCTTGGCTTCTAATAAAGTCTACCATATATTCACCAAGAAACCAGAAACCAGTTCTACGGACCGAAGGTGTGGGCGATCGATCCTCAAAGTCCGTAATAACAGGTGCAAACAGGAAAGCGATGAAGGGTAGAAATTTACAAAAGCCGCCTGCAACATTAAAAAAAAAAACAGACAGTTTCAAATGAACCTTCGGGAGAATTCAACTGGTGCAGCTGACCAACTTTTCTTAACCATGGCTCAAAAAAGAAAAGTTTACCAAGTAACTGACCAAGACTCTGAAGGATAGGCTCTTGGCGATCAACTTACAGAGCTTGAGGTTTGCGATATTGAAACGCTTACTGAAACAGAGAAATCCGATTATAGATCGTTCATGGGCGTGAAATCACGCCCGCAGAAAAGACAAGAGTTACCAGCTAGAGTGGCTAATGGAACAGTTACCACTCATAGATTATCAACAAAAAATGATTTAAGATATCAGGCAAGGGATCATCCATATGAATATAGTACTATGGAAGACAGAAGAAATCAACATCGTCAATCAGAACAGCCAACCAAATCAATAACACTCAATAAAAGGCAGCTCCTCGTTTACAAAAACTCCAGTGACAAATTAAAAGAGGGTGGATCTGAAGGGCCAACACAATTACTCGAGCGGATCCTGCAAATCAATGACGGTCTAATAATGAACCGAGTAAATGTGCTCAGATTGACACATCACGTGTCATCATTGAAGTTAATAACAACTAATGATGTAAAAATCATTGACTTTCCCGAAGAGGGATGACTGACTTTGGTAATATTGCATCTCCCATCTGAATTCATTAAAAAGTTACTATTGAATGAGGCCTCCCAGCTCCTGGGGATGGGCTTCGATCTCAGAGAGCTAACCAGCACTGTAAGGAAAGAAGAAAAAACCCGGAAAAGAGGAGACCCAACCCTGAGCATAGACGAAAGAAGACCCGATGTGGAGAGAAGATCAAAGGCAGTTCAAACTGCAAGGCCCAAAACACTTGAAGAATGGGCATAGTATTAACAAAGAAAAATTATCAGTAACCTTCACGGCGAAGATCTGAGCAAGAGATTTGGTGGAGGCTGACTTGGAGACTCATAAAGAAAAACTAACAGATGATCGAAACTGGAGATGGCTGGCCGAAGCTCTGGTACTGGATACCAAAAGATTGCAACAGCCAGGAGTAATTGAAGGGAAGAACCTCGTAATAGGCAGATGGAACACACAAGGTTTTATTCACCTGTTCTCCCAGGTGACCTTAGCTTGAGAAACTTTTGATCTGATTTGCCTGCAAGAAACCTGGCTTGGAAGTGCTCCGCTTTTACCTGGTTATTCGGTTAATCTTAATCCAGCCATAAAGGGGCCAAAGGGTCGTCCATTGTCACAGTACCCAAATTGTCTGCAAATTGGCATGTTGCGACAGTGGAGAACCCTAACCCATATATTCAGGCACTTTGATCGAGATTGGTGGGCCAGGCTTAATTAAGACTAAAAAGAGGATACTGTGTAACCTTTACTGGAACATTGCCTCATCAGAGGCTGCCAAAGTGCCTTTAACCATTTTAGATATCGTGCACAGAGCAAGAGAAAGATGGTCTGACCCCTACATAATTATCTGTGACTACCTAAATATCCATTGCTTCAACTCTAATAAAGACCTTATCAACTTCGATAATCAATATTACGACTGATTCGAAGTCTAGAGATTTGGCATGGATCTGCTTTTAAGAAACATTGACATTCTTATTGTAACAACAAAAAGCGATAATCTGCCTAACATCACTAGAAACGCTACTGGAGGCAAAATTCTAGACTACATTTTTTGTTTCAAACAATATGCAGAAACGTGTGAAAGATCTTGAGGTAATAGAATCCTTGCAAAGTGATCATAACATCGGACAAAATTCACATGCTCCTGCCCGAACAAAAAATTGAAGGGAACTTACTCAGCGAGACTGGGAGTATGTCTTGAAAGAAATTGATTATTTATCAATTCAGGGAGAATCGAGACTCTGATTGAGAGATTCAGTGTACAGCTAAAGGAACCTAAGCTAGACTTGATGGATAAATGTCTGGATTACCCCACTCTCTTGCTTGATTTTATGGAAGAAAAGGAAAAACGAGAAAAGTTCCTTTCTCCCAAAACACACATACAACGAACTGTTGGCCACTAAGAAAAAGATTCTAAATGTCAATTTAAGGTGTTTAAAAAAGGAAAACGTTGCCACTGCAGCTGCTAGGGGTAAGAAACTAAAACAAGAATATCATAATTGGATCAATGCTCAGTAGTATGAGATGCTACAGCAGGACTAAAGAGCGTTGCTATGAAAAACATGTGAAATCTGGCAGGTAATAAATGGTGTAAAATGCACCCCAGGAAGCCCTTCTTATAAATGCTGTGTCAGCAAGTGCCTGGAGTGAACACTTACTTCTTTGCTTCAAGGTCTGGAATACTCCCCTCAAACATCCATCAACTAGAGCACTACTGGATGGACATTTGAAACAACTCAAGAAGATATTGTAGCTCCAATTCATAAGGCAAGTAAGTCGAGGTCACCTGGACCTGGCAGGATGTCTAATGCGACACTCAAAGAATCCCCAGAGCTGTGGTCCTCCTTCCGCTGGACTTTGTTCGATCACATCAAAAAGGTGAAGAAGGTCCCTTTATCATGGAAGAAGGGAATCATAGTCCCAATTTTTAAAAAGGGGATAAAACAATGCTGATAGCGCTACCGGATGTAGCTGGAAAGATCTTTGCAGACTTAATTCTACAGGACCTTATAAAGTGGAGTGCCGTTACTACGATCGCTATCAGACAGGCTGGATTTGTGAAAGGCGTGGGCACTGCCCTGAATGTTTTCCCGATTAACATCCTCAAGGGACGCGTACAAGAAAAAAAGAAAACAAACATGAAAATCTACTTAGCCTTCGTAGATCAGGCCCAAAGTTTGACACTGTGGATACAACAAAGTTATGGTCAAAACTAGCAGAATGGAAATGCCCGGGCGACTTACTAGAAGCGGTGAGAGATCTCTACACAGGGACATCTTTGAGAGTTAGACTCGACACCAAAGGAACTCTGCCTGAACCAATTGAGACTTCGAAGGGCCTAAAACAAGGTTGCTTGCTAGCACCTGCACTGTGTAACCTTTTCTTATCGGATGTTCATCAAGCTCTAAACACAGCAAGGTGTTTTCCTCCAAGAATCGTGGTCTGCCACTGGGCAGGTTGCTGTACGCGGACGATCTTGTCCTGGTGGACCAAACCTCCATCAGGCTCCAACGTCAAATGGATGCGTTACTAACTTAGGCCAAGGCCGAAGGCATAAAAATAAATGCCAAAAAGTCCTATGTACTGATAATTGAAACACTACCAAAAAAAAAAGGCAAAGAAAAGAATTGCTGGCATCTCAACTGAGAGAAACTACTTAAGGTGAGCTTCATGACATACTTAGGAATGTGTCTAAACGCTAGAACCATCGACGCTCCCAGGCTGGCTATCCTACGCAGCAAAGTCTCAATGTTTGGTGTAACGAGCTGGAAAACAGACTGCTCACATTTAATGAGTATCCTGGATTCACATAATCTTAACCTCTTGTCAAAACAACCAACCCGTGTGAATGGACACTGTCTAGATCCTATTATATATAGAGTATTTTGGTTAGATATGGTGGCTATTAATCAAGTCAGTTGGTCTGATCACTTTGTGATTCAGACCAATTGGACATTGACACCAAGTACATTCAAAAGTATATCCCCATCAGATATTGAATAGCAACGGCAAAAGAGAGATCTGGATAAGATCTCAGATATTAATCTTATGGCCAAGATTTCAGAACATTTCGATATGTCAGGGGCGGAGGAGTATAATATGCGCCCGATTAAACAGTTACAGGCAAATTGTGACATCTCTGCACCATTTAAAAAAGTTTTTTTAAAAAAACATCAGGAGAGTGAACAGATGGTTTGAAAGTGTTAAAGAATCCCAGAGACTATACCGGAAGGCCGAAAAAAAGATGGTGCCTAACCCAGTTTAGCTGTGAGTTTATTAAAGCCAAGTTGGCATTAGAATATTATAAAGAGGAGATCAGACACAAAAAGGCATTATGCCTACAAAATCAGATTAACATAGCGCAGAATAGACCGAAGGAACTTTTTAAAAGGTCATTGGAAACTTGGTGAACCATGACTGTATTAGCACTGGGTAACACGCACCCCAGTGTGAAAATGGTCAACAATTTGAATAATTTCTTATTTAATAAAGTTGAACAGATTAGAGTAAATCTGGATAGTCACCCTTCAGGAGGAGATAGTCCTGTTATATCAATGCATAAGGCAGAGGGACCATCCTCAAATGTGGAGTTGAAATTTTCTCTAGTGGATAAAGAGACCATCAAAAACCTGCTGGAAAAATTAAAACCAACAAACTACAGTTATGGCCCGATCCCAGCGTATCTAGCACAGAAACATACGGATGCCCTCAGTGGGCCCGTGCAGCGCTTTGTCAATGCCTCGCTGGCACAGGGATGTGTGCCACAGGAATTAAAAAAGTCTTACTTGACGCCATTGCTAAAGAAGCCTAGTTTGGATCCCCATGAGCTGGCTAACTACTGCCCAATTGCTGCTGGTGCGGCCAACGAAAATTCTGGAAAATGTTGTGACCCTACAATTGCAAAAGCACTTGGAGACAAATAAAATTCCTGATACATTCAAGTCCGAGTTTAGGCCTGGACATGGAACGGAGCCAGCGCTCACTAAAATCTGGGACGGCATATTGGGAAATGCAGAATGCGTTAATGTTAGTATGCTTATTATGTTGAATGTTAAAGGTATTTATATCACGCACCGTCACCAAGAAAGTTTGTCCCCAGCCACTCATGTTGAACCTGTCGGCAGCGTTCAACACTGTTGATCTGAGAATTCTGATCACGAGACTGAGTGAATTAGTACATGTCTCAGAAGAAGCACTGAAATGGTTTGACTCCTTTTTAAGTGATCGTACACAGCAGGTTAAGATGGGCTCCCTTTTATCAGAAAAGTTGAATACAATTTGTGGAGTACCTCAGGGCTCCTCCCAGTCCCCGGCCCTTTTTAATCTTTATATTCGCTCCCCCCTACTAATTTTAGCACAGTTCAATCTGCAGTATCATTCCTATGCAGATAATACGCAGATTTATTTGAGTTTAAAACAGCCCATGGAGGCTGTGGACAACATCTTAAAATATGCACAGGCAGTAGGAGGGTGGATGATAGATAATAAGCTTCAGCTGAACCCTAGTAAGACCGAGATAATCATTTTTGGTTCTAAAAAGAATCTCAGAATTACTGCCCAGATGGTCCCCTGCCCACCAATATTCGGAAATACCCAGGTGTACACAGATTTAGTCAAGAACATGTTTAAATCAGTTTACTTTCAGCTGAAATTATTGAAACCACTTCTCCCCTTATCTCAGAAGATGATCGAGCAAAGGTAGTGGGCACACTTGTTAATGCCAGCCTGGACTATTGCAATGGCCTCCTGGTTGAATGCCCTAAATACCAGTTGCAACGCCTTGTAGTGGCACAGAAAGCTGCTGTACGGTTAGTGTTTGCATTACCCTTGACAAAAATCAGTGTCGGAGTCCAGGAAGAAATTACAATGGCTCCCGGTTCACCGAAGAATCTAGTTTAAGTTAGTGCGTTTGATTTTTAAGTGCATACACAATCTTGCACCGTCCTACCTAGTCGACAAGATTCAAATTTACATCCCTAGTAGATCCATGGCTTTGAATCAGTTGGTAATCCCTACCTCTAGATTTGTCCACTGGGGGGACAGAAAGTTTTCAGTAGCTGGTGCCCGTGCATGGAATGGCCTTCCATATCAGTTAAGGAAGATAGGATCTCTGACAGCTTTTAGAAAGCAGCTAAAGACATAGCTGTTGGAATAATGCAATTTTAATGATGACGGTTGCATCAAATTCAGGTAAGATCTGCACATAGACGCGGCTCGCCCGCTTGGTTCCTTGGGGCTATGCCCAATATAAATTTTAAATCAAATCAAAGTCGAAAATTTATCCTCACAGGCAAGGACTCTCTTAAAAAAGTGTTCCGACTTTATTGTATGAAGGGGGTTCCAATACTTACCTACAGAGCCGAAGCATTCTTCTCCCTTCCGGCGACTGTATGGCCCTTATTGGAGGACTTGTTTTGGAAGGAGGTTCTCGTCTTCCGAGAGGAATTACAATCCAGGCAATTAGAATGGAATTAGGTCCAACCTCCCTATAAGCCACAGTTGTCTGGAAGTCACTGAGCCTGTACAGGAAATGTGTTGCACCAGCACCTCTCAAGAAGGAATGGATGTCACACTTGATGAATGGAAAGCTGTATGCTCGAGCATCTTGAAGAGCCTGGATTCCTCCGAAGACACTCTGTTAACTAACCCCACCAAAGTAAACCGCAAGTTGGTTTGAGCAAGACTGGATAAAGCCCCAAGAGAAGAGAGCTATGGGAAAACATGTTTAAATTCGCTCTGAAAGTACCTGCAGAAATGTCCAAATCCCCATTATCGTGGGCAATTCCTGCGCTTCAGATTAAACCTATTCCTAACTAGAAAGATTTTGGGAGTAAGGACAATGAGCCAACTTATAGGTCTTAATTGCAGACTTTGTATGCAACAGAACTGCAGAGAGATGCTGAAACATCTGGCGCTTTTCTGTCCAGCAATAGTCGAAGCCAGGACTAGGTGGCTGGGAAACTTTGTCAACGAGCAGCCGTCAATCTTGGCCCAACAATGGTGGTCTTTTTTGATGCAAGGAGAGCAAATTCCCTTGTCACTGGCCATTTATTCACTTCCTAAAGGAAATATTATTTTTGCTGGAAAGCTTGTAAAATTAAGTTTTCCAAGGTTGGAAATGAAAACTGGTCAGCTTTACTTTTCCTTTTTTTGGATAATTGTATTTGACATTTGCGTTTTTGGAGTTATATACTGGAAATTGGTTAAAGGTTTTAATTTTAAACCATATACCGCATAAATAAAATGTAAAAAAATGTACAAAATATCAGGGCAGCACCCTACTTCAAATGTGGTGTTATCTAAAACGGTCCGATATCTTCTTTAGTACCATTTTGATATTTTATGACATGCAAGCTTATGACCGACTTGTACAGTCGTCAGTCACTTCAGGTGATGTGATTTCAGGGTTAAATGTCATGCAATGTTATTTCATGTGATGTCATTGGTATCAAAGGTCATATGACATTGCCTCCTGTGATCTTATCGGGTGTGTGATGCCACTACCCCTGGCATTTTGGTGAAATGACGTCTATGACTTTAGGCTGAATGTTCTGGCCAGTCTTTGAATGTTATTTCCATAGCAGAGAATGGCCAAAGCATGAGCAGATCCTACCACTGGTAGCGACATGCTGTTAATCAGAATTTGAGGTAGTATTGTGATTGGCCACAAGACCATGGCATGAGCAATCATTGCATGAGCTTTTCTTGCCATTTCCCAGAACCTGCACCTTTGTACAATCAACCTAAGAGATGCTCTTTTGATGTCCTGGGCTTCCACCATTGTCCCCTGCAAATATCCAAGTCTACTTGCCTTTGCCGGCTCTCACTTTAGTAGACATATCCCTGCTGCCAATTCCAGTCACAATCTTTCTCACGATGTGGTCCGGCCCTTTTCCCCCATTCGTCCCTTTATCTCCAACCAGGCTACAGCCGACTAATGACTAATTTTAGTGGAGATGTACGAAGGATTGAGGGCGGGGGGGCGATGGACTAGGACAGCAGTCACTACATGAGAAACTTAATTACTCACGCCGTCCCCATTGCGCTATACTTTTGAGAGATTACCATGAACATTAAACTAAGAGGAGGAGAACTTAGCAAACTCTTCGATAAAAAAAAAAAGTGAAGAACAGTCTGCCCAAATCCAATGTTGGTCTTAGAGTAGACGTCCATACAGTAGTGCTTGCACAATGGGGCAGGCAAGACCAAGTAGCCATCCTAGCTATAACTTCTTAAGTCAGAATTCCTATTTTGAGGATTCTACAGCCCATTTTAGGGACCTTTGAACTTTGTTCCTCCTCGCCTTTGTTTTTTTTTTTTTGGGTTCATAGATCTCTTTTTGGTTGCCAGAGGGGCGTTTCCTGAAGTCTGCCGGCTGTTAAATCTCTTTTTATCATATACAAGGTGATATGATAATTATAGCGCACTTAATACACAGAGCTTTCTAAGCGCAGACCTCGGGATCGAACCTGTGTTGCTCCGTGTAGTCTTGCTTCCAAGGCAAGCACGTTGCCCCTGTGCTATCCTCCCGAGGTGTTTTGTATTGGGTCACCCTTAATGTACCCTATGCCATTGGTTACCCCTCATATCCCCCATTCTTACCCTATGGTGATTCTATCTCCCTACACATGTTTTAGGGGGACAGATTGCGGGCAGTTATACTTTAGTTTCATCTCCACCAGAGGTGCAAGCCATTTTATTGCATTATTAGCCCAATGTACATATTTGGTTGCCTTTGGGGTACGGGTGTTTTTTTTGTTGAAATCCTGCTCTCTGCCATTTTGTGTTTCAGAGCTGCCCCTGTTGCACTCTCTTGGTTTTCTGTTCTGTAATAAGGAGGAATCAGGTCTGCTGAAGAGAATTTATACCAACTCCCACCTATTTTGCCCTTTTAAGCCTTATCTGGTCATTTGGACTAGAAACAGTGATTTGTGAATATCCCGGTTGTAGTTTGGTGCCTCTGGAGGTCCAGTTTGGGCCCCTGAAGTCTACTGCAGTCTCCTGTTTTTGCCAAAACGTCCTGCAGAGTATTTACAGGAGGGTCCAGGGCTGGGTAATTATTCGAGATATGCACACACATTTTGCCATGGCCCCTGGTAGGGAATCCTTGGAGGAGAGTCCTTACCGCAATTCCCATGGACTTCCATTGGGTGTACTCCTGTTCTGCTGCTTCTTTCTCTGGGGCATGGATACATCTTCCAACATCCGAACACTTTTTGGGGTCTCCTATGGCCTTCTCTATGGCTGCCTGTCGCAGCATACACACCTGTCGGGGTCAAACAAACTTACCTCCAATAAAGTGGATGACTTGCTAACCTTCTCCCATTCACTCCAATGAACGTTCCTGTAACTCCCCTAAAATTGACTCATGGGTGCTCACCTGCCCCTACACATTTGTCCTGGATCCCCAATGGGTTAACTGAGCCAGGATGTTGCAGAGGACTGTCTTTTTGGATTTTGACACAGTGAATAAATTGGGAAGGAACTCCATGCTGAAGAAGAGGAACCTCTTCCACTAAGGTCCAAAAACATCTTCTCCTCCATGAAGGGCAGAGACTCGAGGCCCGAAAACCTGAACTCACCAAAAACAGAATCCAGGGACTTCTACAATTATCCTCCATGACTCCTGGTGGAGAAAGATCCTCACTCACACCCGAGTTGCATGAAGGTGAACCAGCCAGTCATTGCTTTGTCTTAGGCTCAGAAGAAGAGAAGGCTAATGAGCCGTGGAGGAATCCATAAGGGGTGAAGCACTGCTGCTTTTTTCAGTGGGAGGAGAGGGACCAGTCTGGATTCCTCGCAAAGTATTCCTGGAACCTTTCCTACCTGCTAAAGGACCTTGACCCCGACTTCTGCTGGTGGAAAAGAAGAACAAGTTACTTACCAAACTGGTAACGTTCTTTCGAATGGATGTTCCTCCAACGTATTCCACATCTATGACATGTAATGTCCACAGCTGTGCTGCTTCGGAAATTATTTCGGCAGAGGGCATCCTTGAGTCGATGATGTTGGGTCAATGTCCCTCGAAGGCCTCCGTCAAATGTGACGTCATTGGATGTTATAAGTAGAATGCACGGGGCCCGCAGCCTCAGTTCATGTTTTTCCCCCCTCACAACGTGTGGCACACATGCCCGGAATCCAGCATCGACTGCACTTAGCCTTGCGGAACTAATGGCATGAGAAATTCTTGAGCGGGGTAGGCTGGGCGGGCGATGTGGAATACATTGGAGGAACAACCAGAACGTTACCAGTTTGTAAGTAACTTGTTCTTCGAATGGATTGTGCCCTCCAACGTATTTTTCATCTATGACAGACTCCCAAAGCAGTAATAATGATTGGAGGAGGGAAAGAATTTAGACATATCCAATTAAATGGCAGAGTAAAGCACCCCCTTACCAAAGGAAAGATCCTGTCACAGATATTCTTTACCGTCACCCCCCTCCGGAGGGCAGTTGAAGTAGCAATGCCCCTGATGGAATGAGCCTGCAGACCCTCAGGAGGGTCTGTATTTATTTATCAATGTATATTTAGCACCCGGTACCCAGAGGCTTAAGGCTGCAGACATAAAACAGGAGAACATAACATGAAACGTAATTCCTCAGCAGTATCAGGCCAACCGTTAGCCATCAGTATTTGGGAAATTCCCCCTCTCCCGAGATGCGCTGCCACCACCAGCAAGAGCTTGGTGAAAATCCTTGGGGCGGAGGCGCGCCCGAACAGCAGGACCCGAAACTGATAGTGGAATCCGCTGACTGCGAACCTGAGGTATTTCCTGTGCTTGAGATGGATCGGCACATGAAAATAAGTATCCTGCAGGTCCAATGACACCAACCGATCCTGAAGTTGGAGGCCCTGAAGGATCTGAGAAAGACTGACCATCTTGAACTTGTCCTTCCTGAGGAATTTTAAGTCCAGGATGGGTCTCAGTCCTCTGTCCTTTTGGGTATCAAAAAAGAAGGGGAATACCAACCCTTGCTCCACTCTGTCACAGGCACTAGTTCTATAGCACCTTTCTCCAGCAGGGCTAAAATCTCCTGTACAAGGAGCGGATCTGGAACCTTCAAAGAGTGTTTCCCCGGTGGATTGTCGTGAGGACGTTGGAGAAAAGGGAGGCGGTAACCGTGGGCCATTGTATCCAGAGCCCACGCATCTGAAGTAATGGCTTGCCATTCTTCGAAATGCTGCCACAGCCTGTCCTCCACCAGAGAACAATGAGATCTGGCCTCAGAGCTGTTTAGCAGTGGTAGTGCCTGATAGCAAAGAGGCAGCTGCCTGAGCGGCTTTGGCACCTCTACCTTGTCCACCACAAGTGAACCTTTGTTGGCCCCTTTGACTGGCCCTCCCTCTCGCCTTTCCAAATGAGGAGTGATAGAGAAAGGAACCACCTCTCAATTGTTGTCCCCTAGGATGAAAAAGCAGAGGTTGTCTGACAGCTTCGTCCAAAGATTTGTTATCTGCCTCGGAGGTCTACAACTTCTCAAGGTTCTCATCAGCATTGCTGCCATAAAGATGCGACCCATCAAAAGGCATGTTGAGAAGATGGGCTTGCACATCGTGTGCAAAATCGGACTTCCACAACCACGCAAACCTGTGCATCACGGTGCTCGTAACCATGGACCCTGCAACACTATCCGCAGTGTCCAACCTGGACTGAAGTGAGTACACATGGCATCCTTGCCATCCTGCACAATAGCTAGCAAGCGATCCCTTTCTTCCCCTTCGGGAATATGCTCAGCCGCAAGCGAAATACAATTCCACAGTGTGTGTAACATTTTTGCCAAGGCACAGGTGGTGTTGGCCAATTTCAACGCCATATTCCCAGCAGAAAATACCTTGCGCGCCCATCCATCCAAGCGTTTATCGTCCCTGTCAGGAGGGATGGTAGGGTACGCTGCCTGCTTCGAGGTGGTCATAGCCGCCTGGACCACCAAACTCTTGGGAGTAGGGTTTGACGACAGGTAGCCGGGGTCGCTACTAGATGGGCGGTATTTCTTTGACAACTACTAGTTAACCGCCGGAATAGACTCTGGGGCATTCCAAGTACCAGCCACCCTCTTTTGTAGAGCCACAGGAAATGGCAACACCGGGTCAGTGGACAGACCCTGATCCACGATGTCAGTAAGGTCATCCTGATTATAAGCAGACCACTGTCCAATCATACCTCCTTTAATTGGATTCTGACATCTGGACCAAGATTTATGCCTCAACAGGGTAATCTAATTTCTATCTGGCTAATCTTCAGGGATTGTCAGGCTTTGTCCCGGACAAATTCAAATAAGCCACTGGAAGGGATCCACATGCACTGGCCGGATTTAGGCCCTTTATTGAGGTGGTCAGGAAAAGTCCCAATGATAAAGAGGGGTTCATATTGTGTACGCCATATTGGTGACTGGGGGTGCAGCACAATTAGCACAAGTTTGCAATTTTGTATATGTATCTAGTGTAGTTAAATGTGAATAGGATATGTTACTTTAGTGTTACTTTTAATATAAGTTGATAAATATTAGATTTGCACATGCATAGAAAGACAAATACCAAAACCACAAAATGAAATATAAAACAAGATCCATAGACAATGTGCTATGAAGTGCTTAGAGGCTGTACAGCGAGGAGTTTTATAATACGCATTTGAGGAAGGGGACTGGTCATGGAAGCCCCCCCCCCCCCCCCAGGGAAAGAGGGACAATATTTATTAAACAAGCATGAACACCATGAAACATACACATAGGAAATTTATAAAATTCTATGTAGTGGGCTTTTATGAATTAATTTAAACTGTTGCAGTTGGCAGTTCGTGCAGTGAATCTCAAGTGGCTGGAAAAAACTAGTTCTCCAGGGTTGAAGGCTGGGGGAGGAGTAATGATTAACTGAGCAGATGGGCAGTTAGCAACTGACTGAGAATTTATAGCCTGGCATTATCGCAAAAAACGGATGTAATCTCTTAAGTGCATGGGAGCTTGCAGAAGGGTTTCGGCCATTTCTTTTTTTAAATTTTTTTTATCAACTGTTTATTTTTCAGCAGTAT
The DNA here is from genome assembly GCF_040938575.1 of Ambystoma mexicanum. Lineage (NCBI taxonomy): Eukaryota > Metazoa > Chordata > Amphibia > Caudata > Ambystomatidae > Ambystoma > Ambystoma mexicanum. Next base: position 466,345,954 of record NC_090929.1, read on the forward strand.
AAATTACAAATGGTCATATGTCGAGGAATATCAGACAATAATTTTGCCAGCATTCTTCCCACCAACTACCCCCATCTGGGGTGCCATTTACTGCTGAAATTTAACTAATACAACTCCCACGCCCCCTCCCCCAAACCCTCCCCCCCGCTTCAATAACAATTTAATATTTGTGTGGAATATAGCGTCTACAATCTACCACCCAGGAGAACCCGCAACCAAAACCTTCTCGCCATTCAGATTTCCCCAGTTATAGGATAGAGACATTGCAAAGCATCCTAGGTTTAAAGTATATTTGATCCCCGTCGTCCATGAATTCATGTAGTGGTGCCCAGGTATTGATATATTTCGAGTAGGAGCCATCGGCAATTGCTGTCACTTTCTCCATGGCCATCACCCCCCAAAGTCTTACCCACCATGCGGCCACCACAGGCCCTTGTTTGTTCTCCCATGTCTGCGCTATGGTAATTCTTGCTGCGCTCAGCATGTGTGTAATGAGGCCAGCCCTGCATCCAGAACTGGCATACCTCCCCTCTACTACATCGACCAACAAGAGGACCACTGGGTCAAATGGCAGTTGAGTCTTAGTTATATCTTTTATATGACTTAGAACCGCCTTCCAATAGGTCTCCACCACCGGGCACCTCCACCACATGTGAATCAGATCCCCTAGTTGTCCACAGCCCTTCCAACAGAGGATGGGATAGTTCGAGTTCATGGAATGCATTCGTTATGGTGTCATACCAACGAAGGCAAAGCTTGTACGCCCCCTCTTTAATTGATGTACATTTAGAGCCCTTGGTGGTTCGATGCCATATGCGGCCCCATGACTCCCCCGAAATAGGACCACCCACATCCTCAGCCCATTTTTGCATATATGGGAGAATCTCCTCCGGGTCCGCCTTCCCCATCAGCCGATATAATCTTGACACCCCCTTCTCATCCTTTCCCTCTTGTACCGTAAGCTCCAGCCCTGTAGAAGCTCTTACAGCTCCCTCTCGCACCTTCTCGTTGGTAATCCAGTGTCGGAGTTGGATGTAATGGAAGTGTTCCGTCTCCGATATCTGGAATTTAGCTTTGCAACTTTCAAAGGTTAATGGCTCACCCTCCAAGTACAAATTCCCCAACACCAGAGCCCGTTCCTTCCCTCCCCAATGCTTCCAAAAGATTTGCTGTACACCTGGTGTGAAATCTGGATTGAGCGCTACCGGGGCAAGCCGGCCTCCCCCACCCTCACCTTATTCCCCTGTAGTGCCTTGTCCCAATACCACAGAGTGGCCTTGGAATACTCCAGTAGTTTGCCCCCTTTATCTCTATGCCGACTTGCGAGGAAACCCAGAAATTCCAAGGGTATCTTTGATGCTGCTTTCTCCAAGATCACCCACCTATTTTGATTGTCCTTAGGTGACCATTGCAGCATGGGGGCCACCTGCACTGCCCATAAATACCTGCGAAATTCCAGGACCCCCAAGCCCCCCAGAACTTGTGGTCTAAATAGAACTTTCTTGGGAACCCTTGGCTTCCTCCCCTTCCAGATGAAGGACATCACCTCTGCCTGTAACTTTTTAATTGCTCGGTTTGGTATACGTATCGTATCACATATAGAAACCTGGGAAGCAGGTTCATCTTGACCGCTGCTATGCGTGCCAGCCATGACAATTCCTGCAGATCCCATTGTTTGAGATCTTGCGACAGCGAGTTCAAAAGGCCCGAGATATTAGCCCCATATAACCTATCATAGGCGGTGGTCAAGTGGACACCTAGGTATTTTATAGCTTTCTGCTCCCATTTCAAAGGATATCGGCTCTCCCACTCTGACACCTGTTCAGTAACCTCTGTAATATTAAGCGTCTTAGATTTAGGGTAGTAAATGTAAAACCCCGAAACTTTAGCAAATGTATCCAGCAGCTCTATAGAGCTAGGGAGGGAAACGGCCATGTATTTCATGAACAAAAGGATATCATCTGCAGAGAGGGCAACCTTCTGAGATCCATCCGTCCCAACCTCGACCCCTCAGATACCCTGGTTGGCCCGGATTCGTTGCGCCAGCGGCTCCATGGCCAGGCAAAGATCCACAGGGACAATGGGCAGCCCTGCCTCGTGCCCTTGCGGATAAGAATGCTGTCTGTGAATCGTCCGTTGATCATCAGCCGGGTTGACGGATTCACAAAATTGGCCATCACCATGCGTATAAATGCCGGTCCGCACCCAAACCTCTCAAGGGTAAGTTGCAGGTATCCCCAGTGCAAACTGTCAAAAGCCTTCGAGGCATCCAATGCCAACACTGAGAACCTCTGCCCTATCCTCCGCCCCCATTCTATCGTATCTATGGACCTGGGTATGTGGTCATATGTATGCCGCCCTTTTACAAAGCCCGCCTGGTCCGGGTGTATTATTTTTGGGAGGATTCTTGCTAGTCTAAGGGCCAATACAGTGGAGTAGATTTTTGCATCCCCATTCAATAGTGAGATGGGGCGATAACTGGCACAATCTACGGGGTCCCTGTCCGGTTCTAGCAGGACGACCCTGGTGGCTGGACCCATAGCCCCTGAAATTCGCCCCGATTCCCTGATAAAAGTGAATACGTTCGTTAGAGGGCCTACCAAGATCGGTCTGAACGTTTTATAGTTCACGTTACTTAACCCATCCGGGCCTGGAGATTTATGGCCCTTTAATGCCCCTATAGCCTCCCCCCCACTTGTTCCTCGGATATGGGTTCTTCCCGCATTATTCTGTCCGCCTCGCTAAGCTGTGGCAGGGTTACCTGGTCCAGGAAGGCCACCTGTGCTTCCTTTTCTAGGTTCTCTCTCTTTAGGATGCTGGTATAGTAGGAAAGCATATCCCCTTCCAGTTCCATCTCTCCCCTCACCAGGTTCCCATCCCGGTCTCTGAGCTGTACAATATGATTCCGAGCTTTCTGCTGCCTCAATTTAGCTGCCAAAAAGCGATTGGCTTTATCCCCATGTATATAATAGGATTGCTTACTCCGTAAAAGGAGTTCTGCAGATTCATCAGCCAATAACGTTTCTAGGGCCGCTCTGGCTTTTTTCAAATCCCTCCAGGATCTTTGTGAGCCTTTGTTCTTATACTCCACCTCTGCTTCCCTGATCTTAGCTTCCAACTCCCGCCTCACCCCCTCCTTTCTTTTAACATATCCCACTGTATGCGCTATAAACTCGCCCCGTACCACCGCTTTACTTGCATCCCAAATTGTGGCCCAATATACCTCCTGTGTAACCTTGTCTTGGAAATAGTCCCTCAGGACTCGCTCTATGTCTGCTCTCAGGGCTAGATATTTTAAGATCACCTCGTTTAGGCGCCAAGGCCTACGAGTTTGCGGCTGCGGGGTAAGAGGCTCCATCCTTAGGGAAACCGGGGCATGATCTGAAAGGCACTGCACCCCAATATCCAGGCCCGTGACCTGCGGAACCAGGGAATCTGAAATCAAGACCATATCAATTCTAGAATGTCCCCTGTGTACTGCCAAATAGTGGGTATAAGCTCTCTCCAGGGGGTGAAAGAACCGCCACGTTTCTATTAAATGCAGGTCCCTAAGAAATTTTGCCAAGGCCTGTCTAAACCCCGAATCACTGGAGGTGGCCGGAAGAGTTTTATCCAGTGTCTCATCTATCACCCCATTAAAATTGCCCCCAATCATAATCTGTCCCACTCCGGCCTTTGCAATTTTGGGTAATATCTCTGACAAAAAGCGATCTTGTCTCTCATTGGGGGCATAAACTGCCACCAGCGTGACCTGTTGGCCCATCAATAATCCCCCTAGCATCAAGTAACGGCCCTCTGGATCCCTTTGTACAAACTGTTTCTCAAATTGGACCTCTTTAGCCAAGAGGATGCCCACACCCCTTCTTTTTGTACCACTAGAGGCAAATAATTGCACAGGAAAGGCCCTGCTCCGCAGTCTGTGTTCGTCCTCCGGGAGCAGATGTGTCTCCTGTAGCCAAACAACCGAGGCCTGCATGTCCCTAAGTCTTGTCAAAATCGATTTTCCTTTAACTGGGGAATCAAGCCCCTGGACATTTAATGTGACGAAAGTTAGTTCAGCCATTATTATACCATAACAACATGCCCACTGCGATATTCTCCAGTTGGGTCATTCTCCTAGGTATCTTAATCCTCCCATATATTGATTCCACCACAAAAGGATGTTCAACCACCCCCACCCTCAACTCCCCAACATAATTCAACCCCCTGAACTTCAACAAGCCCAATCCCCACAACTGTAACACGGAATGTCACTGGGTGTATCACTCCCCGGGAAATGTGGGGTCTAGTCTCCTCCCCCGTCCCACCCCCCATCCCCCTTTTCAAGCTTATACAACCACTGCTCAAATTTCCAATACCCTCAAGGCATATAGAGTCAAGAAACGGCCCTTCCAACGTTTGATATAAAATGCTCCAGACAGTTTGCAGGGCTGCATCGCCCTCCCCGCTCAGGCCGGGTCCCCAGCCCTAGGATCTCTCCTGTGACCTATTTGGCGGGAGTGCACTGATTTCCATTGTTCCTTTGCCAAAGGATCCTCTCCTCCCCCCCCATCCCCCTCCGCGGGGAACTTGCTTGGTCCTTGCCCTCGCCGCTTTCTGTCTCCCCCATGAGCTCATCCATTTCCTCCTCTTTTGTGATTGTATACCTTTGGCCCTTCCACTCGAAGCGCAGACCAGTCGGAAACACCCAATGATAGCGGACCTTCCTTGTTCGCAGCCAGTCCGTGATGACCCGGAGCCGTTTCCGCTTATTCAATGTGGCTTGGGAAAATCTTGAAACAGAAGAATAGGTGTAGAGCGGAAACTTACGGGTTCTTTCTCCCGTGCAGCCTGCATGATGAGCTCTTTCAGCTGGAACATATGCACTCGGGTTAAAACATCCAGGATTAAGTTTTTCTTTAGCTGGAACGATGAATAGACCCTATGAGTCTGATCCAGGACAACGTCCCTCTCAGTATCTGGGCCCAGGATGTGACGGAACAACTCCGTCACATATTGGTGCAGGTCTCCATCGGGGACAGATTTTGGAATTACCCTAATACGTATGTTATTCCGCCGGGATCTATTTTCTGCATCCTCCTGTCTGTCCTGGACCCGCTCCATTTGTTGTTCAAGGGTTCGGACCCTTTGTGCTAGCTCTTCATGCTCGTGGCTGTGTTCAACTACTGTTGTCTCCATCTCGTCAACCCTCCTTTCAACCGCCACTATTCCCTTATTAAGATCAGCAATTGACTTGGCTAGGTCAGTGGCGCTATCCTTAATGTCCTTCTTCAACTCCTGTAACATCGCTAATAAGTCTGATCTGCGAATCGGTGGATCCTTGCAATCCTCCAGGGTCCCCGAAGGGGGAGAGTGGATCTGAGCCTGCGCCTGTAGTTGGAACAAGTTACTTACCTGTAACTGTTGTTCTCCAGCATGGGTCTGGCATGTATTCACATGCTCATGAATATTCCCCGTCGTCAGGCTGGGAATCCTCGGTAAAGAAAAAACCAGTATCAGTTTCGTTTCTGATCTGTCTTTCGTAGTAGTAACCAATCACTGGTCTCTGCGTCATACTGACCACAGCCAATGACTGCCCTCTACCTAAGCACCGCCTCTGGCAGCCATCTTCAGATTTGGAAGCACGTGAAGTGGCAGTATGACCAAGTGAAGATCCGCAGAGGGGTAGGCGGGAGGGTTCGCATGTGAATCCATGCCAGACCCATGCTGGAGAACAACAGTTACAGGTAAGTAACTTGTTCCTTCTCCAGCATGGGGTCTGGCATGGATTCACATGCTCATGAATAAAGAATACATAGCAGTACACACATGCACAACCACGGGAGGTGGCAAAGGCTCAACATTAAGCATTACATCAACATAAAGCATCTTACCTCCTCACCAGGCTCACCTCAGGCGAACAGGTTGCGCAGCACTGCTTGGCCGACCCTGGACTCCTCCCTGGAATCCCGATCGACGCAGTAGAATTTCGTGAAGGTGTGCGTCGACCTCCACGTAGCAGCCCTGCATATGTCCAGCAGGGGCACACCAGAAAGGAACGCCGTGGTAGCTGCGATCGCTCTGGTGGAATGGGCTCTCGGACGCCCAGGCAGCGGTCGGTTTGCCAACCGATGACAGTACATGATACAGCCGGAGAGCCATCTGGAAATGGAAGCCTTCGAGAGAGCCTTCCCCTGATTGACAGGTCCAAAGTTCACAAAGAGTTGTGACGTCTTCCGAAAACACTTCGTGCGGTCCACGTAGAACTTCAGCGCTCTAGCCACATCCAGCGAGTGCAAAGTCCCCTCAGCCGGCGACGAAGGCGACGGGAAGAACACAGGCAACACCAAGGGTTCGTTGAGATGGAAGTCCGACGGTACCTTGGGCATGAAGGAGGGGTGCGTCCTGAGCACTACCCTCGTGTCGTGAAAAGTCAAGTACGGGGCCTTGCAGGAAAGGGCCTGGATCTCTCCCACCCGTCGTGCGGAGGTGATGGCCACAAGAAACGCTGTTTTCCACGACAGAAACTTCAACGGGGCCGAGTGCAGAGGCTCGAACGGAGGTCCCATGAGCTTGGTCAGCACCACGTTGAGCTCCCACGCCGGGGCCGGAGCCTTCACCGGCGGGAACGATCTGAACAGTCCCTTCATGAACTCTTTCACCAGACGATGAGACCACAAAGACGTCCGCCCCGTGGTTCTGGTGTATCGGGAGATCGCAGCAAGATGAATCTTGATGGACGCGTGTGCCAGTCCAGCTTTGGCCAGCGTCAGCAGGTACGGCAGTACCTGGGGAGCCGTAATCCGTAGAGGGTTAATCTTCTGTGCGTGGCACCAGACAGAGAACCTCTTCCATTTGTGTCCGTAGCATTTAAGAGTCGAGGACGCCCTGGCTTTTGCAAGAACCTCTCTGCAGTCGGCCGGTATGTCGTATCCTCCAAACTCTAGCGCTGCATGAGCCAGGCCTGCAAGTTCAGCGATTTCGGATCGTGGTGGAGGATGGCGCCTCCTTCCCTGGAGAGTAGATCCGCGTCCACCGGCAGCTTGATTGGCGGGGACGTTGACAAGTCCAGAAGGTCCGGGAACCATATCTGCTTCGGCCACGCAGGTGCGACGAGGATCATCCTGCACCGTGACCTCTTGAGCTGGTTGACGAGCCGGATTAGCAGTGGCAAAGGAGGGAACGCGTAGAGGAACAGGCCCTCCCAGGGGAATGAGAAAGCATCGCCCATGCTCCTCGCCTGGGGAAACCTGCTGGCGAATCTCCGGCACTTGGAGTTCGTCGCCGTCGCGAACAGGTCGATCTGGGGTGTGCCCCACCGTCGGAAGAGGCGATCCACTAGATCCTGCCGTAGTTCCCACTCGTGGCACGAGCGCAGCTCCCTGCTGAGTGAGTCGGCGATGGTGTTTTTTATCCCTGCCAGATGAAACGGCACCAGAAACATCCTTTGGGCGACGGCCCAATGCCACAGGTCCTGCGCCTCCTTGGACAGTGCTGGGGACCTGGTTCCGCCCTGTTTCCTGATGTAAAACATGGTGGTGGTGTTGTCGGTGAAGATCCTCACCACCTTGCCCTTGAGGGACGGAAGGAAGGACCTGAGGGCCCAGAACACTGCACGGAGCTCCAGGACGTTGATGTGGAGGGACTTCTCCGTCGGGAGCCAAAGGCCTCTCGCGTGCAGATTTTCGGTGTGCGCTCCCCACCCTTCCAGGGAGGCATCCGTGGTCACTGTCTCCTGGTGGTCTGGGGTCCGGAAGTCCATGCCCGCCATCAGATGCGCGCGGGTGCCCCACCACCGGACCGCTCGGCGGAAACTCTCGTCGAGTGTGATCCTCTCCTCGAAGCCGCCCGTCGTTTGGATCCAGCGCGCGTCCAGGAACTCCTGCAATGGGCGCATCCGGAGCCTGCACATGGGAGTGAGGTAGATGCAAGAAGACATCATTCCGAGGAGGGACTTGATGGACCTCACCTTGGCCGCGTCGGAAGCCAACATCCGCTGTACCTTGCCCAGGATGGACCTGGTCCTTTCCTCCGACGGGGAGGCCAGAAGGGACACTGTGTCGAGCTTCACTCCCAGAAACAGTGCGTTTTGCGCGGGTACCAGGTGGGACTTGGCGTAGTTCACGGAGAATCCCAGGTCCGTGAGAAGTTGGACGGTCCTTGCCGTGTGCTCCACGGCGAGCTCCCTCGTCTTGGCTCGGATGAGCCAGTCGTCCAGGTAGGGGTAGACGTGGATCCCCTCGCAACGCAGCTGCGCCGCCACCGGTGCAAGGCACTTGGTGAATACCCTGGGTGCCGACCGTAGTCCGAAGGGGAGGGCTTTGAACTGGTAGTGACGCCCTTGGACCACAAACCTGAGGAATTTTCGGTGCCCCTTTAGGATGGGAATATGGAAGTAGGCATCCTCCAAATCCAACGACGACAGGAAGTCTCCTTCCTCCAGCTGACCCAGGACGTGCTGGAGGGTGACCATCCGGAACTTCTGCGCCTTGATGAATTTGTTCAGACGTCGCAGGTCTAGGATGGGGCGCCATCCTCCCGTCTTCTTCTTCACGAGGAAGTATCTCGGGTAAACTCCGGAGCCCCGAAGCCTCTTTGGGACGAGTTCGATGGCGCCCTTCCTGAGCATCGCCCTTACCTCCAGGAGAAGCTGAGGGACGTGAAGCTCTTTCCTGGCCACGGGGGGGACGCGCGGGCACCTTCTTTGAAACTCGAGCGCGTGGCCCCGGGCTAAGGCGTCCAGCACCCAACGGTCGGTGGAGATGGACTCCCACACGCTGACGAAGCTCGTCAGCCGGCCTCCCACCGGGGTGCATCGGTGGGGGCCCGACCCCACGGTCGGTTCAATCCTGTTTCGACGAGGCTTTGCCGCCTTGACCTCCTTGGCGACGACGGCGGGGTCCGCCAGACTTGCCTCGTCCTCTGTAGGCCTCCTGAGACGACGAGCGGGCCGCTTGACGGTAGGTGGAGAAACCGCCGCCGGAACCTTTGGAGGCGCCCTTGCCTCCGCTGCTCCGAAAGGGCGTCCGTCGTTGCTGCAGAACCCCAAGGGCCCGGGCCGTCTCAGTGTCCGCTTTAATGGCCTGAAGGGAGTCGTCCACTGTTTTCCCAAACAGGTTGTTCCCGTCGAACGGCATGTCCAGGACTCTGGTCTGTACGTCTTGACGGAAGTCCGTAGCCTTGAGCCATCCACGCCGCCTAAGGCACACGCCGTTGCCCAACTGGCGAAATCCAGTGTCGGCGATGTCCGTCGCAATAGTGATGGCGTGGTCCGACGCCACCTTACCTTCCTGTAGGATCTCCAGGGCATCCGCCCTCTTGTCGTCCGGTAGGAAGTCCAGCAGGGGAGCCAGTTTGTACCATAGCTCCCTGTCGTAGCGGGCCACGATAGCCAAAGCGTTGGCCGCATTAATCGTCGTCGCTGCAGACGAGATGACCCTGCGTCCCATAGTGTCCAAATTCTTTCCCTCGCCGTCCAGTGGGGAAGTCGATGTGGAGGCCGCACCCCCCCCCCCCGCTTTCTTCCTGGCCGCCGCGGAAACGACGGAGTCCGGGGTAGGCTGCGCCCGGAGGCACAGGGGGGCCGCGTCCGGGACCCGGTACTTCTTCTCGTACCGGTCTCTTCTAGCTGGCGTAGTGGAAGGGTTCTTGAGGAGGGCGAGGCCCTCATCCCAAATGTCGTCCAGTAGAGGCACCGCGAGGACCATCTTCCTCTTGGCCTCGCGCCGTTGATAAAGGAATCCTTCCTTTTTCTTCTCCTCAGGGCAGAGTTGGAAAAGCTCGGATGCCCTGGCGATCATGGAGTGGAACGAACCAATCTCGTCGGGCGGAGAAGCCCTGGTGGGAGGTGACGACGGTAGATCCTCGTCGTATACCTTGTCGTCCGTACCCGTCGCTGCCGTGTCAGTCCCAGTATCATCCCCTCGGGTGGACGGGGAGGAGGGCTGGACGGTGCGCGACGGCTGAAAAGGAGGTGGAGGGTGAATCCTTCTTTTCTTGGGTGGGGGAACGCCAGAAGGTCCCGGTTCAGGATCCCCCGACGGGAGAGGTTCCTCCGTCGGCAACGGTAGTCTCGTCCTTATCTCTGAGCATAAGGACTGTATAGCCAACAAAATGGCCGCCGAGTTGTCCTGCGGCGCTGGCAGAGGGGAATCCGACGGGCGATCAGGGGCCCCGTCGGCATCCTCGACGATGTCGTCGTCACCCGCGTCGGGATCCATCCCGACGGGCCGGTCTTCTTCCACGCCAAGGCCGTGGCTTAAGACCTCGATCAGCTCTTCCTCCGAGGTTGAAGCCGAATCTACGACGACGCCCTGCCACCCATTTTTCTTCCCTGCCGGGGATTTCACGGGGGTCCTATCGATGGGCACAAAAGAGGACTCCCTCCGAGGTGGCAGGGAGACTCTGAGCCCCGAGGTCGCCACCACTGGTGTAGCCTCCACAGGCTGAGCCAGGGTCGCCGCGACAGTATCGATAGAGGGCTTGGCCGGATGGATTAAGGCCTTCACCACCTTAGGTGCGCTCACCGCCTTATCCTTGTGGGGGGGGACACTGCCTCGCTCCCCCTCCGATGGGGCCTTCGAGCTCGACCGGGGCCTCTCCAGGAGCTTTGCCGGGTGCTCGCCCTTCCTCTTACCCGACCCAGAGCGTTGGCTCGTGGTTGAAGGTGCCGGGGAGGATGCGCCCTGCCTGGCGCCCGTAGAGCCCGACCGTTCGGCGCTCCCGGTGCCAGCGGACTCGCGGTGCTTGGCCTTGTGTTGGACCCCCGTCGCCGGGGCGTCCTCAAAGGTCTTAGAAGACCGCTCGGATTTCTTCCTCTTCTTCTCGCCTGACGGGCTCTTCCCTTCCAGCCAGTTGGCGAGACGTTGATGGCGGTCCTTCATGGTCCGCTCCGACATATTGCCGCAAAACGCACAGTCCTTCTCCACGTGCGTCTTGTCCTCATGTAAGCAGTAGAGACAAAAGGAGTGTTCGTCCTCCTAAAAGACGTTCTGCAGCTGGCATCCAGGGCAGACCCTGAACAGCTTTCCGGGCGTCGAGCTTCCCTTCTCCTGGGCCATGTCCGGGCCTGAGAAGCTTCTGGAGTCCTCCAAAGCGTAGCTCGACGAAATCTTCACCCTTGAGGGGCGCAGACGAATCCGACACGGGTCCCCGTTGATCGGATGGAGAGTCGGTGGAGCTTGAGGCTCTTTTGACCGAAAAAACGAAGTTTTTGAGCAAAAAACGTGAAAAAATAGCACTAACGCTCGAGAGCAATAGCACGAGGATCCCAACACATGAACGTGCAGTAAAAATCTGAAGATGGCTGCCAGAGGCGGTGCTTAGGTAGAGGGCAGTCATTGGCTGTGGTCAGTATGACGCAGAGACCAGTGATTGGTTACTACTACGAAAGACAGATCAGAAACGAAACTGATACTGGTTTTTTCTTTACCGAGGATTCCCAGCCTGACGACGGGGAATATTCATGAGCATGTGAATCCATGCCAGACCCCATGCTGGAGAAGATTGCGTTTCTGAGACTCCGCAGACTGCATCATGGATTTAATATCTCCGGATCCCGAACCTTTGGGCTTTCCTGCCTGCTTAGACATTCTGCCACCGATGAAAAATAGTCGCCTAGGGTCCGCGCTGTCCTTATTTATAAGGGAGGTAACGTTGTGATGCCTATTATCGCAGCTATATGGGATCCTCAAGTTGCACTCCTCCACTCCACTTCTCCACCCCGGTGTAGCTGAACGCTATTCCCCAGAATTGAGTCCTCCTCACCCTGTGGACCTCCAGTCGTGTCCTCTTTATGGGACGCCGGGCATCGTGACAGGGGGGAAAACGGGGGACCAACCTGCACAAGGCGTCCCTTTCAGGATATTCGAGGTAAGCTCTCTCCTCAGGTTGTCTCCAACCCGATCCCATCGCCCCAGCAGCGCTGATCCAGGAGGAAGACCTATGTATGCCGCGGGGCTCCCCTCACTCCAGCCCGGCCACAGCACATTCAGTACAGGTGCCACCACTTCCCTGCCCTGCAGCGTACAAGTCCAGGGCTCTTTCCGCTGCGATACGCCTCCTCACCCCTTTCCTCCTTTGCCGCTCCTCTCCTCCGACTGCCAAAGCTCCAGTGAAAGGGCAGACCACAGAGCGCCACACACCTCGCCTTTCCTCCGGCGTATGCGCTCTGGGCCTTGCCGCCCGCCTCCTCAGGGCACTTGAATCAGAAGGCCTCCGCGCCGCCCCTCCTCCTCGCACATTGTTCCCCGCCTGGCTGGGGATCTGACAGCCCAGCACAGCAGATCTATGCTAAATCTCTGGCCGGGTCAGCCCACATGCCGTGCACAGACCCGGCAGGCAGCTCGCCTCTTCCTCCGGCAGATGATCACCCGGAGCGCTGCGCCACCCACCGCCTCCGCCGGCATGCACAGAGCAGGACGCGTCGCTCGCCTCCTCAGGGCACTCTGCCAGATGGGCTCCCGCCCCGCCTCACTCCTCTGTCGCAGCGGTCCCAGCCAAGCCGGCGGTGGGGGAAGGGCAGAGACACCCAGCTCACCGGCACCCGTCTCCGGGCCACCATGCCCTCCCGCGGGACTCCTCGTCTCCCGCCGGCTGGAGCGCCACAGCCGGAGCCCGAATAAGCTCTCCACTACTCCGGGGGCGGGCTGACGGGTTTCACCGCACATTGCGCCTGCCATCTTGAGAGCCACCGGGCCCTTGAGTCGTCGGCTAATTTCTCCCCGACAGGAGGTTCCCCGAGGCCGCCTGCTGCACCGGGTGCTCCCGACGCTCACGGGAACCTCCAGAGCCGCATTCCTGGGTATTGAGCGTATTTTAGGGGGTTTTAGGGCATTACGACGGGGAAGGAGTCCCAGAGCTCACCAAGGAGACATCCTTCGGTGTCCTCGGCTGGCCACGCCCCCTCGGCCATTCCTTTAGACCAGCAAGAAACATGGGGTGAAGTACTGCCCGAGGCCAGAGTGACCAACACCCAGGGGTTTGGATTGTATCCTCAGGATGTGTTGTGTGCGCTGAAATAGTAGTCATTTAGATTAGAGTGTGTCCGGATGCCAGTAGAGTTGGGGTGGATGAGATAGTTATTGCCAGTTCGAAGGGAACCTGTTTATTCTGCTTTCCTCATGTCATTTGAAGTATCCATGCAAACCGTGCAATTGTGTTTAGGGTTAAGAGGTTTGAGGCCAGTTGTGACTTGAAATGAATTATGTTTGTATATGAATGTGTAACTATGTGCCGATGTCATGATCTACCACAGACGAATTCCAAAGAGGGGTGTGCTATGAATATGATCTGAAGATGGTAGTTACGATATTGATAACCAATGAGAATGGAAGAATTGGAGAACGATGGGATTTCTCTATATAGGTTTTGTCCAATCTCATGTCAACTTACGTGGTTCAACAACACTTCGTTGGACTCTCCGGCTTCATCTAGCTCCTCCCTAGACGATTGTACAATGAACTTGATTTACATGTAAATGTGCACTCGTTCCTTAAGTGGTGGGCCTGCTTGGTTAAGGTGATTAGGGGCCCATCCATACATTTGTTGACCACAAAGGGACACGAGGCGTTCTGAGAATTTGGGGGTCTCCTGTCCGCACAACACGGCTGCGGCGCCGCTCTGTGAGTACCAGTCTTCCGTGCACAGTGAAAAAGAGGTTTATGGGCACCATTTTGGTTAAAGGCATGTCTGATCCCTAGAGACGTGATACCGTGGTCCAGCTGTGCATGACGAATTGAGGGAGCACCACACTGGAGCGCTTCAGGTTCACGTGAGTGCACTTAGGGGGTTAAAGCAAGAGGGGGAGAAAATGGGGGGGTTCTTTGATTTAAGGGGTTTGGTAAGGATAGAATTGGAGTGCGTGTGTGGAGTTAGTCGAGATTATGGGGATTGAAAGGGTAAATGCTTTGAAGGATTGAAGGAATAAGTGAACCGTTTTACGCTGCAAGTCCTTTGTGTATATTTTTACCTAGTGTGAGGTGGTATCCTACCAGCACGTCCACTGTGAGGTTTTTTCTGATGCCCTTCAATTTGCATGTCTGGTTGACCGGAGCCCTCACCTAGAGGTGAGGTGGCATCTTATGGAAAGTGCACCCATAGCTTCCTGGAGTATACACGTGGTATCCTTCATTCTGTATTGACAGTGCGGGCGGAGCCCTCGCCTTGCTTTTCTTAGTCTAGTAGTGAATAGGAAACTTCCTGTAGTCAGGCAAAGGCAGCATTGTAGTAGAGAAGGCAGTACTACTGATGAAGAGAGCAAAAGCAGCAGTGTTGTAGTGAAAAACATTGCGCTCCTTTTATGCTCGCGTGAAAGAGATATCTCTGATATTGGCCGGAAAGTTTTTTTCAAATAGATGCTGTCTTTTGTTTAAGAGTGAGAAGTAAAGTAAATATCTAAGCAATGTGACTGCGGTGAAAACAAGTGAGGCGAGTGATTGTGGGAAAGATTAAGAAACGGGAAGAAGAAAAAGATGGGCTCTTTGGGTGGTTTGGTTCATTGTTATTTTTTTTTGTGACATTTTTTCTGGGAAACTTGGGTTGGTTGGAGACTCCTTTGAATCATTTTGGTCAGGTACTACCTGGTTATAAGGTGAAGATTCTAAAATATCATGGGGAATGTTTGCAGGAACCAAAAGGGTAAAGTGCTCAATTCCTGGCCTATCAAGTGGACCTATGATAAAGGGGACAAAGGGGATATTGGAGAACCTGCATACTTTTTTTAACTACAAGACACAAGGGCATACAGTTAGATAAATGCTTAAACATCCTAGAGTTATGGGGGATCTATGAAAAAGGCAGGAAGGTCTCAGAGAAGGGGTCGAAAAAGAAGGGTGCAGGAATTCCTTCTGCACCGCCAATATATGTCTGCAATCCTTTATCAACCACATAAGGATAAACAGACCCAGAGTTTGAACCTCCATTTTCCCCAGCGGCCACTGCAGTGGTTGCACGACGGATTTAGGTAACAACGCAATTAACTACAATTTCTAAAAAAATGGGATAGCGAGGAAAGTGGAAGGGTAACTCCTTCAAAGGTTAGGGCCGTAAAGGGTAAGAACGGGGAGCAGAAAGGGCATAAACCCCAAACTGCTTGGTTAGCAGAGAGGTTAAGGGTGGAAGAAAGAGTGTGGCCGCCAGTTAGAAGAATGGTGGAAGGGTTGAGAATCAGGGAGAAGGAGGAGATTAGACCTTTTTTCCATAGGATAAGAGGATAGGTTGAGAAGGGTAGTAGAGACACAGGAGTGGGAAAAATTGAAGAAGCGCAGAGGCTAGCATAGGAAGAGGTAATGCTGTTACGTCAGCAGAGAAATGAAGAGCAGGAAAAAGTGAAAAGACAGGCAAAGGGTGCAGAGGAAGGAAGGTGGAGGCATGGATAAGTTCTTGTTAGGTTGGATAAATCTATTATTAAAGAGGTCAATGTGAAATTGAAGTACAGAAATCTTGCCATGGATACAGGGTTTGAGCAGGGAGAACAGGAGCCGGCACCCTATGTTAGTGCAGAGTATGCTTCTGTGCCTGTAGAAGTGCATGGAGGAGTAATTACAGGAGTATCAGATGAAGGGGAATGGGAATAGGAATAGGATGTCGAGCAAGGTGAAGCCACCCTACCTCCCACTACAGGAGCAGCAACAGAGAATACACCATGGAGGCTTAGGATGCACCAGAGAATTTACATGGGCGTAGTAAGTGTATTATGTCCCGTGGTCACACATGGAACGGAATAAATTTGATTAAGACACTCCCTCCGCTCACTGCATGGGTGGGGAAGTGGATTTATGCATCAGAGAAACATATCATCTGTGTCATGTTGACCATACGGGATATGAACATCTTATTAACGGCTCTAATTGGTAGGAACGGCCAGGCAAGCTTTGGAGGAGAGAGGGGTTTCCAGGAGTTCAGTTGGATTCAAATGCTCATGATGGAGCAGGTTTTAATAATTACAGGGCGCAGATATGGGGGTCCCCCAGTATTATATATTCGGATACGATGGATTTCAATTCTATTTTAGCGAGAACAATGAACTTAGAGGATGATCCTGCCGCACACCATGCAGATAATTCAGGACATATGATGGGCAGAAACTGCAGAAGAGTGGGACAAGAATATGGTGATTTTTTGCCGCATTTTAAAGAAGGGACTCCCCACGGAAGTTCAGCACGACTTTGATAAGTCATTTATAACATGCCTTTACACAAGTGTTTCTAGGCGCGACAAGACAAGGGAGGACAGAGGGAGGACAAAAACAACAATCTTACTAGTCTTTGTGTCATTCAGATTGCGCAAGCGTGTGTGGAGGTTTAGGGGTGGAAAGTGCAGGTAGCTCATAAGTGCTGCGGAAGTGCAGAGTATCGGGGGACTGTAGGGTTGCAGATACAGACCCATAAGTGCGAGGGAGGCCCAGAGGCAGTGCAAGGGCAACTGGACATGCAGGGGCCTGGAGCCGAAGTTCCGTGAGTGGCCAGGTGACCTATGCGGGGAGCAGTCAGGGACATCAGCAAGGGAGAGAGAAAGTGGAAGCGAAGAGGAAGGTTTTGAGTTGCTTCCGGAACCAGAGGTGGTCCTGCTCAAGTTTGAGAGAGGCAGGGAGGCTGTTCCGGAGGGAAGCCCCAGCAGAGGAAAGAGATATACCCCCCACCTCTATCTGGAGAAGCGTCTGACCCTCAGAGAGTTGGACATGGATGAGCAGAGGGCTCGAGGAAGAAGATGCTTTGGAAGAGAACGTTGGAGGTAGTGCGGCCCCCAGTACCAGAAAGCCTTGTGGACAATGCAAAGGGCCTTGAACTGGATCCTTGCAGCCACGGGGAGCCAGTGGAGAGATTTCAGTGCTGGAGCTATACGACCCCTGGGCTTGAGGCCAAGGACAAGGACAAGTCTTGCAGTCCTGTTCTTGATAGGTTGTAAAGGGCGGAGAGTAGAGGCAGGTAGATTTAGAAAGAGGCCGTTACAGTAGTCCAGCTAAGAGAGGACCAGGGCTCTGGAGACAGTAAGCTTCTGGGGCAAGGTGAGAAAAGGAAGAATACCTCTGAGGAGGTTCAGCTGAAAGTGTGACTTCTTAGCGATGTCAGAAATGTGAGAATAGAAGGAGAGGGTGGAGTTGAAGACCCCCCCAAGGTCCATAGCCTCCCTGGAAGGAGCAGGTAGAGGGCCCAATGTGGGCGGCCAGAGTGAGAGAGGAAAGGAGGGAGCAGATGTCCCAATGAGGAGGATATCGGTCTTACTGGCATTAAGGCAGAGATCGTTGGAGGCACATCATTCCTGAATTGCGGACAGGCAGTCGGGCAGTCTTGTATGAGAGCAGAAGTGGGTTAGGGGAGCCTGAGGGAGAGCTGGGTGTAGACCCCTGGTGAACACCACAAGTAGAAAGAGATAGAAGCAAGGAAAGATGAAAGTTGGACCTGGGAGGGTCGATCAGTGAGAAAGGAGGTCAACTAGGCCAGGACCTGACCAGAGATACGGAGGTTGTCACGGAGGCGATTCAGCAGGATGGCGTGGTTGACTGTGTCGAAAGCAGAGGAAAGATAAAGGAGAATAGGACAGAAGGAAGATTAGAATCAAGATTAGAGAGCAAGTCTTCACAGGTGTTCAGGAGAGCAGCTTCCTTGCTTCTGGCTGGTCTGAAGCGAGGCTGGTGGTCATGGAGACAACCAACAGATTCAGTATGCAGGTTAAGCTGGGAGATGGCCAGCTTTTCCAGGAGCTTGCCCAGGAAAGGAGTGATGGAGATCGGGCAATAGTTTCCTGGAGACGAAGGATCGGCAGAGGGCTACTTAAGAAGGGGGTGCACAAGAAAAAGTGGAAACAGTTGTGGACTAATATTCCTAAATTAGCTAGGTCCCTTCAAATTCAGGAAATATGGGTAAAACTTATGCTACAATCGCACCTAACCCCGGAATAAAATCATACATTTTACCCAACAGTATCTAACTTATGTTGTAGGCAATGTGGAAGGAGGGATCCTGGAAGCATATTTGGTGTGAATGCCCACGAATCCAAGAGTATTGGGGTGTAATACAGGAAGCAGTAGTGGAAACCCTGGAAGTGTGGGGAGGGGGTAATAGAGGTTTGACAATCTTGGGCCTGGGAGGAACATTGGAAGAACTATCCACGAGAGGAGAATGGAAAGTATATGTGATCTTTATGATGGCGGGGGCATTGGTGGTGGCTCAAACATGGAGATCAAAGGAACCGCCCACGGAACTTGAATCAGTGGGTAAGATTTGCAATTATGCAGCCCTGGAATGGGTAACCTATTCCCTACAAGGAGACCATCGAGGATTTTTGGCAGATTGGTCCCTGGTGTTGGGGTTCCTACAGAAAGGAGCCAGGGAGGGCCTCGTGCCAGAGTAGAATGAGACTTTTGGGACTATTGTGAACATAAGCAGACATTGGCTGTTAGGGGAACAAGCTTGTGGACATTTAAATAGAATGTTTCTTTTCATCATAGTGGGAACCAAGAACTATAGGCGATAAGGGGCACGGAAGAAGGGGAGAGGGAGTCTAAGGAGGGAGCAAGATCGGACTACAGAGGGAGGAAGTATGGGGGGATAAAATATGTTGGAAACGTTCGAAAATGCCAATAAAAAGTTATATGGAAAAAAGAAGACGGGTGCTTAAGAGGGGGAAGGGAACGTTCCAGTGGCAAAGGAGTGATTGCAGAAATGGCCAAGCATGGAACAAGTGTGTCGATGTGGTCCTTGATGGTTCTGGAAGAGCAGGGGGAGCACCTGCTTTGACCAGACTTACATAGATTGGACTTGTCTAGAAACCTTGTCAGGGGTGAACAGGGGCAAGGATAAAGTAGTAGGGATGGAGGCCAAGAGATGGCTGTAAATTCAGGCACATATTGTGCATTTTTGTAAAAGGAGGCAAGAAAAGGAAAGTATAGAGCAGGCACAAAAGGCAGAGGCCAAGCTTGTTCAGAAAAAGTAAGTGAAAATCTGTTTGGAAGGGGCAGTGATAACTCTTTCCATGGAAGGACAGCAAGGACAATTGGGGCAACAGGAACATGGTGAATCGGGTATGACACAGGGGTGGATGAATGGGTATGGCCCAGTCCAAAACAAATGAGGGGGTATCCTAGTGGGTAGGGGAGGATTTCCACAAGGAATTGTGTCATTTGGCGGGTTTGGAGGAATGGGGCCCGGTTTAATAAGCCAATGGGAAATAACTATGTAGGGCTGCATGAGATTCAGTGTTGGTCGTGTGGAAGGATGGGACGGAACAAGTTACTTACCTGTAACCGTTGTTCTCACATGTCACAATATTGTCGAGACAGGTCACAGTATTTTAATGTGGGAGCTGAGCAGATGCAATCCCCGACCCCGCCATATGCTCCAGGCTCTGTGCAATCGCAGCAGGTACGGGTTGAACAGAACATCGCGACTGGGGCTGCACAGACCACCTATGGGATAAGACCGACCATGCCAGCACAGGCACCGGTATAGACATGGGAGAAAAATAAGTTTTCCCAAAGAACGGTTACTCATTACACAGGAACAAGTGTTATTGGAGGGAGTCCTTTTCGCTGACTGGTGCCAATATGTACCAAGAGTAGGCTAGCACACAGGGATCTCTGATGTGCCCAGTCCTGTCTGCTACCACTGATCCGGTAGAGGTACCACAAATAGGTGTACAGTTAGGTGATCAAACGTTCTCATTCATGGCCGATAAAATCTTGCATTAAGGAATGCAAGTTCCCATTGTAGGGTAAACCGATGGAGATATCTTGTTGGTTCCTTACACTGAAGATCTAAGTATCAAGATAGGTAAATAAAATGTATCTGCTCATTTGTTTTACTGTACAAATAGCCCAGTGAATCTTTTGGGCTGCAATATCCTGAGCCAGCTTCAAATGTCGATTGTTTTCACGGAGGAAGGTATATTATGCTCGACTCCAGGTTTGTATGCGTTAAGAGAAGCAGAGTGTTTGCATGTATAATGTAGCAAAAGCGCAAATGGGGGCGGGGGTAGCGTCTGTAGATTCAACTTTGTTTTTTTATGGGGTAATGTTTTGTTGAGTTGGGTCCTGAGAATCAGAAATCAGACTTTACGGGTACCGACTGAGATTTTGTTTCGGTCTGTTGTGCTGCAGGAGGTAACCCCAGGCACCATTGTCACAATTCTCTTAGAGGATGTAGTGATCAAGAAGAACAGGATTGTTCTCTCAGGCACAGATGAGAAAGGTGGCGAATGGAGCACAGTGCTGTGCACCAATCTGACCTTGTCGCTAAGGGATGTGTCTGATTAGCAATTGTTCGAAGACACAGGGTAGATGGTTTTTGAGATTGGGGTGCCTTGCCAGGTAGCTATAGAGCTAAGGGAAGTACCACAGATAATGCTCATCGTTATAAAAACTTCGCCACATTGAAAAGAGGATTTGGAAAAGGTGCCCGACCATTTATGGAACAGCAATCCTGATGATGTGGGGATGCTAAAGAGTTTTGGAGCAGTGCAAATAAAATGTAAACCTGGTGCACTATTACCACAGGTTAAGCAGTACCCCATGTCTAGAGAGGCAGACAAAGGGATTTTCGAGACCATTATGGTGTTTTTGAAGCATGGCATAATATAATCTGTGTCCCTATATAACATGGAAATCTACCCTGTGAAGAAAGCAAAGAGGTCCAGTTGGAGGATGGTCCAGGATTTGCACCCCCTCAAGAATATTGTTGAGGTGGAATTTCTGGTAGAACCGAATCCTGCCACCATTCTCTGTGATATGCCTACTAGGCCAACCTACTTCACAGTGATTTAAAAAAATACATTTTTTATCAGTACCCTTATACCCAGATTCTTGTTTGTTTATTCATATAGCACACCTAACCCTTAGGTAACTGGGCGCATTACAAAGGGTCACACAATAAGGTTGCATTACAAAGGGTTACACAATAAGGTTACATGAAGGATAGGTGCAGTGCAATAGAGGGGGTGACAAATTTAACGCAGACAGGTTGAATACGCAATGAGGTAACATGACAATATATAATAAGGTAACAGGATAGGCAGGTACAGTAATGTGCAAAAGAGGATGTTGCAGATGCATCACAGACAAATCTCGAATTAACGAGAAACCCATTATGGTGTCTCCTGTGTGAAGTTTTCACATTTTTCCTGAAACACCCGTGTGATGGTTCTGCTCTTAGGGCTACCGGTAAGGAATTCCATAATTTAGAAGCTCGCACAGGAAAACTACTGCCCCCTGATTTCTGTTACTTGTGTCTCAGAACCTTAAGGCAATGTTTGTGGATACACCTAGTAGGTCAGTCAGATTGGTTTCTTGTGAATTTGCATGCAAGGTATTTGGGAGCTGAGTTGGAAAGGCATTTATGAGCGAGTGCTAAAGTTTTGAATGCAATTCTGTCTTTGACTGATAGCAAGTGGGTGTTGCATTTTGGTGTCGAGATATGGTGAGTTCTAGGGATAGTGAGCACAGTTCTTAACGCATTGTTTTGAAGTATTTTCAGTTTTATTACATTATGCTTGTTGGTTCCTAGGTACAAGGCATTACAATAGAAAGTATAAATGCTCTAGCCAAGGACGTGCAGCTTGCTGTCGACAGGAATGGTCTGCAAGCATCGATTAATTTACAGGCGTAGGATGTGGCAGATGCTGTAGCATTGACTTGTCTAGTCAGAGTCAGTGAGGAGTCAAGATAGATACAAAGCGTTTTCACTTCCTTGGAGACTTATGTTATTGCCATCCATGTTGAAAGATTTGAACTGGCTGTTTAGTTCGTTCAATCTTGTTTGGGATCCGATGAGAAGTAACTCAGTCTTGTTGTCATTAAGACAAAGGCTGTGTGTAGCCATTCATGCTCGAATGATTAGGTAGATTTTGTTAAGCAGTTTCAAGTCATTCATAGTTGCCTTTATTGGGGATGAGGATTTGGGTGTCATGTGCATAGTTAGTGTAGGTGACACCCAAATTGTCGAGTTTGTCGAAAAGTTGCTTGGAAAGATGTTGTAGCGTATCAGGGAGACGCAGGGGCCCTGTGTAACTCTGCAGGAGACAGGTGCAGGATCAGCAGACACAGTCAGTGCAAATACCCTCATGGTCCCATTGTCCAACACAGATTTTATCCACGTAGTGGCTTTGGCAGAGAAATGGGCTGCTGAAGAGAGGTTTTTGCAGAGGACTTGATGATTAACTAAATCAAAGGAGGCAATTAAGTCTAGTAATAGGAGGAGGGTTGAATTGCCTTTATCTTTTAGGTCATCCATTTGAGCTTTTGGGTATTTTTAATGCCGATTCTGTGCCGTGTCTGGGTCTAAAGCCGGATTGTTGCAGGCCAAGGAGATTATTAGATTCAAGATGTTCCTGAATTTGTAAGTATGCTGCCCTGTCTAGGATTTTCATTAAGAAAGGTACTGTGGTTATGGGTCTGTAGTTGGAATATTAGGATCCAGGTTGTTGTTTTTTTTTTAAAGTGGGAGAACCCAGGCATCTTTCAGATTGGTTGGGACCGTACTCGTTTTGAACAATGCATTTATAAGGGTGGTGATAAACGGCGCAAGGTCCCCCCCTGCCACTATGATGATTGATGCGGGGCAAATATCCCCTTGGTATCTAGATGGTTTGAGACTGGCTATTAAGCCCTTTACTTCACGGATGGTGACAGGAGCAAACTTATTTATGAGTCCATCACTCCATGATTCCCAGGACACTCATTCAAATCCCTGTAACACATTTGCTACAGGGGTTGGAATGAGAGTCCTGGGATTTATGGAGTTGTAGAGCAGAAGTGAGGCTAATTTTTTGGGTTTCAATTTTCACTTCAAGAAGAGATTTTGTCCAGCAGTGCTTTTTGTATGTTTGTGCACCAGTCCGTATCTTTGGTAAAAGTTTCTGGTGGTGGTATAGGAGATTCTAATTCTCTAAGGTTGATGAACAGTTCTTTCGTTCCAGAGTTGGCTTTATTAATTCTGTCATTATAGGTGTTACTTTTAAAATGGATAATGACATTTTTTTTTTACTATTAGAGATGTTTAAGAATTTTTCTTTGTTCAGGTCTGAGGGGTGATTTTTCCAAGTAGTTTCTGCACTTCTTTTTTCATTGCGCAGGGTTTACGTTTACGTATCGTGGTCAGAGATTCAAGCACATAAGGTTGAATCTCAATGTTTTTAACAGGATGGTTCAGATGGATTTGGCAAATGTACATGTATCCAGTACAGTAATCCAGTCAGTGGATGATTTGCTAAACTGTAGCACTTCAGAAGAGCAGTCTCGAGGAGATTCAATAACTCTTCCCCCCCCGTCCTGCTTGCGGAGAAGGGGTACAAAGTGAACAAAGAAAAATTGCAGTACTGCCAAACAGAGGTAGTATATTTGGGGCAAGTGATATAGTTTGCAGGAAGGAGGGTAATGCCAGAGAGAGCCACCACAGTCCACAATACGCCTCACCCAGTGACGGTAAAACAAACGCAACAGTTTTTGGGTCTTTGTAACTATTTTAGATCTTTCACTACACTAGTTACGCAAGGCCCTTAATGCAGGTACTTAAGGGATGATGAAATCAGAGGTATCAGAGGTATAGTGGTACTAAAAGTAAGAAAAGGCCGACTATACGAATATTAAAGAGATGATGGCGACAAGAGCGAGAAGTAATAGAAATAATAAAAAATAAAAAAGTCAAAGTAATAGAAATATGATACAAAAGGAAAGATCTGTATCAAGATAAAGACCAAGACTGCGCGCAGTAGTAGAAATCAGACGTTGAGTAGGAGGAAACAAAACAAAGGATCGGGGGGTGGGAGAATGTTACAAGCTGGAAAGAAAAGAAACTCAGTTTATGAAGCATTAAGAACAAAAACGTGATCAGACATCCAAGTCCTAATGGCACAAAGGTAGGATGAAAGATTGCTATGAATAGCAGGTGTGAAAGAGGAGAAGGACAAAAAGAGCTGGGTATAATCTGCATAAAGGTGGTGAGATAACCAAAAAGATGAAATAATAGCAGCAAGTGGGAACATGTAAAGAGAAAGAACAAAAGGACCAAGACCAGAACCCTGTGGAACACCATGAGAAAGAGGGACAGACTAAGCAAGCACCAGCCCATGAGACGGATTAGATAAATAAGAATGAAATCAAGCTAGCACAGATACAAAGAATCTAAAGGAAAAAATAGACTTTAGCATTAAAGCATGATCCACTGTGTCAAAGGCAGCACAGAGATCCAAAAGAATAAGAATAGACATGTGTTCATAATAGTGAGCATTAAGCAAAGAGTCAGAAACCGAAAGGAGAGCAGTTTCAGCAGGAGAAGGACGAATCCCAGACTGGAAAAGGGGAAGAATTGATTTTTCAGAGACAAGAGAGGATACCCGAGTGTAAACAAGCCATTACAGTGGCTTAGAAAGTAGAAGGAGAAGACTGATCCAAAAGAAGGATTTTCAGAATTGGAAGAATAGTAGCATGCTTGAATGAAAGAGGGAATATAGAAGTATGAAGAGAAATATTGAAAAGATTTATAAGATAAGAGTGAAGAGAAGGATAGATTTTGGAGATAAGAGAAGAAGCAATAGGGTCATTAGGTGAAGCAGTGTGGTGGGCCTGTGAAAGAAGCAAATTAGTGTCCAAATTTGAAATTGGAGAGAAAGAGGTAACAGCAATTGATAATGAAGAAGACAGTTGTGAGGAAGGAGTTAAGTATGAAACAATCACAGCACGAAGAGTAGCCACTTTAGAAGTAAAGTAATAAGCAAAGTCAGATGTAATTAAGGTGGACTTAAGAGAATGATCAGAAGGAGGAGAAAAAAGTCCAGAAAGAGATTGAAAAAGGCTCCTGGGGTGGGCCGATGGAGATTGCAAAAGGTCAAGAGTAATAAGAACACCTCGACAAAAAAAAAGCACTTTGTCATACAAAGTATGATACAAAGATGACAGAACCCTGTCCAGCATGCTGCACTGCTATCCAGACTAATCGAAGCGTTAACTCTGCCCACAGAGGTAGGCCTTGTAAAGTACGCTGCACATACTAATCATACTAACCCTATAGCACTTGGAAATTATGCCGCAGACAGGGCAGCGAAGAAAGATGCCGATATGCCATTTACAGATTCCCAGAAAATCGAAGCCGTGTCCCAGCAGGTACAGTTACCAGCCCCACATACTGCAGTCCCGGTGCTTCAAATCATAGAGATGCAGAGAAAAGCTCCTAAAGAGGAAAAGGCGCTTTGGGCAAAGAGAGGACGTGCCCCCTCGCCCAAGGATGTGCTGTGAAGACAGGAGCTGATGGGGAAGGTAAAGGTAGTAATGCCTGTAGAGGTGTTCTTTGTGGCTCTCGAGCTACTGCACTTTCCGTTTCACACCTCGATGACAAATTGCAACAAAGCTCCAGGAGGAATGGTTAATACCAAACCTCCAGGAACAGGTAAGTAGATTCATAGTGAACTGTATAGTTTGTAAGGAATTCAATTGTGGAAACACCATGAGGTCAGTAAGGGGAATTTTTCGGAGGCTCCATATCGGCTTTGTGGATATGCGCATGAAGTGTAAAAATTACCAGTACCTTTTTGTCCATTCTCCTGGTGGCTTGAGGTTGGTCCCCGCGTACATCTTGATGCAAAGTCTGTAGCAACATTTCTGGTGAGAGAGGTATTTCCACAGTGGGGAATTTGTGAGGTCTTGAAATCCGACGATGGAACCGATTTTTTTAATGAGTTGTTTGCAGAAATTACTTCGCTCTTGGGAATCAAGCATAGGCCAAAGTAATCATGGAAAGGTTGAACGGGGTCTTTAAGACACAGCTGGCCAAGATGTGCAACGATGTAAGAAAATGGTGGCTGCACTGCCTGCTTTTGGTGCTGTTTTATTTGAGAAATCAGCCAGGGAAAGAGCACCACCTGAGCCCTCATGAGATCATTACTGGGCGTAAACTACACACCACTCACCTGCACGCACTACATCAGACACACAAGACTGCAGAGGTCCTAAATTAAGCGTTTAGGGAGTACCTTAGGTCTTTAACCAATATCTTCACAGGTTGTGTTTTCTCAAGTTGTCTTCAGTGAAAAGATTTGCCTTCTCAAATTTGATAGCATTTTTACCCAATTTGAAGGGGGTCCCAGACAGGTTGTCAAAGGCCTTTGTCTCCCTAACCGGTATCCTCTTCCTGTAATCCAACTGTACCAGTCTCAGCATGTTCTTCCAAGTCTTCCTTAATGGTCATTTCTTATTATTGAAGTATATCATATTAGTGTGCCCTCTTACTGTATCGCCTTGCAGAGCACCACTTTGCTGCAGAAAGAAGTCTGTACTATTTACAAATTAGCACATTGCACATACATGCTTCTGGCATGCTTTCTTTCGGGTATACATATTTCACACAAAAACCACATGGCATTTTTCTACAATTTAAAACAGTCTTTACAGAGTTAATAATAATCTGAAATCATGTGTCAAAAACTAAACAGGAGAACTTTCACACAGTCTATTTTGTCGGGTTTTATTTACATCTTTAAAAAACAGTATTAAAATTCTGAGGAGATCTTTTTTGGCTCATGTAAATTATTTCGCTACTTACCAACTTGCATTTAAGATGGTGAAAATCTTAAATTATTCTGTCCTGCTTTTGCATTACATTATCCTATAATGATATCTTCAAAATATTGCCATACTTATTTATCATGTAATTTTCCAAATCAGGTCCTCAAAACAGCATTCAGTTTACGTAAGTCAATAATTCACAAATAATTGCACCTTGTTTTATGTCTAGAACCAGAAATGGTTTTTATTGATTGAAGAATTTGCAGATTGGGCTCAAATCCTAGCTTCGCCACTTAACCAACGTGTTTCATGCTGGGCAAACTCATTTGATCTGATACTGCCTAAATGGTCAAAATGACCAGTCCCTAAATATTTCAAAATGGTCAGCCCCTTAAGAGGATTTAGTTCCTTCTTCAAATAATTCTTACTCGTGGTTTAATTTGCTACAGTGTTTCTTTGATATGATCGTAGTGACCATTGGTATATTGCACACCCGAATGTGAAATGTATCTTGACAGCATCATTTGCAAACCATGGTCCTCTTCTAAGCTGATTCAATGTTCAGATGTGTGCACACTTCTGATAACTTCTAATCTGTATCTTCCTTGTTGCTTCACATCTGTCCTCTGTATTCATGCTTCTGCATGTGTACATACTGTGAGGATGCTAATCGGAGTTCTGTGTCTATGCTGGGCTATTGCTACTAATCTGTACCCTGTCTTTATACCTGAATTCTGCATGGTATGGTTCAAATGTGTTCTGTGGCTATGCTAGAACAGAAGTACCCACATTAGACAGATATTATTGCCCTCGAAATACTGGTTTATTATTCTCATTCCAACATCGATGAAGGGGGTCATGGGACTTGATGGGAATTCCCAATGACTATTTTAATAGCTGCCAGGGCAAAATATCAAGATAGAAGTTGGAATTGTGAAAAAAGAAGTCGGGGAATTCGCTTTCGTCTACCAGTCCTGAGGAAAGCATGAGAGAAGCAATTCATATGAAAGCTCTGTAATCATTGTGCAGACATCGCTCATGCTGGAAACACCAATAGTGTCGACGTATAAAAGTGTATTGAAATAAAACAACACACGAAGTCACTGTATACTAACCTCAAGAATAGACCCTTGGAGTAACCTACAAGAGTTCTATACGAGTTAAAAATATTGAGACTGTAGGCTCCTTTGTTGTAATTTTGCATATACTATTTTTTTTAAATACTGTATCACATGATGACTAAATTGTTGATTTTTACCAATATGAGTTAATGATCTGCTATATAAAGACAGACTAATTAATATGTCTGCTACAGTGTGGTGGCATTACACATACCCCAAAATAGGGTAGGGGCCAGGATGCAAATCTGCTTTACGCTAACTTCAACATTTACTCTGCACGTTTTTCACCCATTGAGGGAATGCCTTATTACAACACCATTATCTGCATACAATAACTGGATAGCTCTCGAGATGGACGATGGCATCCCCAGATCCTTTAATACCGTCCATAGTAGAACTTGCGGGACACTATCGAAAGCCGTTGTTAGATCAACGAAGGTGGCATATACACTCCTATTCCTAAACGCGACTTCTTTTTATGTGATTAATTATAACATAAGACATTGGTCCATAGTGCTAACATTTTGCCGAAACCCAGCCTGTAAGTGACTTAGGGACCCCACCTACAGGATCCAGGCCTCTAGGTGTACCAGGACTGCCTTAGCAAACACTGTTCCCCCCCCGCATCAAGAAGGGAGATGGGCACATATTTGACAAAATAAATCTAATTACACATGCCATGGAATTGTGAAGTGCAATGCTGAGGCTGCTTGGCAACTTAGTGCTGAGCTAATCAATGAATCTTTTGACATGTTCGGTCTTCACTGTAGTGCTAAGTTTGTGAGTTCAATATAGCACACTCTGTCGTTTTTCGCCATATGTGGAACATATTTATCACATGCAAAAACCAAATATGAAAAGCATATTGATAAGTTGTTGCAGAGAGCTCCTACGGCACAACACAATGCCAAATCCCAGCAAATCAGAACCAGCCTTTTTAAGGTTTATAAAATGGTGTATATAAGCTTCCGTAATATTGACACTTAGCATGCTACAAAACAAAGGACCTGCGTCGGCACGTGCTTACAAAGCATCATCATATTTCAGGTCTAGAGCTCTGTTCTTCCAAATAAGTGTTGTAAAAACTGGGCAGCCAACTCCAATTTAGAACATGTTAGTCACGACAAGTGCTTAGTTAGCCAAATTCAAAACAGTGGAACCAATAAGGCCTATATCCTGGCTTTACCACTGGACGATACGGTGATCCTGGAAACATCATTTTATCTTTCTATATAGTAAAGTACAGTCTCTGGCCAAATGTTTTTCCTGCTTACTTTCTGGTGGCTGTATGTAGTCTATTGCTTGCCGTTTCTAATCGCGACTGCGATTTAAGGGGAATGGTCCTAAACAGAAGACATGTGAGCATGTGGCTCAAGCTTATTTTAAGGACTACTTATTTTCTACAAAAATTGTTTTTATTTTTAGAATTTCAAATGTTCGTCACATCATAAATAACAATGGATTAGTTTGTGTCAAACACTAGCTACAATTAGGTGATCCTATCGTGCAGCATCTTTTTCTGGTTATATTTAAATCTTCAAAGTATATTTTTGGGTCTTAAAACAACTAGGATTGTGGGACTTCTAGTCTTGGCTAATGATGAAAAAAATAAAGCTCCCATCATCATGCTCCTTTTACAGAATATGTTTTTAAAGGGTTTAAATTGTTTTAAATAATCATGTTAGTTTGTGTACTTTTGAAACGGGAAATGTTTTGCATTCTTGAAAGTCAAACATTCAACAAAAAAGTGCACCTTGCTGTATTACTACAAAAAGTGGCAAAGAATTTGGCCAAGCCCAGACATTATAGGCTGGGTTTAAATCCCGTGATTGCCACTTAAACATAGTGCATGATCTTGGGCATTTCATTTAACATCACAGTACCTAAACTGTCAGCATTGTCCTGCCCGTTGCCTAGAAGAGCATAGTTAGCTTGACACCAACAACTACCAGCAGCTACTTTTAGCCCCCCCTAGACAACTGATGCTGAACAAACACATCTGTATGAATTTAACTCTGTGAATTTCGGACAATTTAGACATACTATACAATATTTAAAGCATAAGGTGTCATAAATAATGGACATGATATGTTTGCAAATCCAATTTTAATTTCGATCCCTGTGATCTGCATTGTACCGTCCCCTTTTCTTCCAATATATCTCCTGTATCCATGCTTGAGCACTTGTACATTCTGTCAGGGTAGCTGGTATTTAGGTGGAGGTAGGCACAACTTTTTCCATATAGATCCAGGCGGGTGGGCAGAAATTAGAGATATTTAATACAAGAAACAACTATCCATGCAGAAAGGGAGTGTGTGCCACAAAAAAGCCACTGTGAGTGGAAGGGTCACATGTACTCCACGTATATTCAACCCTTGCTTGGCCCGACTGGGGAGATGGAAAGGACACACTTCCTTTGGCTTCTGATAGTGTTCAACGCCACGTTTAAACTACCCCAACAAGGGATAAAGTCAAAGCAGATAAGAATAGCAAGCGACATCCCCCTGCCCACACCCTACTCCCCCACATTCCGCCATATATCGAAGCAGGGCAACGTACATATGTATATTCTTTCAAATTGTAATTGGGGTTCTTAGACAGTGAAATAAGATGTAATGTTCTCTAAAACATTGAAATAACTTAACCGTACCCAGACTGTGCCTTGTCCTCCCCCAGAACGTCAGTGTCTCCTACGCCTCTGGATTCAGGTCAGGAGAGACAACGCACCAAAATATGACCTGCTCCGCACAGTGCACTGAGGCAAGGGCTAGAGAAGCCAGACAAAAAATGTCCCAGGTACCACACGAAGACACTGGTGCAGACATGCAGGGTGGAAGGATTAGCCCAGCCATACCTACCTCAAGCCCTTCTGCTCTGTGGATACAGGAGAGCAATGCGGAGAGCAATGCAGCTAGGGTGGGGTGAGGGGGGCAATAAACCATAAAAAGTCACTACTGATTGTACTATTGACACAGCTAATGGGAAAACATTGCTACCAATGAACACCGGTGATCTGCACAGGCTTTTGAAATGGAAGGCTTGGCCATACCAACTTTGAGAGTACCAAACATACCTTTAGGGGGCAGAAACCTACTGTACTTCATGAGGTAAGCACTTTTAGTGAATAGATTGAGCAAGAGTGATCAGTGACAAGTGCACTGGAACACGTTAAGCAGAGACTTGAAGGTCTTTAGCTGAAATGACACATCATGCCCTAACTGCAAGTAGGGTGGCCTGTGACTTTCAGCGTGAGGAAATGTGAAACAACAAACACTTGCAATACCGTGCTCCAATCACCTAAACAAGACTCAGTAACGTCCTAACGTAGCAGATGGGAGAAGTTTCACATAAATGACCAATAGAACTTTGGCTTGATTCACAATCTGAATCGAGGTGGATGGAGAGTTACAGGGAAATAATTAATCGATAATGCAGAGGGGCGGGGCCAAGCCTAGAGTAGAGTAGAGTAGAGTAGTCAGTCACACATCCGGTTTCTTGACATGTGGCCGACTCTTCCCCAGCCACGTCATCCTTTTAGAGGCATGGGGAATCCATGGTAGTACCTGCTTGGTAGTTAAGCCAATTATCCTAGGCCAAAACCTCTGAACGGTTTCAGGAGCTGAGAGGCGATTGACCAGGCAAGATACATACACCAGGTCAATACAACAATCCTTTTACTTGGGAGAGTTGGTCTCCTGTTGGTAGGGTTAGCATGGGTGGGGTCTGTCTACTGCATTTTGCAGGGTATCGCAAGCCAACCTCAGGTGGTACATACCAGATTTCCGACAGATTCTGTAGCAAGTTGCAGAGTCAGCCTGGACAGCAGCAAAGCGGCGTTTGGCCATGCCATGGCCCAGGGAAGATGACACCTTTAAAAAGAAAGCAAACGTAAGAGAAAATAGCAGTCACAGCGCCCAACAGATGGCACACCTGGACACATACTGAAAGATCAACACAGTTCGAAATTGAGGGGAACTGTGAGGTATTTAACTCCTGCTTCTAGCATAGTACAAACTGGTTAGCTTGAAACCAACAATTACCAGGAGCTACTTTTGGCTCTTAGGTTCAACTGATGCCTTCCAAACATGTAAATGTGACTTTAAACTTTGAGTATTTGAGAATGTTAGTAAAGAATTAGTACACATCCAATACACATTTAAAATGGACAATAAGTTAAAGTAGCATCTCTTGTGGCTCCTGGTTCCCCTGCAATAGCTCCTGCCTACAGAGTGATGCCCGACACCCAGGAACTGGTTTTAGCTCCTGATAATCAAATCTCAATTTGGAACCCTGGAGCAACATTGTGAAACAGAGTGTTGCATGTTTGAAACAGGTGGAGGGCTTGAAACAGCAAGATTTATTTTATTTTGAAGGCCAGGATGTTCTATTCTGAGCCGGTACCAGATTTCTCCAGTGCTAACAGGAGGCCCCATGTCACTTGGAGCCAGCCCTGGCGTTTCAACCTGTAGCACGGATTGTGGCATGAAATGTGGGGCATCCTATGTTAGCATAGAGAGAGCTATTCACCAACATCACAAGTGGCTGACAGGAGGCAAAAGAGTGGGCATATGACATTGGGGTCAAATGAGTTTCTTAAAGGAGCAAAACACCCCCAGCATTTTGGCCAACCAAAGCAAATGACTCTCCTAAATAGACCCATGGCATAGGCGTCCCTAGAGGTGGGCACGGGGAAGTAATTGCGCCACTCTCCCACCTTTGTGCGATGCCTCCCCATCTTGTCGCTATGATGGGATCTGTGCGGTCTGTCCTTTCTTTGGCTTTCCTTGTCTCTCCCGTATCTTGCTCGGGCGTATAGTCCTTCACCTGGGTGACTTCAAATGATCTGTAGTGGATGTTGATGAGGGCGCATTGTAGTGCCGTCCGATGGCTGAAACGGCTGTGTCCTATGGCGGGACTCTGTACCAGGTAGATGGCGGCGGGTAATCTGCAGTTTCCCTGGGTTGGGTTGCAGCATGACTGTCCTTTTGTTTGTACCGGCTGTGTTGTTCCCCCCCCTGGAAGAAGTGGGCTTGGGACTTGCCCAGGGGGTATGCTTACTCTCTGGTTTGATAATGTTGTATGTTGCGGATGCTGACTGAGGCTTCAGTGTCCCCCCTCCCGTTCCGGCATCTCCTAAGGCCCTAGATTACTGAACTCTGGGTGGAGTGGGTGCCCATGCCGGAGTGGTCCGGGTGGGGTAGTGTTCATGGCCTCAAGGGGCCCCATGACGGCTGGCCGTTCCACCGGTGGTATCAGGTACCTCTCTTTGGGCAGCGGTGCCTGGATCCTTGTGTGTTCTGGCCAGTCATTGGGCCCTCTTGATGGTGCAGGCCGCCTGGTCAGGGTTGGTGGTGGTGGCATGCAGGGTTTGTAGGCGGTCTCACTCTGCACATCACTTGGAAGTGGTTTTCTTGGCCACATCGCCGGCATCTCCGTCCGATTCCTGGGAATGGTTGTCTGTGTGGGAGCCCAAATCTGCACCTGTGGCATTGTGTGTTGCTCAGGGTTTGGTGCCGTGGGCTTCCAAGTCCTCGTCTCCTCCTGGGTCCTTTAGGCTTAGAGTATCCCGTCTGTCCTACCGTGAGGGCCGCAATGGAGTAACGTCCATTTCTGTTTTCGATGGCGGCTGCCTGTGCGTCTACACGCTCTAACGTATTCGCTAGGTTGAGTATTTTATTTATTTAGGGGCAGGGGCTTTTTGAGGAGGTGTTTCCTGAGTATTGACGAGGTACACCCTTCTATGATCCTCAGCCGTATTGCCTCCTCATCATTGAAGTTGGCAAAGTCACAGTCCATTATGTCCTGCTGGAGGCGGATGACAAACTCACTAACGGACTCATGTGGAAGCTGCACGCGTTGATTGAAAGCGTAGTGAGCATAGTCCTTGTTGGGGTTGATTATCAGCCTGTTGTTGACTGCAGCGAGAAGGCATTGGTACGTGGTCCTTTCATGTGCTGGAATCGTCTTTATTACGCTCTTTAATTCCTTTCCTGCCAGGTTGGTGAAAATGTTCATTTTGTTGGGCAAGTCTTTTCGCCCAATTTCACCTAGGAAGTCCTCGAACTCCTCGACCCACTTTGCCCGTCTTAGTCCTTGGTCATGGTGCGGGTTATGGGTAAATGGGTTGGGCCGTCTCATGAGGGCGGCATATGATGCAGGTCCCAAATCAGCTAGGGCTCATGCTCCTAGGTCCGTAGCTACTAGTGCTTGGTCAACCATGGTGACAAGGTTGAGTATAATCAGTATTGTAGGATGTGGTTGCAGTTACCTGGGTTCTGCAGCCTTTTCCTTGTGGGGTTGGTAGAGGAGGTAGTGTCACCTGTGATGATGGCCCTGGGGTTTCTCTGTGGTATTTTGTAGAGTTGATGGTAACTTGGCAGGTCATTGCGGAAATTGTAGTCGCTGGTGGCCGCAGTTGCAATTGGTGGTGGCACCTGGGATGCCTTTAGCGTCCCATGGGCCCATGCGCCTGAGAGGTGGTTTTGTGGGAGGTGCGCCACCAAGCTAGCAGATTTCCAGGGCGTTTGGGCCGCTGTGCTGGCTGGCGTTGGCGGGTTGGGTGTCTCAGTGTGCCTTTGTCCTTGCTCTGGGGTGCGCAGGCTTATTATTTGCCTGGCGCCTCTCTGTGGTCTTTGTAGGCCGATGTGCTGGGGCGACGTGCTGGCGTGTGTAGCACTTAGGCGCGGGAGACAGTCCTTCAATTTATGTTATGAGAGATAAAATGAGAGGGCTTCGGGCGGGTGCCGGGTCTGCGTGTGCTGTCTTGATGAGCATTTACATGGGCCGCTAGTGCTTTGCTATCAGTTTGTATCTGTGCTGGTGGTAATGGGTAACCTTGGTGAAGTAGGGCCGTGCCTACTTCTAGCTGTATAAATAGTCACAATCATTGCAGGGCCCTCCCCCTCCATGCTGTGGTGCAGGGTAATATTCTAGGCGCGCGGTCCTCCGTTAATGGTGGGGAAGGGGCACGGTCTCCTTACCAGCGTCACACGCTGCTTCCTTATTTCCTCTTTGCTGTTGGGTGGCAGCGCGCTGGCGGTGGTCCTCCTCCTCCTCCTCCTCCTCCTCCTCCTCCTCCTCCTCCTCCTCCCTCCTCCTCCCCCCTCCTCCCCCCTCCTCTTCCTCCCTCCTCCTCCTCTCCACCCGCTGTCCTGCTGCTGGGCTCCTCTTTGCAGGGCGTATCTTCTGCGACACTGCCGGTGCTCGTTTCCCCTCATCACCAGTTGTTGGACCCTAATGGGGTCCCGGTATGCATGTCGCATACACATGTCGCATATACACTACACGTGAGCCGTTTTCCCTTCAACCTTCTCTTTATCTCCCCCATTCTCCTCTGCCTTTGCCCTTCCCCCTTGTCCTGCCCTTTCCTCCCGCCTCCATAGTCTCAAGTCCTTTTCCTTAAATGGGCTCTGCCCTCATTCCCTCGCAACAACTGGGTATGGTTTTGTATTATTTACATGGGGCTTGATTAACTACAGAATAAGTTCCCAATTCGGTCTAGATTTTAAGCTCACTTAAGCAAAGGTAATCAATGTTATGTTGAGCCCCACTTGAGTTAAAAAGAAAATTGTAAAAATGTATTTTACGCCTAATATGATCAGGTGACTCCATGAAATCACTGGTTTTCCAGTTGTGTATTTTCATTCAAACAAGAGGATTTTAAGCCTTTGTTACTTTCAGCTGAACACATTTGACAAGCACTTGAAACCAATGATTTGTAAAAGAAAAGCAAAGGACTGGGAAAGTAGAGTATCCATGGCAGACTCGGGAGGATAGCTCAGGGACAACGGGCTCGCCACCACAGG
The DNA here is from genome assembly GCF_040938575.1 of Ambystoma mexicanum. NCBI lineage: Eukaryota > Metazoa > Chordata > Amphibia > Caudata > Ambystomatidae > Ambystoma > Ambystoma mexicanum. The sequence continues at coordinate 466,381,347 of NC_090929.1, forward strand.
TTCGATCCCCGGGTCATAAATAACCTATCATATCATATCATGTGTTCATCTGTCACCCTAATTGACCCTTGACCACTGTCCCCTGAGACACACAGCTACCAATATACTATACAAATCAATATGTAGTATTGCTAGTACACAGCAGGTTAAAACCTTTAGGGGAGTCTGAGGTGGGTGGAAGGGAACGGCTAACAAAAGATGATGTTCAGTGCAGCACAGTCATGATTATTCCAAGTATCCCTCCCGCCCTCCACGCTGAACAGGGATAAGACTGGTCGCAGCACAGGCAGAAAGAGTACAGGCTTTATCCAACTTGAGACATATATAGAACGGCATCAGAAGCTGATGATCCATGAAGCTGGACCAACTGCTCATGCTTCAAAGATGCCAGTGTCATTCTTCCTTCCAAGGTGGATCTTAGTATCAGAGGGGGGTTGCAGTTTTCATACTTTGCGGTCTCGAATCCAGTATTCTTTGCGAGTTAGTCAAGCACAGAGTTTGAAATATGATAAGCAGCCAGCAGAGAGTCTGTAATGGGATAGTGCGGTCAGATTTTTTTCTAATTTATTAATACGTTTGGCTGTATGATATTCGACTAATTAAATTAAGCACTCATCTTGGTCATCTGTTTGCACCCTACGGTGACATATGTGAATTCTGGAAGGTAAATACATTGGGTACTATTAAATTTTCAATGCACAGGGCTTAGGAGAGAGCCTGGAGTGCCGTGAAGCACTAGATAGAAATGTAAGATTGTCGTTATTCTTAATCTTGCAATAACAGAGATTGGTTTTATGGGACACATTGTTATGGGCTATTTGTATGCCAAACGCCTGTGGGCATTGTAACGAAAACATCTAAACTGGAGTTGTAACGTGCAAGTGTTGCTGAGGTGCAAATCATGTGATGTCTACAGACGCCACTGAAGAAGTTGAAAATAGGTAGGTTGCGTCAGTAACTGATGGGGACTGTCAATCAGTGCAGATCGGAGGCCTGCTGAAAGCAACCCACATGATCTGCATCTGCAACAGTCCCACTCTATTATTATTAAATGTTTCCAAAGACTCCATTAGCCTTTTGCCCAAAAATATGCACTACATCAAAGAACAGATACATCATTGCATTTTCCATGCATGTACGTCCTTTGAGATGCAAGCGGAGTGAGAATCAATACAAGAGTCCTAGGTATAGATTTCAGAACCTAGAAATAAACCCAGCAGAATCGAACTTGTTTTTCAAGATGTGTGCAGATGCTTCCAAGCCTTCGCCCACCATCTGCAGAAAAGGGGTTTGCATCTTTTCCAGCATAAAATGTTGGTGGCCAGTCACAACAGGGTTCGAAATTGTACCTGGAGTCTTGTTAGATTGACAACAACGGCTACCTGGACCTACCTTTGGCTCCTCAAGCCAACTGGTGCCACACAAATATACCTATCTCAATATCATCTCTACATCTGTGAATTTGCATCAAGGTATATTAGTGAACTTCTAGAAGACATGTAAACATGAATTGCCATATGTACTATACACAATGTTCTAAGTGCATCCCAGTTGGAAGTTAGGCAGCTCCTGGGTTACGATGAGTAATTCCTGGTCAAGGGAAAGATCCCGACACCCAGGAGCTACTTTCAGCTCCTGCTCTGTGAATTCCAATTTTGACCCCTGCACAACAATAGCAAATTGAATATTAAAGGATAGTTCCGGGACTTTTTTTTTATTGTCCCTACGGGTCGGCCATGTGTTTGTAAGCATAAATCGGTAGATCGTAGGAAACTTTCCTATGGACCTTACCCGACTTTTCGCCCATTATCGCACTCGAAATCAGCCTCCATTTTGTGATAATCCTATCATTCCGCCGCATCGACCTGGCTCACCTGCCTTTGCGGCACTAAATCAAATCCCCCGCCCCTGAAACAGACTTTATCAAAACATTCATATTCCCCGCCTCTATCCGTGACGTGACTGAGCTGCGTAGGCAAACTCGCCCAGGCGTCTTCTACGCGACTCCACACAGACCCCGGAAATCAACACAGATCAGCTCACAATACAGCGCACCACAATTCGGAATATGAAACTGTACTTTGAAATCAAACCGCAAGATTGTAAATGTGGTAAAGTACATTTATTTGACATCAAATGTTTAGAGAATATTCAGCGATTTGCATTTTTATTTGCTCATGTTCCAAAAAGTTCGTATTGAGGAACGCGATGGTCCTTTGCTGTACACAGGGTCTTAGAGCATCTCACAATACAGCACCACAATTCGGAATGTGAAACCGTGGTTTAAAAGCAAACGGCAAGATTGTACATTTGGCAAAGTACGTTTATTGGACATCAAATGTTTAGAGAATATTCAGCGATTTGCATTTTTCTTTGCTCTCGATCCAAATTAGTTCGTCTTGAGGGAAGCGATGTTCGTGTGCAGTACACAGGGTGTTGGTTTACGATAAAAATAAGCTCTTCTGTCGCACTGATAATCGCATGGCTGTTCCAACAACGAGGCACTAGGCCACCACAACGGTAGGTATGTTGCATCTAACCGTTAGTACCGCGTAAGGGCATACTTGTACTTGGCGATCGTCCCATAAAATGGTCAGGGTGGTAACGTTGTTCACGCGGAGAAGCAACTGGCGGCTGTAGAAGCCGTCCGCCGGTGTCTGGTACTCGTGACACAGACAGTAGTGAATGATGTACCTAAAAACATAAAAAATGAAATTAGTCTCACCATCAGATCCTTATTAAAATTATTCATTTCATAGCGAGGACAGCGCTACTGGGTGTACACAAGTGTTTAAAGGCGTGGCGAGGCATGGAGGGGGGGGGAGTGGAGTACAAGGTAAGTAGCATAAAATAATAAATAAATAGGGCCAGCTGGTGGCAAGTGCAAGGTAAGTGCAGAACAAGTGCTGGGAAGGGGGGGCTGTAGGATACTGAGACAGTCCCCCAGTGCAGGGGTTGACAGGGAGGCAGTGCAGGTGGAGAGTGGAAGGGCCCAGGACCGAGGTCGCAGACAGTGGACCAGTTGTAGCAGGGGAGAGGGAGAGAGAAAGCAGAAGCAAAGAGGAAGGTTTTGAGGTGCTTCAGTAAAAGCAGATGTTTCTCCTCCAGATAGTGCGCGGTAGAAAACACTATGCCACATAGAACGAACAAGTACAACTGAACCCGTCTTTAAAGCCACTGTATAGTAATGAAATTGCGGTATAAACTCATCAAAAGTTACTTACATTATATTTGCATTTTCCATTGTGTCTCTGTGTAGGGCAGACCCGAAACACCACTCCTTCTTTGCCGACGTTACTTCTTCTAATGAACGTGGCTCATCGTTTCGTTTCTGAAATTTTATTCATTATCTTTTCTTAGTCTTTCAGGATGGTCCCGGCCTGTCAAGGTCAAATCACAATAGAACCTTATATTGGGTCGTGGGCCGTTCCGCCACCCGAGCAAAACATCAAAGCAGCTGACCTTCACTTTGAGCGAGCACACATTTCTAGTTAGCTCCAGTTAGTGTAAGGGCATCTTGTCTGCGTGCCTTTTTTTTTATTGTCCCTATGGGTCGGCCATGTGTTTGTAATACGGAAACATTCTATAATTTTTGTAAAAATGATTTATATTACTGTTTGGTTTAATTGCAATGGGCCTGCAACATGAGGAGACTCGAGAGAACAGACAATCGAATTACAATCATTTAAACCGTGATGTGTATTTCTCAATGAGCTCTGCTTTAGGTGGACATGGAACAGAGGCAATGTTGGGTGGCAATGCAGTTGTCCCCTGCATAGGTTCGTTCACCACTCCATGTATGTGCCTATCGAGGACATCTACGATAAGTCTCTCAATAAACTCATATTGCATATCCTCAAACACTGGTTTGATCACCCATTGTTTACTTCTTTTAGTGAAGGCCTTATTGTAGCGAAGCGTCCCTAAAGTTCCGGTCGTCCTACTTTGTTGACGGCCAACATTATGGTTATGTGCCAAGACCGCTAGAAGAGTCCGATTTATCATGCCTTCCATGCCAAAATGCAATCTTTTGGGCCTGTACTTTAGGCACATATTGTGGAACACCTCCAAATCTCCTGTGTGGCAGAATTCCGTGAGTCCCCTCAAATCTCTTGTTATAGTTTTATCAAATACAATCTTTTCAATGGCCTTGTGAGTGGGTGATGAAGGAATCAACCACTTCTTCTTCCGTGCCTCCTCTGTGGACAAATGGCCATGTTCACATTTGTGGAAATGCTCATTTGTCGACCATCGATGTACGTTGCTACAGTGCAACATTACTGACCGCCATTTTTCCAGTAGAATTTCCAACGACCCTTCACATGTTTTTGAGCTCCACCAAAGATGGTTGCTGATTGACTTGGACCACTGTGAAATACCTTGCATATCTTTTTTTTTTCCTGCAGCCGACAATTTTTTATTGATTGATTTTGCAAGATGCCAAACGTCAAATTGGTGATTTATATTTTTGTACTGTTCTCTCATTGTCTTGGCAATTGAAACGTGTCTGTCCGTGGCTATCAGGTCGATCACCATTCCCCGCGATTGTAGTTCTTGCAATGATGCTACAAAGCCAACTTTCTCCATGGCCACTGAGGATGTACTTTGTGACACCTGCACGACCACCGAACTCACAATTTTCTTACTTTCCATGTCCTGAAAGTGGTAGGTGCAGTACTTGGCTGAAAATCCTGGACTGTCGCATTGTCCATCACCGGCTAGCCTGAAGCGTTTGCCCGCGAATGTACTTTCCATTGACATTTTTTCCATTCTCCAAGCTTCGCTGATGGCTGGAAATAGATAATCGGTTTGGTATTTGTAGAACTGACTTTTCGCAATGAAATGGATTCCCACAAACTGAAAGAAATACTGTAACTTTTTAAAACTTGAACCACTAAAAAGTGCGGCCGCTGCACAAAGTAGATTGCCTGCTGGCAGTTGCCCCAGCATGGGTTGTGCAGACCATGCGAACGGATGATATTGTGTACAGGTGGCATGTATTTTAAGGTTAGTGCCTCGAATTGCACGAGTCACATTAATCAATGGCTCCCCACATACTTCCCCACCAACCCAATGCCCACATTTCATCATCATAATAATATCCATCAAACAGCTATCGAATACAATGAATTTGGCCTCTTTCCTTATACTGTCACTCTGCATCCCAGCTGGTTCGGCCTGTAACGTTGAGGACATGTCACTCGCATGAAAGGTACAATCTCTGATATCGTCTTCCGCTATGCTGAGTGATATTGATGGTGTTTCATTGTCGTCCACTTCATTCTCTTCCATTGCAACATCTGTTCCTTGTCCGGAGATGGAAGAAAAAAACAATGTCTTCAACTTTCGCGTGCTCTTATTTTTTGCGGGTGTGGATTCTGTGAATTGATCTACGACTGCATCCAAACTACCAGGAGGACATTCACTATCAATGGCTGGTGGTGGTATAGCTCCGTTGTCAATCACTTCATATTCTTCCCATTGGCACGATGCATCTCCAGTCTCAAGTCCCTGCCAAAAGGTTTGACAAGCAACATCTCTCGTTCGCTTCACTGTCTGTGTAGATCTAGTTCTTACACCCACTCGCAACTAGAGGACAGATTAGAAAAGGGATGTTCAGTTTAAACACAACTTACAGTATTGAACTATTGACAGTGAAAGACAACATAATATAGTGAACAGGACACTAACCTTCTTTTGCTTTCTTTTCTTTGAAACTTTCTTTCCTCGAACTTCAACATCTGGACGCTGTTGCTCCGACTCGTGTGTGCATGTCTCCACTTCCTCTCGCGCTGCAACGACTATACTTTCATGATAAGCACATCCATCACTCACTGAGGCTCCATCGACTCGCTGAAACATAGAACTTTCATTAGTATGTATAATAATATTGAAAACACAAAATGTACTTGGGGACCAATACCCATACGTACATCTCAATAGCAAAACACGAATGAACGCATTGTGTAGAACATTCAAACGACAATAGTTCACGCATTGTTGATCTAGTTAGATTGAACTGTCAAGATCCATACCTCGGGCTCCGCATAGACTTCCATTGATGATATTATTGAAGATGACGCTTCAGCAACTCCCTGAAACACAGTAATTGCATTAGTATGGTTTTCTATTTTGTTTAAAAGAACATAAACTTTCTGCAGGCGTCAACGGCTCATCTAAATAGACCTGCACAAATGATCAGTTGTCTAAAATAAATAATGGATATCCAAATATGATTCGATTTGCTCCATCGTTGGAAGTGTCACCACCCAGAGATCTGCATCAACTACTAGGGGTGATGTTCTTGTTGAAGAAGCTCCGTCAGCTCCCTGAAACATAGTACTTGCGTTAATAAAGAAGGAAGTATAGCGGATGTAATCACGTCATTTGATCTCGCATGATTGATCTGTCAGTATCCATACCTCGAAATGCATAAGAACATCAAGGGACGCTGTAACTGCGGTGCACACTTCTGCAAGCTGTTGCGCCGACCCGTAACTGCATGCTCCCCCTTCCTCTTGGACTAATGCTCCATCGACTCCCTGAAACATAGGACTTTCATTAGTAATGAACACAATATTGAAAAAAGAAGACACATAGGAGGGCGACGACAGAAGGACATACCAATGGCTAAAAACGAAAGAAACATTGTGTGTAACAATCACGCTACAAGAATGCAAGATCTGATGATCTCCATCGATGGAACTGTCCGGAAACGTACCTCGAGCATCTGAGTGACATCTACGGTTGTCGTCAATGCGTTGGACTCCTCAGCATCTCCCTGAAAGACAGTACTTGCATTATTTTGGATAACAATAATTATAACTGAAAACAAAGACTAGAGGACGAGTACTGTGGTGTACCATTAGGTAAAATAATTACACGATCAATTAAAACTATTGATTTACATGCCTAAAACAAGTCAGTGTCAGAATAGCTAAGTAAGATTACCCGATAGGCGCTTGAAGTGGCTGATGACTGCAATAACGACACGGATGGAGAATCTTCAGCCTTCATATTGAGTGGATACATAAATGGGGAAATTATTGTTAGCTAATGCTACACACTACCGCAATGCCGAGAGATAAATACGTAAACTTGACTCACCAGTGGAGGGATGTGGACGAATAGAGTGGGAATAGCGGTTGAGAGCAATTTTCGCCTCGCTCGCGGTGTTTTCGTCCTTATTAGCAATGATGTGGAGTACATGTCTGGGCTAAAGTGCCTGCTGCAGATGCGGTATCGATCACCCCTCTTGTCCGCAAAGACTTCTAGGACTCTACTTTCTATCTCAGAGGCTGGATATCCGCAATATCGGACCCATTCTCTTATCTGATCTATTGTCTTAGGGAAAACATGCATTATAGTACCTTCAGATTTGTTATGGGTCTTCGAAGGGCAACCGCCAATGGAACAGGCAGGCATTATGGAAAGTTCTGAAAAGTAAAGATCAACAAATCTCTATGAATACCAATGTGTTAAAACATTAAATGACACATAAAAGGTTCAATGCAAGGTCCGTTTTGGTTCTTGGAACTATACACGTTATTCACATGCGGATAAGTATTTCAATAACTTTCAAAAAATAGAAAAAGTAATTTGACTAAACTCAGAACATGTGACTAGTTCCTTGCATGTACTGTCGTGAACGAAAAGAAAACATGGATGCAATTTGATGACTACTAGCAAATAGATATAAATTAAAAAATTGGACGCAAAATGATTATGGTACATGGACTTACCTTGACGAACAAACAGTTAGATGCAGGGATCAGAGTAGTTTCTTGTCGTAGAACAGGGAGCAGTTCACAGGTTGCAAACTGACGAGTTTGCTCAAAGTGGTCACGGAAGTTCACAGAGACGAAGAGCAGATAACCAGCACCTTCACGGGTTGACTAGCAAAGCGCAAAGAAGTTCTCATTAGAAATATGAAGTGGGTTATAAAGAATTCGAAACAGGGGTGTGTTTGTGAATGAATGACGTGTATATGTCGTGGCATTATGCGGTCTGCAGGGGGCCGTCCAGCGTGAGGGGGGATGCTTGGCAGGAGACACGGGGTCTGTAGGTAGACATGGGAACAACAACCCATGCTCTATAGACCACTTTGAAGTGTACATGGTCTTTGGCACCTCTTGGCCTTTATCGCTCCCTGACAGCTCCACTTGCCAGCACAAGTACCCCGGTGCGAACTGCCTTTGATAGGGCGGGGGGTGGATCGGGGCGGTGGTCGTGCAGACAAGACACAGGAAGACTCGTGAATGGAGACACACTTATGTGGATTGCAGGGGGCCGTCCAGCGTGAGGGGGGATGCTTGGCAGGAGACACGGGGTCTGTAGGTAGACATGGGAACAACAACCCATGCTCTATAGACCACTTTGAAGTGTACATGGTCTTTGGCACCTCTTGGCCTTTATCGCTCCCTGACAGCTCCACTTGCCAGCACAAGTACCCCGGTGCGAACTGCCTTTGATAGGGCGGGGGGTGGATCGGGGCGGTGGTCGTGCAGACAAGACACAGGAAGACTCGTGAATGGAGACACACTTATGTGGATTGCAGGGGGCCGTCCAGCGTGAGGGGGGATGCTTGGCAGGAGACACGGGGTCTGTAGGTAGACATGGGAACAACAACCCATGCTCTATAGACCACTTTGAAGTGTACATGGTCTTTGGCACCTCTTGGCCTTTATCGCTCCCTGACAGCTCCACTTGCCAGCACAAGTACCCCGGTGCGAACTGCCTTTGATAGGGCGGGGGGTGGATCGGGGCGGTGGTCGTGCAGACAAGACCAGTTTGCCGCAGGGCCTCACCAAGGAGAGGCCATCTAACTGAATGTAAGAGGATGGCTGCAGGATCTACTACATGGAATGCAGGGGGGTGAGTTTATAAATACCTCACCCTCCCAGGAGAATATACACTAGATTCATTTAAAAAATCAAAACAACCATTGTTAAAATATATGTTGGGCTTTATTTTAGATTTTAATTAAACATAAATAATAAACATTACACATTGTAAAGTTGAGGTTGCAGCACATCGAGGGAAAATCCGCGGTATTGTCCACTGTCACTGGGGAAATGTTGTCTAATGGCAAGTACCGCACAGGCAGGTATTACTCTCCGAACGCGGTGTCCGAGCCTCCCGTGAAGCCACCAAGTGAAGCAACGATAGGCCACCAGCCTGTACCACCTGTGAAAAAAAAAGATGCAAACTGTATTAAACTGACCAAACTTTCTTATCAATGTCGATTCAGGTAACACATGTCATTTTTCTTAGAAAAAAATTATATCTAGAAAATGCACTATATGGAACAAATTTACATGCGTTCGAATGATATGTAAATGTAATTTTATATGTGGGAGACGACCATGAAATAGTGGTGGCATCACTGACATCACAAACAGAGTATACTTACTCGTTACTCGGATTACGCGGACGAACAGTGCCGCGAAGTTCGTGCATAAGCACCATCATCATCCTCAACACGGTCCGTGAGAGGCAGGCTTCCCTGAACTCTGGCAGCTCGGTGATGCATTGCGGACTTTGCTCGCCTTCCTGCAGACTTTGCTCGCTTTCCGAAATGTAGGCCAAGCACCCGGAATTTTCACGGCAGCAGCAGTTCTCCTCCTCAGTTGGCATTAGCTCGCACCGATTGCACGTGCACCAGGTGGAGACGCCGTCCATGCGACATGGTCCAGGCTCTTCATCCGTTGACTGGTCCTCCCAACTGCCGTCCGAATCCCCATCGTTTTCGCGTGCTTGACTTTCCAGTAGTTCTTCCTCGGTGTACTCGGGCTCGTACATATACGGCATTATTGTGGCCATTGTGCGGTAAAGATAGTAAAATAATTTACAGAGATGGTACAGGTGTTCACACGGGCTACAAGCGGCGAAGGTAGCTGACCAGAGCACTGAAACGAGTCACAGAATACTCAAAGTAACACAGAGAGAGGAATGGAATCGAAAATCTGCTGCTGTGTGTTGTGAAACGGTCTGTTTATACTTATTGGGGAAAGAGGCGTCCTGCCATTTCCATGGCAACACGTCAATAGCTGAGGCGCAGCGATTGTTGACACGAGACGTGCTTGAAATGGGCAGTACGCATCTGCTGATGTCAGGCTCAGGGGCGGGGGATTTGATTTAGTGCCGCAAAGGCAGGTGAGCCAGGTCGATGCGGCGGAATGATAGGATTATCACAAAATGGAGGCTGATTTCGAGTGCGATAATGGGCGAAAAGTCGGGTAAGGTCCATAGGAAAGTTTCCTACGATCTACCGATTTATGCTTACAAACACATGGCCGACCCGTAGGGACAACAAAAAAAAAGTCCCGGAACTATCCTTTAAGTGCTATAAAGCAAAGAGTGAAAAATATCCACAATGCCAAAATAGAGAAAATGAAGGGTTCCATGTAATAATATCCCTGCAAAGATGTCACCACGCAAAAAAGCCACCGAAAAATTGCTGTTTTTTGCAACCCATTTTTTCATTTGACTCCCCCGCTCCCCTTGACCCATACATATGGTCACCATACATAATGTCACCACTACCTTTTCCCAGCGACAATGTGTATGGGGCCATTACTACCGATACCAAATGAAGTCAGTCAAAAAGTAAGTATTCCCTGGGATTCTGTTGTGCGGCTAAGAAAGGATTGGGATCAGAATAAAGTGAAGCCACAAGAAAAAGGTTTATTTTGAAGGAAGGGATTCTCCACGTTAATGCAACAAATGAGCTATTGGTAGAAAAAGACACTAAGCAAAGTTAAAGGCCATTATTAAACATAAAACCACAATGAAATGAGAAACGGGTGGATACTTTCGGACAAGGGTGGAATGTATTTAACAGAAATACATTACATATAATAAAATGGATATTATAAACATGCTCAAAACTTTATTTTGGGTAATAATATTAAGACAAGGAGACAAAATATCCTGCTGCCTGCAACTTTCCATTAGGTAGGAAAAAACCTGGCTAACATGCATGTTGTGTTGGAGGCTCTGGCCCAATCTATCAGATGCAAAGGCATCTTACTTCTCAAGGGAGTCAAACCGAATATCACGGTCAGAATTAAAAGCGGTTGGAATACCTTTATCCCAATAGATAATTACAACAACACAAATTGCTGACATGATTGTTTTATTTAAACTTTTATTCTGCTCAGGCCCTACAAAAAAGGTCTTGCAGCACCATACAAAGTTCAAAAGGAAGGAGGCGAGAAAGAAGTTCCACTGTTTTCAGAACCGGAAAGGAAGATTTGGATAGGCAAAGGATAACAGGGAGGTGGTGTGGCTGATTAGGGGTTTTGAGGCTTTTGCAGAAGGTGATGGAAGGTGCGGCACAGATGCGGGCAAGAGGGTATTCAAGGCTGTGGGTACCCAATGGGTGAAGGCTTGTTTCTGTGCTGGTTAGCTTGCAGAGGTGAATGCGTACAGGATTTTGGTTCACTTGTCTCGGGTTTGTGTGGGTGATTGACGTTGCTAAAGAATCCTGGTGAAACTGGTACTTCAAATGATATTCTCAAAATTGAACCACTGAAATAGGCAAGTATTTAAATGTTTTGATGACAAAATGATGCCGGATTCTTGGAATTACTGTATATTTTGTCCTATGCATAAAATGGCGAGCCTTTCCAACCCTCAAACTATCATCTTATTGCCCTATGCCACAACAAAGCTTTGCTAGCTAATTCGGAACAGTGGCCGAGCATGCCTCCATTTTACACAAGGCATCAGAAGGAAGCTATATATGTCAAGATCCTGTGTTAACCCTGGTTAAACACAGGATCTTGACATATATAGCTTGTAAAAAAATAACATGCAATACATCACCTCTGCATTGCAGTTTTGAGTATAAAATATAATTTGGCAAAGCGGACAGAATAATGTTATGGTCCAAAGTTCATAACGGGGGTATTAATCCTGCTTTACTGAACACAATGAAAGTGTTCTAGCCTAATAAAGTTCAAAGGTGTTTTGGGGCCACACTGGTCATTAGATCCAGATTAACACCATGGTGTGAAACAAGGCTGCATATTGGCCTTGCTATTATTCGAGCTTTATCGTCTAGCAATAAAGAGGGGGCAACAATTCAAGTTACTTTCTCAGTCATTGAAAGTCACTTGCCACCTCAATTTTATACATACATACTGCACATCATTTGTTACTCGCCAAGAATCACTTATTGTACGAGTGTATAGGTGCGTTATAAATGCCATATCATATCGCTAGTGGTGAGTGCAAATATTGCGAACTGGTAATTACATTAACTTTAACTACAAATGCTCTTCTGAAGCTACTTTTACTTCGGATACGGTCATGTTATCCTTGACCGCTTTAAGTCTGCAATGGAAAGTTAATGTTCATCTGCAAATTCAGTTAGACACATTTCATTAATATGAAAAAAACTCAAGTTATGAGGTTATTTAAATAGCAGACATATGGCAAACTATTGCAACCAATGTCTTTTTATACTTATTTGTGTGTGGGTTTTCAATTTGCAAGTGTCTTGGAATAAGCATTTTAATATGACAGCCCTGAGCAAGGTTAAGGGATTTACTGAGAGATAATCTGCAATCTGGTGGTTACATTTGGGCCCCTCTTATTAAAGAATGGTCTTCAAAGGTCCTTCTCTAGCTCAGATACAGAACCTCGGTTAGGGGCCGGTCTGAAAACCACAAATTATAGTGGTAGAAGGGAATCTTTTGAGAAAGTTACTATGCTATTCCTAAGTAGGCAACAGCAGCAGCGGCAATCAGATTGGGGCTATCCTTGACTTTGGACGCCATATCATATACGCATATTTTATATTTTGGCCTGATTTATCAAAAAGGGGATCTTCTTTTTGAAGGAGGATATAAAGGAACTACTCAACTATAGGTACATGTGTAAATCATGTGTTTTCAGATTGGAGCACATTTCTGTGTACCTATGTGTAATGAACAAGGTAAGAGGTCAATGTTAAAGATGTTGGGGAAAAGGCTTTTAATCCTCAACCAATATCTTTGATGAGAGCACTAAGCAAGATTGGGTTCACTATACAAATTATAATATAGGTAATGTGCAACCATATTCACAAGCACTGAAGGAATTTTCTAGTGTTTTGATTTTCTCAATTTCCATACCAAAATGTTATATTTGCTTGGGATGGAGAAGCTTAGAAGTTCAAACATTTGTTGTATTTTTAAATCTGTTAAAAACGGGCAACCCCATTTTTTGGATTGTCACAGGTTTTCATGAGCCATTAAAATGATCGTGCCAAAATAGTGCTGCTTTGTCCTTTCTTGAAAGAGGGAAGCTAAGGAATACTGGATTAGCGGAGCAACTCTCGACATTGCGGCAATATTGCATTTCTACAGGGCTTTTGTAGCAGCTTTACAGAACATGGAAAATGTGCAAGGGATGCCAAAAATGGAGTGTTCAAATCACTTACTATATGTTGTCAGGCAAAAGTAAAATTAATTGCAAGTGCAAAATAATTTTTAGGATACTTGTGGGAGACAGATTGTTAAATGTGCAGTCTTAATTTAAATGTTTATGTGCAAACAAAATTTGACTATTTTAACTGTAGGAAGGTATATTTTTACTGGAAGTTAACTAATGTAATTTTAAACAACGAAATATCAATGTTTGTATTGATGAATGAAATGTTTTACTAGGTTTTGTTCAAAACCATTTCTTCTTTTGGCACTGTGAGGAACCCTAGTGCATCCTCCCATCTACTCCCCTTGGATCTTCCTCTTAGGTGGCCAGGAAAAGGCCATCTCTCTTGGATTGTGGCCCTGGGGGTGGATATGCGAGGGATCATCACCTGGGTGGGGGGACCTTGGGGAGTGGGGAGAGGATGTCTTTAGGTGAGACATGGTATCCCTCTTTCCCTTATGAGAATGAGCACTCCCATCCCCCTGCCTTCATAGGGTACCGTCAGTCTTTATCCCTTCCATAGACACCAACTGTCCCACAATCATATGCCTTTAAGACTGTGAAGAGGAAGAGGCAACTAGGAGTAATGCACACTTCTAGTCATTTTCACCACTTTGGTAATGAGATGAGGAAGAGGACTATGGAGGAAAACCATTGCAAGGGTCAGACATGTCCTATTAATAGGTGCAACTGTGGTCAGGCAAAGGACATGCACCTGCAACCAATTGAAAGGCCACAGGTGTATACAATTAGAGGCCAGCAGAGAGGAAAGGGGAACCTGCCTGGTGAGAAGGCCACAGCTGCAAGGAGCAGGCTGGACGCAGCTGCAAGGACGCTCCGTGTTGCAGAGGGGTGTGAGGGTCGGAACCCCTGCAGTCCCCTGTGCCGCATGTTCCCAGCTACAGCTGGGGAACACAGAAGACTCAAAATTACTGCCGGACGCTGCAGCGAGGTTCATAGGTGGTGAGCACTGCTCGCTGGAGCTCCCAACGCATATCCAGGAAGCGAGTGGAAGCCGGAGGAAACAGCGAGGACGCCGGGAGGAGCGGCAGAGCACCAATGAGAGTGGGAAAGTCTTACGCTCACCTGATATCCCCGGGGGCGCCTGGAAGGCTCAGAGATCTGGAACCCTGGATACGTAGTTGCCCAGTGCTGAATAATGAATCTTAGTTATTCGTAGGGTGCGCTATCCGTCCTGCGTTGCTTCTGCAGGGACGCTTGATGTTTGTTGGCGAGCTGCCAGAGTTGCTTCACTGGAGCAGTACGCCTTCCTTGGGTCCAGGGCCTGCTGTGACCCCGAATCTACTGGTAGGCAGGTCGGTTTGTTAATTGTAAGTCTTTGTTCTGTTTATGGTGGGAATTCGTAATGTCTTTATCTCCTTTTCGAGTGCAAAGGTCTTTATGCTGGCGTGCCGGATGGAGAGGCACGTTTCTAGGTAAGAGAAAGAGTGAAGAGCAGCACCTTTATTGTCTTTTGAAGCTAACCTGTGTTTTCTTCTTCTTCTACTCAAAGGCCGCTGTGGTGCTGCGAGTGGATGAGAGCGCGATGAAAAACAGGCTGCCGAAAGGTTAACGTTAAGGTAGCACAGCGCTTTGCGGTTGTTTAATATTGAAAGTGAACCTGAATATGTCTCTTTTCCTTTGCAGATGTTGCTGTGGTGCTGCGGATGGAAGCGTGGTGTAGTGCGATGGAATTCAGGTAAGACTGATTGGAATTCGATGTTTTGGAAGCGCGCGTTTTAATATTGTTTTTCCCTTTCTCGTTATTGCAGGTCGCAAAATTCGAACAGCAGCTGTGGTAGAGGTTCGCCGGAAGTCCTCAAGCTAGTACTCACAGGTGAGTGATGTTTCTTCTTCTCTCGGTTTCCACAGATTGCAGCCCAGTTGAGATGCTGAGTGCTGGATGGTGTTTTCTCAGTTAAAACAGAATAATCTTGTTCTTGCAGGATTACAGGAAGATGCTGAAGACCAGGAGCTGGACATGGTGAGTGTCACGCTGATGGTTGCAGAATAACACGAAGCATGTTCTGCAGTCAAGGTGTGGTTTATATAGCCCAGTTAAAGTAGTACCAGGGAAAGTAGTTCCAGGCCTGCCACACCCAAAACACTAGACCGCATGGCTTGGTTCTGTGTGGGTGCTTCCATGTTGGATTTAAAGGCCCATGTACATAAATGGGACCTAGTTTGAACAGCCCTTCCTTCCTACATATGAGCCTGGTGCCAAAGGCGCCAGGAGTGGCTCCAGGAGCCCTTTTGCAGTGGTTTTAACTTGTGCCCCCTCACAGTGGTCATGACCGCACTCTTCCCCCCCTGCCCCCCAAAGCCCCTCTCATGGTATCCTTCCTGTCCGGTCCGGGTTTGGTGGGGTTATCCAAGTGAAACCTCTTAATCAGACGTGGTGCGTGAATATTTTCACTTGGTTCACAAGTTCTGTTTTGAGGCCCGTACCCTTTCCAGTCTACTAAATAGTATAGCTTAGATCTGGTACATTTCGAATCCAGGATGTTTTTAACTTCAAATTTAAGCTCTCCATCAACTAGCACAGGTTTTGGTGGTATTAAGACTCAGATTCCTGGTTGTACAGGTTTTACAAGTGACACATGGAACACCGGGTGAATGTGCATGCTTGGTGGTAAGGCTAACTTGACAGCCACCGGATTTATCACCAATTCGATGGTATAGGGTCCTAGATACCTTGGACGAAAGGTCTGGTTACCTTTTATGGGCACATGTTTTGATGCCAACCAGACTTCGTCTCCAACTTGGTAATCGGGAGCTTTCTTTCGATGCCGATCCGAGAATTTCTTTTGTCTGTCTTTGGCTTGCAGTAAATGTTCATTCGCCCTTTTGAAGGCTTGGGTTATGCTTGTGTGTAGAGTCTTTACCGCTGGCATTTCCAAAGTCGTGGGGGAGTCTAGTTCAGAGGTACGTAGATGTCTTCCGTATATTGTGTAGAACGGGCTTTGTCCCGTGCTGGTGTGTATGGAGTTATTGCATGCATATTCCGCTATCCATAGCAAGTCTTTCCAATTCTCTTCCACTTGATGCAGCATGCAACGTAGATACTGTTCTAATGTCTGGTTTGTTCTTTGATATATGATATGATATGGCATTTGTAACGCGTCTATACACAAGTGTTTCAGTTTGTCCATCCGTTTGGGGGTGATGGCTAGTAGATCGAACATCGATTTGTGCCATGGTACATTTCCTCCAGAAGTTGGATACAAATTGGCTTCCACGATCTGAGATTAGGACTGAGGGGAAACCATGCAGTTTAATAATCTGTTCAAGAAATGCTTTTGCCAGACCGGTAGCGTTAGGAAGTCCTTTGAATGGAATGAAATGTGCCATTTTAAAGAACAGGTCTACAACCATCAGAATGGTATTAAAACCTTGACAGGGAGGTAGGTCCGTAATAAAATCAAGAGAAGGTGTATGCCAGGGAGCCGGTGGAATATCCAGTGGTTGTAGGAGGCCAGCTGGTTTCTGTTTTTGTGTTTTATTCTGTGCACATATCCCACAGGATAGAATGAATCGAGCACTGTCCTTACGCCAGGTTGGCCACCAATAATTCTGCTTAACCTTGGCTAGAGTCTTAGAAATTCCGGTATGGCCTTCGATCAGGGAATCGTGATAACCAGACATGACCAATTCTTGCAGATCTTTACTTGGTAGATATAGTCGTTCCCTGAAGTAGGGTAATCCATCCAGAACCGAGTGATGTTCATTTTGGGAATCATTTTGGGAATTCCATTTCTGCAAGATCGCGGGGTTCATTAAGGTTCGAATCTTATCTTGAAGTTCACTCAGAGTCAATCTGGTGGTGAGTCCCAGTAGTTTATCACTTGGGATGATGGCAACAGGCTCCAGGGTACTGTTCGTTTTCTCTTCAACACCCATACGAGACAAGGCATCGGCCTTCCCATTCCGAACTCCCGGTCGGTATGTTATTACGTAATCGTATTCTGTGAAGACTAGAGCCCACCGCAACTGTCGTGACAATAGGGCTTTTGCTGACTTTAGGTATTGACGGTTTTGGTGATCTGGGATTACTGTGATGGGATGACTGGCACCTAATAGATACTGCCGCCAGGCTTTGAAGGCTGATTTTATTGCCAACAGTTCTTTGTCTGTAATTGCATAGTTAAGTTCTGGTGGTGAGAATTTATGTGACCAAAAGGCCCCGGGTGTAATTGGTCTGTCTCTGGATCTCTTTGAGAGAGAACTGCTCCCATAATTACGCTGGATGCATCAGTTTCCACTACATAGGGGAGATCAGGGCGAGGATGTCGTAAAATTGGCGCATAGGTGAATCTTTTCTCGAGTTCTTGAAAAGCCTGTTCCGCCTCTTCATCCATTGGAATTTTTTGTTGTTTTTTTCTCAGTAACGATGCGATTGGGTGGACCATCCGTGAGAAATCTAGAATAAATCGGCGATAAAAATTTGCAAAGCCGAGCATGCTTTGGGTTCCTTTAAGTGAAGAAGGTGACGGCCAATTAAGGATGGCATCTACTTTGTGTAAATCCATCTTGACTCCCTTTGGCAAGAGAAAAAAACAGAGGAACTCAACTTCGGTGAGAAAAAAAACAGAGGAACTCAACTTCGGTGACATGGAAGGAGCATTTCTCAAGTTTAGCGTACAGTTTGTGCTGGCAAAGTTTTGCAAGGACTGAGCGAACATGTTCTACATGCTCTCTTTCAGAGGGGGAATACACCAGGATGTCGTCAATATAGACCAGGGCACAGACATATTAATTCCCGTAATAAATCATTCATGAAGTATTGGAACGCTGCGGGAGAGTTGCACAGCCGAAAGGCATTACCTGATATTCGTACAGGCCATACTTGGTGCGAAACGCGGTTTTCCATTCATCCCCTTTCTTAACACGTACAAGGTGGTATGCTCCTCTGAGGTCTAGTTTGGTGTAGATTCGGGCATCCTTGACTTGGTCCAACAGTTCCGGGATAAGGGGCAAAGGGTAGCGGTTTTTTACTGGGATTTGATTAAGTGCGCAGTAATCGATGCAAGTCCTCAAATCTCCTTCCTTCTTGGGTACGAAGAATAAGGGAGAGGCTGCCGGTGACTTTGACGGGCGGATAAACCCATTAGCCAGGTATTGATCCAGATAGGACTTCAAGTGGAGATTTTCGGTTTCTATAAGTACATAAATTAGACCACAAGGAACCTGTGTGCCAGGTATCAGCTCGATCTGACAGTCATAGGGCCTATGTGGCGGTAATGTGTTGGCCTGTTCCTTCTGAAAAACATCTTGATAATCCCGATATTCTTTTGGCAATGTGTCCATTGATTCCGCGGTCATGGGAAAGGAGTCAAAGAAATACTTACAACCCCTTATTCAAAAATATAGGAGTTCTTACCGAGCTATCTCGAGCCAGTCAATCTTTAAATTGTGTTCTCAGCAAGACACACCATTATTGTTCTATGGCAACATATTTTTTCTCAATAGCCAAGAACCTTTTTTAATCTTCTGACTTTCATAAAGAAAAGCTGCATTCCATAGAAAACCGGATAAAATTAGTCTAAGTTTCACTTGGAAAGCAACTAACGTTTTGGGAAAAGGACAACAGGAACGAAAACCAAATGTCTGGTATATGTAAAGTAATTATAAAACAAATTCACCTGAATCACAATGTGGTATCACAAAGCCAAAAGACTGCCAAGGAGAAAACTACAGCAAATGTTGATTACTGACAGGTCCGGGGAGAAAGCATGTGTTAGACAAGGAAAACCAAGAGCATCACAAGGTGCCATGGGTTATGGGTTGCGTGACCTGTAATGGGTGGACCGTGTGGTCCGACAACTGTGCCTACACGAGTATCCGCTACTTGGGGGAAAAACCAAAGAAAGACAATATACAAAGGCTTTGTTTTATAATAAGCACCTAAGTAAAATAAATCATCTGTTTGAACTATTACAGAGTCTAAAGGATTACAAAGTTAAACTGGAAGTATCATTGAAAGTCATGAGACTTGAACTGATTGTAGTTCTGTTGGAGGAGCTGACTTCTTGAGGAAGGGAACCCCCCAGACTTTGGGAAGTGTGTTGAATTTGGAGGAGAGAACCCAAGGCATCTTGGAACTGGATTGAACTTGGAGAAAGAGAACCGCAAGACCCTTTGGAACAATTATGAATTCGGGGGGGGAGTGCTGAAAACAAGCCATAGCTGAAAGAAGCTCAGAACTCTATTTTGAAAATTGTTTCTTTTAGTGCCAACATCCCTACACATTCTATATCTTAAGTTGTGAGAGCAAGTATAGGTTTTGGACACAGACAGACTTTTCAGTTGAACTTAATGACACAGACTGTCTTAGTTTTTTTTAGGTAGGGAGATCCCACCTTAGTTTAGGGCAAGTTAGGCTTTGCTCAAACCTGAGAATTAAGACAAATAAATACTTTTGTTATGAAAAGTGAATCTGTTGTCTGTGTCTTGCTTCATGGTGCCTTCGCAGCACACAATATGGATGGTAAAGTGCAACACTAAATGGGAAGCGATGGAGCGGTGTATACAGGTTCTACAGTAGGTAAGGAATTAACTTTGCCTTTACAACAAAGGTCTATCACCACCATACTCTTGGGTCAAGGGACAATACAGGCTTGCTGAAGTATATTATGGTTTCCTAACTGATATCTTGCTCTTCTTGGGCATGGATATTTATTTTTTTACACAGTGATAGATAGTATGGGGACTTATCTGGGCGTATTCCAAGTGGAGTAGAAGCTCAAGCCCAAAATGACAGTAAACCTGTGGACTATTTTTGAGCACAGAACCTCAATATCCAGGGCTTGGTCGTCATCACTATTGAATCAAGAGGCAAAAACATGTTGGATTTAAGTGCAGGAAGTAGATCTCTCAGGAAAGGGGTTCACGTCACTGTCATTTTGTAAATCAAATGTCTGTAAATGGAGTTAAGAATCACACTTACGCTGAATCTGCACTAAGGTTCTGCTTTGGGGAGTCGACAGAAAACTGAATAAACCCCCCAAAAGTACCATCAAAAGCTCAAAATCCAAAAGGTTTCTTGTGAAACATACACAACCAAAGGTTTTCAGAGACTCGTCATGTCATCTGAAAATGTTTTGTTGGGTTCAGAAATGTTTATTGCATTTTTATGTGATACAGAAATCACAAGACGCCACAAAAATAAATAAGAATACCCAGGAAGTAATCAGATTAAGATTTAACAATAGTAATTAAAAAATAAAATGTTGCAAAATACAAACAGGTTTAGAACCTTGAAAGACTTGCAGCAAATTATTATGAGACGAACATAGACATTTAGATAAAAATCAATATAATAATTGAACACAAATTATTAACAAGTCAATGGTGCTCTGATAGTGTTTACATACATTTCTACAGATTTCCAAACTAAAGTGACCACAAGCGTCTTGATGTCATGTTTTTAGGAAAACTTCAATGACCCGTCTAGAAAAAGGAAAAT
The DNA here is from genome assembly GCF_040938575.1 of Ambystoma mexicanum. NCBI lineage: Eukaryota > Metazoa > Chordata > Amphibia > Caudata > Ambystomatidae > Ambystoma > Ambystoma mexicanum. The sequence continues at coordinate 466,402,231 of NC_090929.1, forward strand.
ATTTTTAAAAAAATGTAATCTCCAATGCTTGCATGTATGGCACGAGACAAAATGCAAATGCTTCCAATTTGAAGTTCTAGTTTTAATTGCTATTAAGAACAAGAGATCTAATAATTCCTTTGACTAGCGGAATGGTGAACATGGTGTTAGCGGTATTAGTGATAGGTGAAAAATATATTTGATTAGGCATTATGTCTGTAATAACACTAGTTCTCTTTCGAGAGGGAGACATAGTAAAACAATCAAATAGCATGTGTTTGAACATCCAAGGGGTGATTTTCAGTGCCAGCATATGATTAAAGTATTTAAGCCTCTTATGAAGCTTAACAAGGTATGACACAGCATCATAGAGAATAAAAAAAGAAAGTCTTCAAAACAGACATAGCAGCAATAGATTTTATCTTACATCTCCAAATACTACTCCAATTAGGTATTCTTCATTAACACTGAAATCATTAACCGACTAATTATGAAGAACCTCTGGCGGCTAAATGAACTTGGCATCAATATGTCCACCCATTCTAGGTTTTTGAGTTACACTAAAAAGGGAGTCATAGTGGAGATATCCATTGCATTCATGTCATTACGAGAGAACTTGGGTAGAGTAGTATCATCTAAGAATTGTCAGATTAAATCACAAACAATAAGAAAACCTTTGAAACTCTGGTTATACTTGCCCTATCCACCAGCAAACTCATCTACAGAATGATTAGCTAGAATTTGAATCAGATTCCTCTTAACTAAGAGAATTCGCAAGCATTACTGAGACCTATGGGCATGTGGCACGAAATAATAAATAAATAATAATTCAGTCAGACCTATTGGCACCCATAGGGCCCGATTCATAGAATCTGGCGCAGAAAGGTCGCAAGCATTGCACGCCAAGAAGGAGCGTGCACCAGCCGTGGTGCAGAGAAATTATTGTGCGACACAAGTATTCATGGATTTCCCAAGGCATCAGTAGCCATGCCACAAGGAACAGCAAGTTGCGCCAGTAACTCCCCCAATACACCCCCACGAACAGTAAAAAAGCAAGTGAAATGCCTAACACGGTGCAAGCCTCCACGCCATCCCTGGGCCAGCCTACAGTCACCCCCCCATCGAAATCGCGTGAAAACTCTGCACGATCCCCGGCCGCACTCCAGCGTAATTGCGTGAAAACTGCACGCGATCCCCGACCACACCTCCACATAATCACACAAAAATACCTTGCAATCCCCGGCCGCACCCCAGCCAAACCACGTGAAAACTCTGCGCGATTCCTGGCCTCACCACAGCATAATCGCACGAAAATAACTTGCAAACCCCGGCCGCACCCCAGCGTAATCGCGCGAAAATACCTTGCGATACCTGGCCGCACCCCAGCGTAATCGCGTGAAAATATCTCGTGATCCCCGCCGCACCCCAGTGTAATTGCATGAAAACACTTCGGGATCCCCGCCAGCTTCCCAGCCAAATCGCAGAAAAATACCTCACAATCTGCTGCCGCACCCCAGTGTAATCGCACAAAACACCTCGCGATCCCCAGCCGCACCCCAGCGTAATTGCGTGAAAACACCTTACAATCCCCGGCCGCACCCCAGCCAAATCGCGTGAAAACTCTGTGCGTTCCCTGGCCACACCCCAGCCAAATTGTGCGTCAGCACCTCACATCTGCGGCAAGTACAACCCTCCTGACGGGACACCACCACCGGAGCCCCCATTACCCATGACGCCACCCTGCAGGCAGCCCCCTCCACAAGGGACACCCCAGGCCCCATTACCTCAACCTGCAGGCAGCCCTCTCCACATGGGACACCCCCACCCCAGCCCCCATCATCCGTGATGCCACCCTGCAGGCAGCCCCCTCCACATGGGACACCCGAGCCCCCATCACCGGTCACCCCCACCCTGCAGGCAGCTCCCTCCACATGGGACACCCCAGCCCCCATCACCCCAACCTGCAGGCAGCCCTCTCCACATGGGACACCCCAGCACCCATCATCCGTCACCCCACCATGCAGGCAATCCCTCTCCCCATGGAACACCCCATCACCCATGATGCCACCCTGCAGGCAGCCCCTCCAAATGGGACACCCCAGCCCCCATAACCCGTGACGCCACCCTGAAGGCAGCCCCCTCCACATGGGGACACCCCAGCCCCCATCACCCCACCCTGCAGGCAGCCCTCTGCACATGGAACACCCCCACTCCAGCCCTCATCAGCCGTGTTGCCACCCTGCAGGCAGCCCCCTCCATATGGGACACCCCGTCACACCACCCTGCAGGCAGCCCCCTCCACATGGGACACCCCAGCCCCATCGCCCCATCCTGCAGGCAGCCCTCTCCACATGGGACACTCCCACCCCAGTCCCCATCACCCCACCCTGCAGGCAGCCCTCTCCATATGGGACACCCCAGCGCCAATCACCCGTGACGTCACCCTGCAGGTAGCCCTCTCCACATGGGACACCCCCACCCCAGCCCACATCACCCATCACCCCACCCGGCAGGCAGCCCTCTCCACATGGGACACCCCCACCCCATCCCCCATCACCCATCACCTGTGAAACCACCCTGCAGGAAGCCCCCTCCACATGGGACACCCCAGCCCCCATCCCCTGTGAAACCACCCTGCAGGAAACCCCCTCCACATGGCACACCCCAGCCCCCATCACCTATGAAACCACCCTGCAGGAAGCCCCCTCCACATGGGACACCCCAGCCCCCATCACCCATCACCCCACCCTGCAGGCAGCCTTCTCCACATGGGACACCCCAGCCCCCATCACCTGTGATGCCACCCTGCAGGCAGACCCCTCCAGACCAGACATCACCTGCATGCAGGACACTGACATAGTGACACATCACTCAATCAATGGTGTGTCATGCACCTTGACTGCTGTGTTGTGACACCACCCTGAATATCCACCGGAAAATGTATCCGGCAAACACAAATGAAAGCATACACCTGGCCCACATCTATGAGTGTGGCAGCTGCTCAAACACAATTGCTGTCCGCAACCATCTACCAACATACACAAGTAAGAAGTTAATGGTAAAGTGAGGCCCTGCTGTCCATGTGACAATGTCATGTCACAAATCCCATGTAGAAATAGTCAGACAATGACAGAATAAAAAGCAGCCTCAATGTGTGCCACATGAACAGACACTGCCCAGGCGTGTCACAGCCGGAGAATCAATGAGCTGCTATTACCATAACAGATTTCATAATAAACACATCACTGTTCCTCCCAAGTGTGAAGGATACGATATGAAATCCTATGAAATGATATGGCATTCTTAATGCACCTATACACAAGTGTTTTAAGGCGCAACGAGTCTTGGGAGGAGTACAGAGTGAAGACGGAGACAGCGATCTTGCGAGGCCAGGTGACATTGAGATGATATGATATGGCATTTGTAACGCGCCTATACACAAGTGTTTCAAGGCGCGACGAGGCGGGGCGGGGCAGGGGGGAACAAGGGGGGAACAGACAACGATCCTACTAGGCCAGGTGTCATTCAGATCGCGCAAGTGCATGGGTAGGGGGACTGGGAAAAGTGCAAGGGGAAGGGGAGAGGGGAAGTGCAGTACATGGTTAATAGAATACAAGATAAGTAATAGGGCCAGCTGGTGGCAAGTGCAAGGAAAGTGCAGTACATGGTTAGTAGAATACAAGATAAATAATTGGGCCAGCTGGTGGCAAGTGCAAGGTAAGTGCCGGGAGAAGGGGCTGTAGGATACAGAGACAGTCCCGTAGTGCAGGTAGGCAGTGCAGGGAAGAGTGGCTGGGCCAAGGACCGAGATCGGCGAGTTGCCAGTTGCAGATTCAGTGCAGGTTCAGTGATTTTAGCAGGGGAGAGAGGGCCCAAGTGTATGGGAAGTGGGGAAGGTGAAAAGTGTGAGGGGGAGGGGGCAGTGCAGTACATTGGAAGGACATCATAAGATATACAATAACATTGAAAACATCGAAGTGCGGCCAGCTGCTGGCAAGTACAAGGCTAAGTGCAGACATCAGGTGTCAAGTGCATGTACGCTGCTGTAGGAATACAGAAAAGCAGTCCAAGTGCGGGGGATGCCAGGGAGGCAGTGCGGGTGTCCAAGTGGCGGGTGAGGGGACCTTGAGCCGAGGTCAGAGGGTAGCCAGGTGACCAGTGCAGAGTCAGACAGGAGTTCAGCAGGGTAGAGGAAGACAGAAAGCACAAGCAAAGAGGAATGACTCGAGTTCTGATTGAGTACATGGCAATCAGACAGTGCGCTACGCACTGAGGCAGCTGCATTGGTCTGCCGATGTGTTAATCCAAAGTAATAAAATATTGCATGGCAGTGCAGGAGGTAGACCAACACCAGAGACAATGATAACTGCACAAACATGTGAAGGTGAAGGTGAAAGCACAACATGTGTGTTACAGAGCATCAAGCAAATCATGTGCCAATATCCTGAACATGTAACACTCCCACAGTCACCCCACCCACCTCCCTCACAAACACCACAGTGAGGGCCAATACACAGTGAGCCTGCCCATGTGAAAGTAAATGCCATTATGCCGTGCACACCCAAACTCTCCCTTCACACTCCTCCACCGGTCAGCCACATGTGTATATTCAATACGCAAATGGATACCAAACATGACACATGCATGCAAGTAACCACACACATGACCAATGATGGTCAGAACCAGGGACACTAAACTGACTAACAAACTGGCACACTGCCAAAATAACTGTGAGAAACAATGACTGTGAGGTAAGAAAATAAATTATATTGAACAGTTGTATTGTGCTCATACACACTGTAAATTAAAGTTCAAAATATGTACATGAAAAAAATGCAAAAATGTCCATAAAAATTATTTACAATACCATCAAAAATTAAAAATAAAGCATTATTGCATGGTGAAAAAAAAAGAAAAAGACCAATAAAACTATTTACACAATAAACATGGAGTACTGTCCAAAGTCCACTCCAAATAATAAAACAATCAAAAGGAAACCCACACATGAAGAACTATGTACAAAAAAAACAGAGTAATGTCCCAAAGCTCCAAAAAATAAATAAAATCAATGGAAACATATACCTAAAAAACTATGTACAAAGGCAGCGGGCTAGTCGTCCTCCTCACCAATGTTGCTCAATGTCCGGGCCAGGGCATCATCGAGCACTGCATCCACTTCCACAATGCGTGAAGTGAATGCTCCGTTTCTGTTTGCTCCTCGAGGGCTTGCAGGTCCACCAGCATGGCCCTCTCCCTCACCAGTCCCTGCAAGCCGCCTCGAGGATGAGGCGACGCCGCCTTGCCCGACGCACTGCAGTCTCCGCCCTGGCCATGGCGATTCTCGCATCCTGAGCCTGCTGCCTCTCTGCCCCAATTTGCTGCCCATATTCCTCCCACACGGAAGACATCCTCGATTTGAGGTCCACATTTGCTTCCTGCTTGATGCCGGATACCTGTCCCCTTTGGATGGTATGCCCAGAGTCACGAAGCCTCCTGCCCAGAGTCACGAAGCCTCCTACCCAGAGCCTGCTGTTGCCTTATTGCCTGGTGCCTGCGTTGCATGGCCAGCCTCCAGGCTGATGAAACTACCTGGGGGAGTCTAGCACGTGCCCTGCTCCTGTGTGCCTGCTCACTCTCCATTGCCACAGCTCCTGTCGTAGCCTGGATCGGCGTGGTGACCACCTCGGCTGATCCAACGTTGACTCCCAACTCAGGCAGAGATGTTATCTCCACCAGACTGGCTGACGTGGGTGGAACAGGTGCACAGGGTGCCCTGGTGGTATCTGGGCCGAAAGACGCCGGTTGGACGACTGGCCCACAGAGGAGCAAGACAAGGAGGGCGTTGCATATGTGGTCAGGCCACAGACCCAATTCAAGACCAGGAACGTTGCTAGTCAGCTCAGTAGACCACGATTGTTAGCCCGCACATCATCACGAATGGCGCCTGTACGCCTCGCGATACCAGCTAGCAGGGGTTCCACTCTGTCTCAAATGGCCATATCCGCAGGCATTGGGGTGTCGGTTTGTGTAGAAACATCCGACACCTGTGGATGGACCCGGCCTGGGGCATGCCAGCAGGTGCAAACTGGTGCAAGCGCTGGCCCAGGGGCAGGATTTAGCACAGGCTCCTGCACGGCGACCTGCACTGCCTCCTGTCCCTGAATCAGGACTGCACCAGTCACACCCACCTCCCCACCCCTGCTGGGCCCCATGGACTGGGCTGATACGGCCTCCTCCTCCCCCACCAACCTGGATGCCTCCCCAACGTCTTCGCAGTGGATTTCCCCTGTGTGAGCTCACCTGTCCCCCCCCCCTGGCCTTGCTGCCGAGGAGTCCACGTCCACCTTCGCCCTCATGGACCTGCCCTTAGCAGCTGTGGCCGATGGATCAGGCGCGGTATCAGCCTCCTCGCTCTCCGGTGATGAAATGACCAGGGGGCGTTGCTGGGCCTTGCGTCTCTGCCCGGTGGAGGCATCCCTGCTGCCTTGCTCCACAGCACTTTCTCCGCCCTCTTCTTCCAACGCCGCCTTGGATAAGCAGACATAGAACACAAAACATCAGGGTACTGTACTTATGTGTGTTTGGCACACCTACAAATGGTGCATGCTAGACACATATGCGTCATGGGACATACACGTCATGCACACACATCACCTGACAGTCCCTGAAGCAGTGCTTTGAGCTATCACATCAGAGTTCCCTCAACCTCAATCAGGCAACAAGACTAGGGTACACATTGGAACGCACCAGTAACATCCATCCAGGAGTGATGGCCAGTCACACAGTCACATCTCAGACACACACACACGTACACCATGCATGTTAACGATGTTGACGACACCACCCATGTGTCACACCTCTCCCACGGGCACGTCACAATGTTAAAACCAAAAAAGATCAATGTAACACTTAAAATGAACCCATCATTATTTTGAGAGCAATCATCAACCTTAGATCCTACCCTACAACTTATTAGAAAAGCTATAACTTTTCTATTTGAAGACAACACAATTTTGGTTGATTTTTAAGGTATTCTTCTCCAGCCCTTAAGTTGGTCTACTGCATAAGCATAATATCCACTTTTTGATTACTTAAGAAATCCATAATTGTATGTAGTTTAGTAGGATGACATGATCCTTTGACATTAAGTGAAACAACTTCAACATCAGGAAATTGGATCTTAAATTAGCATGGTAGAAAAATAAGGGGAAAGTAGTCGCCTTTGACATGGCATGCAAGTGTGAATTTTAACCCATATAATGGCAGAGCCAAGTGTGGACATACTGAAACAAAAAAGAAAAAACACAACAGAAAGAAACAGGTCCTAAAACCACAGCTAAATCAAATATGGTTGTTGGTGTGCACTGATATAGCAACAGGCCATGCACCAGAGGATACTCTGCACCTCTATTATCAGCAATTTGACCAACAGGACAGTTTATTTACCAGGATGTAACATCATCGCACAGTTCCATCAGACAGTTTCAGTAGCCTCATCAAGTGTAACCAAAAGACCATCTGAGGTGCAGTTCATTACGAAGACAATTGAGAATGTAGTGCTCTCAGAGAAACAAGGACCGACTTAGGGAGCAGCTCAACCAACTTGCTGAAGACTTCTCTAACAGGCCATGAGATATCGGTGAGGCCCATAGAATGCAACACCAAAGCGTGAGCAACAAGATGCCTTTCAAGGAGGGATCACAAGACATGGCATCAGGAGACATGGAGGAAGTATGCTTCCATCCATGTATATGGGCCAATGCATTGTACGTACTCTTTGTGAATATGGGGAAATATGGCCAGGTCACGTCTTCGTGGAGGGAGAGTAATATTCTCCCAGTACATAAAAAAGGTTGCTGAAAGAACCTGACCAATGATCACATGCTAGCAATGCTAGACATACCTGCTAAAATATTTGTGAGAGTCCTATTAAATTAACTAAACCAATGGATAGCAGAATGCTTTAGAGGTCACTCTAGCACAGTACATAACATGCTCAACTTAGTTTCTGCTGTTGAATAAGCCTGGACTAGACAACATCTCCTGGTGTATGGTGCGTTTATTGATTTTAGTCCACCATTCGATGCGGTCATGAGGAATCAATTATGGAGCAACCCAGCTGCGTGAAACATTCCTCATGGCTTGTTGATGAGGATTATGCTGTTGCACCAGGATACTAGTGTTAAGAGTATGGTTGGATGGGCAGGGCAGAGTTTCCAGCTTGTTTCCAACCTCCAGGGGTGTCAAAAAGGGTTCTATACCTTTTTAATGTATACGTTGTGGATTCTACAGAGGCCTTAAACCAATCTGCTGCCTGTCCAGTGAAAGCCAATGCTTTAAAAAATAGGTTGGTTGGGATATGCAGACGATCAGCTCTTATTAGACTATACTCCAAAGGGGCTACAAAAAATTCTTGACGCTCTGGGTGATTATGTCAAGATCAATGGACTACGTATTAACATTGGGAAAACAAAACTCATGGCATTTACAGGGAAAATAAATGTTCATCTCTAAATGGGTGCAGAAGATCGATCGGAAATCTGTGGAAACAGATGCTATAAATATTTGGGCGTTTTAATTGATGATATGCGGAAATGGACCGACCATTTGGAGTAGAATCAGGCTAAATGTATGAGGATTGCACATGCTCCGAGTTAATTTATTAGCAGGCAGGGAGGATGCTCCATTAAGACCATTCAGCTTTTGTTTTCGGCCAAAATTGTTCCCTGCATTATAATAATTTAGCATTTATATAGCGCTACGAACCCTCGGGTATCTGAGCGCTGCTTATTATTACCCACGGTGTGTGGTGTTCGTTTATCGACCTTGGAAGGATCAAAGGCTGATTTAGGCCCTGCCGGGATTCAAACCTCAGTCAGCAGGCTCTGCACAGATGTCAAAGCGGGTGTTCTACTCGCTGTGCTATTGGACCGGGATTTCTACTTTCTGCATGTTGTATGGTGTGGAGGTGTGGGGAGAAAAATTGATAGCAGAAATGGGAAAACTTGAAGGTAACATTTTGTGTCTTTTGTTTAGAATGCCTAAGACGCTACCAGTGGAATATATACGTTTGGAGTTTGATCTTATAAGAACGTTGGCGGAAACCTACTGTAAATTGGCTATGTGTTATGAGAAATTATTGAGGAAATGGGGCTATAAAGATTGAAGTCTTCTATGCTTTTATAGGGTTGAATGCATTTCAGCGTTTTGGTATCCTGGGAAGGCTGTTGGCCAAGCATATATATGGCTCACAGAACGTTTTCCTATGGCATTGAGCCATTATAAAACACTTCCATGAATCAGGCCCATAATGTTTAATTGTGCTAGTCTGAATGTCATTAGAAATAAATACATGAAATCCTATAGTAATATGAAGTGTGCTGATCTGCTTCTCCTGTGGAGAATGTCATTTGAAGGAAATTATGTTAATTTTATTTGTCACATGGTTACATTTTATCAGATATGTATTTTAATTTTATGTGAAGTGTCACAGGGGCTCTTATGATGATATTGGAATTTAATGATGTACCCAATGCTTTTATGTATTTATTGTATTATTTTGTGTGTAACGGTCTGTATATACAAAGCCATTTCCGTTATATTAGTATATTAATAAAATAAATACAAATGCAGAACGGGATTAACCAGTATACAGTGATTTCAACAAATTGACAATATCGAATCACTTTTATAAAGAATTAAAAACAGAAAATATCAAATTTTTTGTTAAAAGTATATGTGCGGGTTAGGTAAGGATTAAAATGGGTGGGAGGGGCTTGGGGTGAAGTAATAAAGCTAAGGAAACGGGGAGCTTCATCAGGGGGACTCCCCAAATTGAAAAAAGAATTTGATATTTTATTGTTATTTTTAATTCATTATAAACGTTTTCGTTATTTGTTGATTCTTTAACATCACATGGAACCGATTAACTAATCAGTAAATTGCAGTTTCCAGCCTTAAAGAGGGCCTTTAAAGAGAAGTCGTAGGATTACCTCTATGGCCCCACCTTCCTGGGGAGGATGGACTACAACCCACTAAAGTATGTGTTGAAGTTGGCAAAACAGAATGCTACGGGACACGGGTGGCTTGCCATACTGTCCACATACAACTTTAACTTACAGTTTTTAACTTGGCACACTAACAGACGCTGATGCCCCCTCCTTAAAGCTTCATGCCCAACCATGAAATTCAGCTGGATCCACCATGTGAAAGGAGCAGTCTCAAGCAGGCATCAAAGCTATCTGCCATGCTTCAAGTCAGCAAGAACCAGACAGAGCCAGGAGCATGGATTGCTTAGGATCATCAGCTCAGTTTGTGCCTGCTCTGTACTGCAACCATCACCAGTCTGAATGCAACCAAGATAACCATGACTGCCGGTAGGTGATATCCAGCTATCCAAACTAGTGGGTCCGGGATTGCCCTGTAACTTCTAACCAAGACCAAAGGGGCAGAGGTGCCCAGATTATAAACATGCTACGTTACTGAGGGAGTTGAAGATGCTCATTCAGAAGGGTGGAGTCCTGCCTGCACTAGAAAGTCATGTTGCATAGCCTGGTCTTACCAGAGTGATTCTGGCAAGCTGTATTGTATTCACTGCCTGACCAGCATGGACATCTTGGCTGCTACAGAACCTTTGTGTTGGCTCACTGACGGTTCTTTGGGCTTCCAACATATCGCCAGGAATACAACAGCTCACCCAGCAGCCGATCTCCATCACATGTAGAGCTCAATTTGAGAACAATTTGGCGGGGACAGACCACTGCAATCAGTACACATAGGCATTACCTGCCACGGATCAGTGTGCCACAAATGTTTATTGCATGTGGTGAGTAAAGTACTTTGTGCCATACAGTTGACCAGCTAGAGCACATTCATATAAAGGAGAGATTTCGAGTTAACACGCACAAGCAGATCCTGGAGCTGATTGGCATTACGACGACCTACATGACTACTTACAACCCCTAGGAAAATGCCTGGGTTGAGAGATTCAATTGCACTCTCTTAACAATGCTAGGCACCCTATGGCTGGAGGAGGAGACTAGGTAGAGTCAGGTATGTGGCCACCCTCATCCATGCTTTCAACTGTACAAAGAATGCCGCCACTGGATGTATGCCATACTTCTTGATGTTCAGGAGAGATGCCTGGCTGCCTGCAGAACTGTGTTTTAGAGTGTCCGCAGATGGAGCAGGCAGCCAGAACTTTGACAGCCATGTCAAGCCGCTTAAATGACAACTAGAACAAGCCGACCAGCTTGCACAGGCGGCTGCGGACAAATCGTCAGATAGCAACATTCCATGCAAAGGATAAACTCAACAACCTTCAGCTCGGTGATCGTGTTTTAACCCACAGCAAGAGAAAAGGGGGAAAAAAAGAAATCAGGCTTGGTGACAATTGGGAGCCTCAAATGTGCATCATAGAGCATCAGCTAGGCAAGCTACTGTCTCAGGAAGGACGGCCAAGGAACATCAAGACCTTACACCGTAACCACCTGCTCTCAGTAGGACCGGTTACCCACTCGGCCTGTGACCAGAAAGCAGCAACTCCATGCTGAAGATCAGAAGAACACCGCCGTGGCTCAATCCCCAGAAGCTTCTCAAGCTCCTACAGCGCTGAGAACAGCAGAATGCCATTGGGAAAGAGACTACGCAAATGCAGAAAATGCTTTTTTGGTGTTGGTACTGACCGCCACCGTTGCTTGTCCCAAGTATAGGTTCTCACATCCACATGTTCAGACGAGGCTCCTGAAGAACCTCAACCTACTACTGTTCCTCCTGGAACCTGTCGTCAAGACTAACCCACCATTGAAGCCTCTCTGGACACGGTAGGGGATACTTCGCCCATGTCTCACCCTCAAGCTTGGATTTCCCAGCACTTACCCCCTCGTCCTTCCTTTCTGCACTTGCACGTTCTGAACACTCATAGTAGGTTCATCCCTCCCCCTCTGCTATTAATATTTTGTTGCAATTGTGTTTCCCACCCTGCCTACCTGCCCTGTGGGAACTTTGAAACAGTATATTCTTATTGTACAACAGCCTCACAAGCAAACAATAAATAAAATACCTTACAAATGTCTTCACTGGGAGATGGGGAGCCAGTTCAGGAGGGGACCCTTGAAGAATTGCTGCTTGCTGCCATTCCACCAGGGACAGCAGACCAGACATGACATACAGTGCTCCAGGGGGATAGTATGTGCTCCCAAATGTCCGTTCCGCCCATTCTTCTTCCCCACCAATTCTCAAGCAGTTTCCTGGGAGTTCAGGGGCATTGTGGAAGGTGCCAGAGATAAAGGGTAGTGGGTGGAAACTTGAAGCCATAAAGTCAAAGGGCCTCATTCCGAGTACGGCGCTAACCAATGGCGCTATTAACGCCTTGGTTGACGCCGTACCCGGACCGGCAGCGCCTTGGTGGTTGGCGGAATTACCGCCCCATTCCAAGGTTGGCGGGGCGGTAATTCCCCAATCCCCATTTACCCTTCCCCATTCCCATTCTTGCCCCATAGGGCATAATGGGAGTAGGGGAAGGCGTCAATTACGCCACCGTAAATTACGGTGGCGTAATTAACATCAAGGTCCCTTAGCGCCATGGTATTTAACGCCTGCTAAAAGCAGGTGTTAAAAGCACCATGGCGCTAAGGGAACTCGGAGTATGGCGGTAAGGGATTACCGCCACCGCTCTCGTTAGCGGTGGCCGCTATCCCTTACCGCCATACTCGGAATGAGGCCCAAAATCATGGTTAGACGCAGGGCTCCAGATAAGGTGCGTACCAGGCCTTTTTACACATGACAATCTTGTCAATACAACAGATTTATTATTTTTCTGTGTACATTTACACATATGTTTAGAGCAGAGGGCAGTGCAAAGGTCAGGGTACTTGACATAAACCGGAAGGCTTCTTTTGTTTTTTATCTACATGGATGTAATTACAAGCCCTGGATAAAAGCTTCTGAAACAGAATGTATTTCTCTGAAGCCTTTCAAAAAAAGAAACTGCACACTGCGATAAAAGGAATGGTGTATTTCCATTCAGCTTTTGCTGTGTTGCTGATCATCGATCAAAACAGAAGCACTGTGCATATTTATTTTCCTAGCATTTTAGGATTGTAAAATTAATAAAATAGAAAACTAAATTGCAATTGAGAATTAATATTCTGTAACAAATTATGCTTTTTTTCTAGTGAAAGCAAACCAGTATTGCACAATTGTATTTTTCAGAGTTCCTGTGCTGTGTGCATTATCATGCGGAGGCAGATCATATAATTTAATTTACACTCTAATTATGAAAGCAGTGTGTAAAATGATGACTATGCACAGTCTATTTCACATTCATTCAACCTTGCATTCAATGGGGTACATTACTATAAATGGTCAGTGGTAGCAGTGTCTTTGCTCATGGGTGAGTGTTTGTCATTATACTAATCACAGGTGTTCTAGCCTCTCAAATCTTCAAAAAACATCCAAAACCTGACTCTCCAGGAAGTGCAAGTGTTGTTTAAAAACAAACAAATGAAAGTTACATTTGTAATTGAAATAGAAACTCAGCAAAAACTTTCCCAGTGATAATCCAGATAGGTATTCAACTTCATGTAGCGCTTCATACATGGTTCATCCAACATCTAGGCACTGTGATTATTATAACTCGGTTGATACTCAGTTAACCAACCTCTGAAGGATGTTAGCCAATAAGATAGCACAGCCGGTTGAGCACTCGTTGCTGCGATCTGTGTGTGATCTGTCGGTTGCTGGTTCAAATCCCGGCAAGGCCAACTCAGCCTTTCATCCTTTTAAGGTCATAAAGGAGTACCCACTTCGGTTTGGTGATAATTGTGATAAATACGTTCTATGTACAGCTCTTTGCCAAAAGCGCTATATAAATAAAAGTTTGACCATGAGATTAGATATAGAATTTAGCATAGAGCCTCTCTGCATTGTTGTATTATAACATTGGCATACCATTAGGTAGTAATAGCTCCAGGAAATGAGGACTTTAAACATCAAAAGACAATTCTGCTATCGAACCTCAAAACACAATACAATTCATGTTTGCTTTACTGTGTAAGTGTCAAGGTTTTTGTGTTTTAAAATGGCCAAACCTTAGTGAAATAATGAAACGTGTATTCTGTCCCATGCAGAAAGCTGCTGCATAATAAAGATTTCCATACAGTTTTGCCCATGTCGGCTGGATTTGTCATACATTTTACTCTATTGCAAAGGAGAAGTCATTTTTACTCTCTTAAAATCACATTTACTCTCAAGGTTTAAAAATAGGGAGTAAAATACTCCCACCTCAAAATCTTATCTGGAGCACTGCTATCCTCATGGGTAAAAAAAGTTTTTTCTTTTTGTTTTCTTGTTGTGACGTGGTTTATAATGAAACCTTCCGTAACAAAAATATAAAAGATTACCTAATGCGTAGAACACTAAATAAAAACATAACATTGCAGTTCTATACAATTCAATATGTACCCTAAAATGACAAAAAGATACATCTCAAAAACATCTGTTCCCAGTAAAACATCCTTACTTTTGACAATTAAAGTGACAAGTGCAGTTATAATGCATAACATCAGTCGCTGAGAGGGATTTATTAAATCTGCTATGCCCATCAATTATCTATTTACACCCAGAAAAACAGTTTTAATGTAATTGTGGCTAAGATTAATGATATTTGTTTAACTGCAAGAATTTGAAACCACATGTTTTTCTCGTTTGATATTATGGTATCATAGCCAAATTTTACACATCAGCGCGACCTTAATGTTGAACATTCCATACAGAGATGAAATAATGACCCGATGTAATTATCTTTACAAAAGACACACACGTTTAAGATATCATTATTCTTTGATCTAATTAACAGGATTTCACATGTCGGTAATAAATGGATCCTTATCCTCAAGAATGCATTCCTAGAATGAATACAAGGGAAGTTTATTAGATAAGGAGGAAGATTATTCCGGTTTTTTTCCTCAATCTTGGGTGAGACTAGGTGTGGGGGGAGGGGGAGCAGCATGCAACTCCCATTCGTCTTAAAAAGGGGGATTTTAATTAAGCATTTGTCCTGAACGTCAAATTGGTACAACCCAGGTCTCCTTGTCTGTCCCTCCACGTGAGGACTTGTCATACAATGACAAAGTTTACTTTTGCCCCGTGACAGTTGAGCAGGACCTTCACAGCTGAAAAGATGAAGGGGAAATGAGAAGCATGAAAGTGGATTGGAGAAAGGACATAAATGAAGCAGAGAACATAAGGGAAGAGAAATGGAAAATGAAGTTGAGACAAAGAACTGCAGAGGAGGTGGTAGAAAACGAAATAAGAGGATTGGAAGAAAGAAGGAAATGAGGAATGGAAGAGCATTGTATAATGGCTTACTTAATTTGAGGAATATGCAGAGAAAAGGCTTTACACAGAACGTAACAACTTTCTATGTATAGTCTCTGTTTAACCATTAAATGATTTCAAAGCAGTTATTTGTAAGAACATACATCTATAACAAGAGATTTAACGCCAACTTCCATGTTGCCAAATTACAGGGCAGCTGCTGGAGGTCACAGTAGGCAATCCCAGCAGTTAGACGTTTGCACAACGCTTTCAGCCTGGAGCTTTATGAAAGCGAGTCTTATTAGAAGGGCTCACTTTCAGAAGGAGAATTAATGTCATTTTGGGTTACAAAATAAAAAAAAATTAAAAAACAAAGCTCAGGATTGACTACCAGTGCAAATGGCTTTCTGTCCCGAGGCATAGCATGTGCTTAGGGCGGTGGGGCAGTGGAACTGACGTTGGGTTGTTTTTGGCACTAAAGAACGGGAAAAGGGCTCCTTATCACCTGCCAATGGGGCACCCAAGCTTCTGCCAATTATCTGTTAACAATCAGACGTCCTACGTTCAATCAAGAGACTGAATCTTCTTTAGCAGTGACACAAATACTTGCTGCAGCATCACACCAGAACCCTCTGTTCATTCAAAACAATTCAACCTTGCTGTCAAAACCCTTACCCTTTGTAATTTGTAACCCTTTTTTGTAATGCTATTAAGAGGCGATTCGTCCATATTCCAGCACTTGAGTGTCTGAGTCCGATAGGAACTGACCCCACAACAGCAGCTGCCCCCCATCCTGAATTGTTGCTCTGAACTTTAATTGTATATTTTCAAGTGAAGTGCTTCAAAGCGCTTCAAGGCGGAAAGGGGACAAGGGCATAATACAGTGCTCATTCTTAGGCCTTGAAGATTCTGAATGATCTAACAACAATAACTAGCATACTAGGCCAGAGGCATTTCTACTAGTATAAGTGTGTGACAAAGAGTGGGGAGAGAAGAGAAAAAGGGGCGGTGGGGGAGAGGGAAAAGGACATACAGAACAATAATCTACCGTACTAGGCCTGGCGACATTTCAGATTTATTGGTGGTTGGTAATCATTGCACCTATGCATGAGTATTTCAGGCAAAACCAGGCTAGAGAGGGGAGACAGAGGGAGGACAGGACAGACAACATTCAGGGTCATGCAAGTGCGCAGACAGGAAGTGTGAGGGAGAAAGAGGGGATAAGTGTGCCCAATAAGCATGGGCCTGGGTTTAGTGCAGAGTGGTTGCCCCTCACAGGAAGCGTATTCGGAGTGCAGTAGTGCCAAGCAGAGTGCAGAGGCCCAAGGGCAAGAGCAAGACTAGCAGGGGAGCCTGGGACCTGTGAGGCCCAGGAGGTGCACCAGGCGACCAGTCAGCAAACTGAGCAGGTTGAGGAAGAGAAAGAGAAGGGAAACAGGAGAGAAAATGAGGTGGTTAGCAGGGGAGAGAAAGAGGAAGAGAAGAGGATGGTCTTGAGGAGTTTCTGGAATTTGAGGTGGTCCAGCTCAAGACAGAGAGAGGCAGGCAGGCTATTCAAGAGAAGGCACCTGCAGAGGATAACCATCTACCCCCAAATCTGTTTGGAAAAATGTCTCACCAGCATAGAGTTGTAGGAGGCTGAGAGGAGGGCACTAGAAGGAGAGTATTCAGGAAGAGAGTGTTGTAGATAGTAAGGGCCCCCACTTTGAAATGTAATCACTGCATCCCACACTCTAGCTGCGCCACTTGTCCTCATTCTCTCTTACTATGACAAGGAAACCTACTTGTTGCATATGCAGATCTAATTCTAAAAAGGGCTCTGCTGCTACATCATTTATTATTCCTTTCAGACCTCTCTCTTCCTCGCCCACAAGTAAAAGCCAGAATTCATAGAAAATGTTCAAACCTTAATAACTTAAATGAGGACAATTTGTCTTTGAAACTATTTCTTCCAACCCTTCCCTTAACCATTGCAAACACAGTCGAAGACCCCCACCATGAGTTTGCCATCATTCAACCAATGGTCAAAAACAGGGCTCAAAACGTGCAAGATTCAAGATGGGTGCCGAGAGGGGAGCACAGTAATCTGTGTGCTCGCACCTCCTGGAGCCAAACAATTTGAAGAAATTACAATTTTGACCTTCCTTGACCTTCCTTCCACACTGTGTGTGGCGAAGGGAAGCGTGACTGGCGTGATCGGGCGCAGAAGCGTTTGGCAACAGAAGAGCCTCTGGCCTCACTACCCGTGAAGCAGCAGCAGCAACGCGTGGTGTGGGCCACTGGGTACGAAAGGCCTGGAGCTAGAGGGGGAGCCGCGAGAAGATGGCTGCCAGGGCCAGCCCTACTGAGCGGGGCTTCAACCTTGCAACCAGCGGTGCGAAGGTAAAGAAGCAGAGGTGTTGGGACGGGAGAGGTCCCTGGGGAGAAGAGGAGTAGGATCGGGATAATCAGATGCCGTGCCAGGCACTGGGCTGGCCCAGGGAGGAGCGGCACCTCTGTGGACGCCCCGGCAGCGGTGACCCACTAAGCGGGCACCAGTGAAAGAGTGGAGGAAGCGGATGGAGCAATATCAGCGCGAGCAACCGGCGCTCCATTGTGGAATCGCGCTGCTTGAAGCCTAACTAAAATGCCCGCTCC
The DNA here is from genome assembly GCF_040938575.1 of Ambystoma mexicanum. Taxonomy (NCBI): domain Eukaryota; kingdom Metazoa; phylum Chordata; class Amphibia; order Caudata; family Ambystomatidae; genus Ambystoma; species Ambystoma mexicanum. Next base: position 466,420,165 of record NC_090929.1, read on the forward strand.
GTATACCGCCAACCAGTGTGAGAGCCGAGTCAACTGTGCACAGAGGCCCAGAGCCCCGCTGGGGGCCGTAGCTGGGACAGAGAGGGGGCAATGCGGGCCCGTGGATGAATTGGCGAGTAGGGCCAACGGTAACTGGGAAAGGACACTGCACCAAAAAGGCAGGTCCGCTCCAGGCCTGGGAAGGACGACACGGCCTGGGTGGACTGGAGAGAGAAAGACCAGGAAGGTGTCAAGGCCGATCAGCAGCAGCAAGCAAGGTGGGCCCCGGAGCTGGATGCCCGAGGGGGAGCAAGGTCACCCCCTCCCCAGGCAAGAAATAGGCATGGTGGTGTTCAGTCCATACTGGGGTGGACCCCTGGAGAGTGGAGGCCAAAAATCCATCAGGACGACGAAAAGACCATAGGCCCACCCTTGGACAAGGGTAGTAGTTAGCTTTGGGCCCAGACTAAATGGGTGGCCGTGGAGAGAAGACCAGAAAAAGAAGAGGAGCAAGCCGTGGGGTGCCTGCATTTCCCATGGTGGCAGATTGATAAGTAGACCAGAGGAGGTGTGTAAGTTCACAAGAGTGCACGGGCTGCCCCAAGAGAGAGGGGGTGAGTGCAGACCCGAACAACAGGATTGTGTGTCTCAGTGGAGCAGTACTGGCATTTCATGGCACAAGCAGAAAGAGCCCAAAGAGGGGATCCCGACCCCCAAACCGTCGAGGAAGCCTCAGGATGGCACCTTCCAGAAGCTGTGGGGGAGATGGGTCCACACGAGGAACAAGCTTCACCGAGTAGGGAGGAGTCTGCAAAGTCCCCTGGCAGAACTGAAGGGCGAGCAATATCCTGCAATGTTCTCCAGCAGTGCTTGTGGGAGTTCAGCGAAAAGATGAGACCTTACAATCCCAGCTGAGCCTGATCAGGATGTAACTCACAATCTCTCCAAGAGGTTAAGGGAGACATTGCTGAGTTTGGGTTCATGGGGCTAGATGGCTTCTTACGGGGAGTGCTGGCGAAGTTGGAAAGATTTGCGGAATGGCATTGAACAGTGTCTGGGGACTTCAACCAAGCATGGGACCCACTGGCGGATAGGAGTGCAGACACACGCTCAGATTATGGGTGCCCAACTTTGAAATTAAGAGAGTGCAAATGACCCACCTGGCCCTGGTAGACACTGGGAGGGAGGTCCGTGGGGGGACAACAGGGTTCACATTCTATTCCCACTTACACCGGAGCTTCTCCAGGATTGACTATATTTGGGTCTCCAAGACATTTCTGGTCCAGGTTCAGTGGGGGCCATAGTTGTGTCTGATCATGCCCCTCTTACGGTCACAATACATTACAAAAGGATCGGGTCAGGGCTTTGGCAATGGACATTTCTGGATCAACTGCTAAACCATCCAGTGATACGGGAAGAAATACGGGATAAGATTGTGGAGTTTTTTTTTAAAAACAGAATAGGACCCCGGATGTGCAACAACATACGGTGTGGGATGCCTTTAAGGAAGACCCTTCAACCGGAAGAAGAATCCGCGGCAATATGGCCGTCACTCATACAAACTCGCACCCATGCCAACTGCTGCCACGATGGACAATTACCATGAGAGATAACCGCCCAGCAGACTTTATAATCCAGCAGTAGTGCAAATTCTGCCCAGAGTATACGAAGAGACACAAGACAGAGCTGGAGAAAGTTACATGGACAGACTCGACTGAATAGCAAAATACCAAGCCACTTGTCATTCGAGACGCCATGACGACTTAGCCACGTCAGGCATGAAGCAGACGTGCCATCCACACACAGACACACATTCAACTACACAAAGAATACTGGTATACAGCTCTATAGTTAGAGGACAGTGACATATAGATAGCGTATGCATGTTTATTATTTTGCCATTAGGCCTGCTGAAGCACTGCAGTAATGCAAGAAGCAAGAAGCGTTTGTGTACATGCTTGCAGATGCTCACATGCAAATAACCCCATGGTGTGGCAGGCGCGCACAAGGGACCCGAGAGCCATAACGCACAAACCTATAGACTATTAGAAGATAATAAATCTAGCAGGCTGTGATCGGCCTAGAAACAGGACCCCAAGCCTTACGAATCATGCATAGCAGGACTACTCTGGCAGCAGCGAAGCCACCAGCAAGGCTGCAATGTTGCAACTGACATTCTTCACTCTGAACTTAAAGTAACACTGCCCACAGGAGAAGCAAGCTCTCCAACAAAATACAGAATCATTTGGAGTTCCTGGGCTCACAACTACGGTCTCCATACACTTGACCAGGCCGAGTTAAGGGGCTGCCAAGATGATTACGGCCTGCGAAGAGCAACCTGTCCTGCCATCCAGACAATAGCTGCAACAATATTCTTACAGTCGCATTACCATATTGCGTTGGGAACCAGAGCGCCTATTATGGCTATGGGCTACACATACCGCCATGATGCTGACACATAGTTGCACCTTGCTGATGCATAATTACACAAGGCACTATTCACGGCTGGGAACAGAGTTAGTCCCAGGCTCGGGGGGCTCCTGACTCATCCAATCACTGCCAAGGACCCTTGGGGTGGACAGTGGGGTCACCAACCAATTTTTGGGGACTAGCTAAACGTACCACCCGACACTACACAGGCCAAGTAGATGGCACCTCTATACATTTCCATATGAGACCTACTTACTCAACAGCCTATCCCGAGTTAGGATAGGTTTTTGAGAATGTTCCCAAAGATGCCGCCAATTGTGACGTCAAATGTTAACAAAACTGGCCTACAAGCTTGGGTCCGTCGAGAGCTTCGTGGATGTCCTTCCATGTATGTGATCCCTGTGGTGTGTTTTGTTATAATAAACCACAGTATTCCTTGCCACTTGTGTGGACCTGGCGGTCTGGATTAGGACTAAGGGAAGGAGTTAGGCCTTCCACAGACTTGCTCCAGCAGGCCCCCAAAGTGGCTCGGCCGGACCTGGGGATCGACCCCTAACAAGTCTACCATGAGGGGCAAACTTATTGTGCAGATGGCCCTAAGAGAAAGCAATTAGGTAGCCTACAAGTGGCCCTGAAAGCAAAGTTACGAGGGTTGATGGCCAGAATGGTGATGGGCAAGGGGATGGCTCTTCAAAAGGAATTTAGAGGTATTGGGGGGCAGTTGGACCTTCTACAGACCAAGCGGGCGGAAAAATACCTTTTGTATGGTATGGTATTGTTTATTTATAAAGCGCCTATACACAGGCAAGTGTTCCAAAGCGCTCAAAACAGGGGAAAGAAACAGCAGTCGCTCACAGACCTTGAAATTCAGAGATGATAATAGTCTGCAGGGGCAAATTAGGTGAGTAAAATACATTTAACAGTTTGGGAAACAGCAAATAGGCCTGACTGATTCTGCAATTTGAAGACAAGGGAGAGCAGACAGACTATCTTCGGCAAGGTGTGTACAGATCGTGCAAGTGCACATACGATCACAGGGGGGTATAAGTGCACCTGGTCAGTGGAGATTGGGTTAAGGGCAGGGAGAGAGAATGGGGTGTAGGGTCCTGAAGCAAATGCTACCATGCCTACAAACTAGTCATAAGGTTTACCTGGTGCACCTTATGGCACTCTGTATGCATTGCTAAATGCACTACTAGCAATAGATATCCTAAATGCATGAAATTCTATTGCCCTTAAACACTAAACGGTAACCCCTGCCTTCGCCTTGCCCATGCTGTTGCCTGTGTTGCACACACCGTACTCTTGCTGACTCCTGACCACTGTGCCCATTTCAAATCTAGTCATTATAGCCTATGCCCATTGTGCCTATACCACTTGAAGCTTAGTCTTTGCAGCCTGTGCCTATGCTATTTGCAATCTAGTCATTGTAGCCTGTGCCTAGTGTGCCTATGCCACCTGAAATTTACCTGAAATGTAATCTTTGCAGCCTGTGCCTATGCTATTTGGAATTTAGTCTGTGCAGCCTGTGCCTATGCTATTTGGAATTTAGTCTCTGCAGCCTGTGCCTATGCTATTTGGAATTTAGTCTTTGCAGCCTGTGCCTATGCTATTTGGAATTTAGTCATTGTAGCCCACTGTGCCTATGCCACTTGAAATTTAGTCTTTGCAGCCTGTCCCTATGCTATTTGCAATTTAGTCATTGTAGCCCACTGTGCCTATGCCACTTGAAATTTAGTCATTGTAGCCCACTGTGCCTATGCCACTTGCAATTTAGTCATTGCAGCCTGTGTCTATGCCATTTGAAATTTAGTCATTGCAGCCTGTGCCTATGCCATCTGAAATTTAGTCATTGTAGCCCACTGTCATTGTAGGCCCATACTACTTGTAGTTTAGTCATTGCAGCCTGCGCCTATGCTATTTGAAATTTAGTCATTGCAGCCTGTGTCTATGCCATTTGAAATTTAGTCATTGCAGCCTGTGCCTATGCCATCTGAAATTTAGTCATTGTAGCCCACTGTCATTGTAGGCCCATACTACTTGTAGTTTAGTCATTGCAGCCTGCGCCTATGCTATTTGGAATTTAGTCATTGTTGCCCACTGTGCCTATGCCATTTGAAACTGTGATTAGGTCAAATTCTGCCCACTGCATCTATTCAAACGTAGGCGTTATAGTACACTGTGTCTTTCCTGAATTTTGCCCACTGCGCCTATTTTGAAGATCAGCCAGTGTAGCCCACTGTGCCTGCCTATGCTGAAACCTTGTCCACTGTGATTATGCTGTATTCTACCCACTGTGCCCATTTGAATTAGCATTCTCACTTCACTGTGCCTACCCGAACTCAGCCTCTACATCATGAGTAGCACACCCTGTAGCCTGCTAATGTATTTACTTATCCTAATCATCACCAACCAGAGAGCGTACAGTAGCCTCCCCACAGCGCTCACCAGAGTCCTAAACAAGTCCACCACTACTCCCCCAGCCACTTGCATCACTATGGAACACCCGGTTCTGAATCCCTCAATTGAATATCGAAGCAACCCTTGTAGTCTACCCCTTAGAAACTCCAGACTCCGAGCAAGACTCACAAGACTTCATAAACCTTTGACCAGAACCCTACCTCCCACCAAGAAAAGATCTAACATCCAGAAGGCTAATATTCTCCACCTCAACAGCTTGAGACCTCTCTCCACCCGTACCAAAACAGAACCTATCCAACCTACTGCCCCCCCCAAAGGAGGTTTAATAAATGTCAGATCCTTGACTGCACACGCCACAGATATCTGCGACGCAGCAGGACCCCTTCTCTCCCTAGCAATCCCGGAGGACTATACCATACTTAGACAAGATAGGACTAATATGCGCGGAGGCGGCATTGCCATCATTGCTAAGACTAATTTAGGCATGAGAATTATGCCTAACAGTATCCGAATCATGTGAAACACTCACCATCAAACTGCCTCTAGCTAGCTCCCAAACACTGACCATCCACCTCATCTATAGACCACCTGGACCTATAGGAATATTTGAGGAGGATATCCATAACCATCTTTCTAATAACCTTAAAACCTCATCCCAGCTACTTGTCCTAGGGGACTTCAACCTGGGATTCAACGACCCTCTAGACAAGAATGCCACCACCATTGCCACCACCATTGCCAACTCTCTCTTTGATCTGGGCATAACACAAAAAAATTCTAGAACCCACTCACAACAAAGGAGAACCCTTGACTGGCTAGCAGAATACAACTGCACTGCCCACATCAAATCTATTGTCCCTCAACACTGGACAGACCACTTCTTTTTGTCCTTTGAATTATCTACCTCCAGACCACCTCCGCAAGTTTCTACTTTGGCCCCACCATGCCTTACAAGAAATAAAAAGAGCATCACCAGAGATAAAGTGATCCCAGCGATCCTACCCATCCTTAACCGACTAGAGGATCATCTAGACCCTGAAACAGTCAACGAATATAACAAGATCATGTTAACCACCCTTGACAACATCGCCCCTCTGAAACTCAGACCAAGTAAACCTAAATCCCACCTAAACAAATGGTTTACCCCAGAACTAAAGGACTTGCGACTACTTAAGAGGAGTTGCGAAACAGCATGGAGGCTTACCCCCTCTGAAGATCACAAAATGAAACTAACAGAAATCTCCTCCCAATATAAAAAAGAAATTCACCTGGCCAAGCAGAACTCATTCAACAAGCGCATATGCAATGCTAATTCAAGTATGAGGGAACTGTTCACCATCCTCAAGGAACTAGAATCACCCACCCCCATCCCGGACACATGCTCCAAAGATAAAACTTGGTGTTCTGACATCCAACAAGCACTATCTAATAAAATGACCCTACTCCAAAAGAAAATAGCCAAGAAAAAAGCCTCCCTCGCTCAACCACCCCAGACCAACAAGCCGGTTATAGACCATGCTTCAAAGGAACAGCACCCAGTGGTACGATTTATGTTCTCCAAAACATCTATCCTGGAGGTGGAGAAAGTCATCCTCTCTCTCAAGCCCTCCAACTGCCAGGGCGATACCTGCCCTGCCCAGCTCATAAAAGATGCCGCCAGGGACCTTTCCCCATTTATTTCTAAAATGGTCAATTCCTCATTCACATCCGGCATTGTGCCTACCAATTTAAAACAATCCTGGGTACTACCCCTGCTCAAAAAGCAAGGCCTAGACCAACTTATACCTATGAACTACCGTCCCATTACGACAGTTTCTTTTCTGCTCAAAATCCTGGAGAAGATTGCCTAAAACCAAATCCAACATTTTTTGGAACAACATAAGCTCTTAGGAGCACGGCAATCAGGATTCTTCCCCCAACACGGTACAGAGACTGCCCTCATTGACTTGAAGGCACAAATAGATGACCTTGGAGATAATTGAAAAATGGCTCTCCTTTTACTGTTGGACCTCTCTGCGGCATTTGACCTTGTGGACCATGGGGTACTCTGCAGCCACTTAGATTCAGCTGCACATTTCTCTAGAGAAGCGATATCCTGGATTGAATCCTTTCTCAGTGACAGGACCATGAGGGTGTTCTCCCCATCGGCAGTGGCTGACCCAATTCCCCATCTTGTGTGGAGTCCCTCAGGGCTCCTGTGTCTCCCCTACCCTATACAACATATTTACCAAGCCCCTTTTCGACGATCTGGACCTTCTTGGTATCACCTACACTAACTATGCAGATGATACCCAGATTCTCCTCCCACTTTCTGGGGATTATCATAAGGATTTGGCCTTGGTGAATAGGGTGTATATCATCATCATCCAGGCATGGATGGCAACCCACGGTCTGTGCCTGAATGATGATAAAACAGAGCTCATCATCCTAGGGACTCACTCCAACCTCAAGAATTTAAGCCAGGATTACACCTCATTTGAGATTTATGGCAACAGCATCAAGGTGTCCAACGAGGTGAAGACGCTTGGCTTCTATCTGGACGCTACCTTCTCTTTTGATAAACAGGTGAAGTCTCTGGCATCTGCCACCGCTTACACATGTAAGCTCATCAGAGCAGGCAAAAACTTCCTGTCTGACAATAACTGCCTTATCTTAGCGAGAGCCTTAATCCTCTCGAGGCTCGACTATTGTAACACCCTCTACATTGGAGCCAATAAAGCTATTACCCATCGAATTCAGATCCTACAAAATAACACCTTGCGAGCTGCCCTTGGTGTGTCTAAAAGATCGCACATTTCAAAGATTAGGCGACAAAACAACTGGCTGTCTACTGAAAATAAAATCCACTTAAAAGTGGCATCCCTTGTTCACAAAGCCTTGAACAATGCCGCACCGAGCTATCTTGCAGACAAATTCAGAAAAAGAAGCTCTGCACGTCCTGCTAGAACCTCTAATGCCAATAGCCTCATTATACCAAGATTTAGGCTAACTAAGGTGGGGGGAAGGCAGCTTCCAGGCTCGAGCGGCCCAATTATGGAACTCACTGCCTCACCCTCTACGTGAGGAGCAGCCCTTCCCTAAATTCAGATCCAACTACATTAATCTTCTGAAGTCTGCCTAGAACTAGTCCTCTAGTTTAGACTCCTCCTCACGAGACCCGTAATCTTAACACGCTTCTAACCAGCCTATTTGTTGCCTGTCGCTGACATTTTTACTCCACCCATCTAACCAATGAGTCAATGTCCACCTAGTGCCAGTACATATACTGTCCTCTGTGCATTGTATTGTGTATCTACTATGTATGTATGTATGTAATGTACGATTGCCTCTCTATTTGTAAATATATTGTATTTGTATGTAACCTATGACCCTACCCTGTAACTTAAGTTGCGCATTTTCTGTACTGCTGCGGCCGGATACCCTCGGGTCTGGTGCGCATTATAAGTGAATAAACAAACAAACAAACAAACAAACGAGGACTGGCGGGGTGCCAGGGACCTGCGAGACTCTGAGGTACACCAGGCGGCCAGTCAGCAAGCTGTAAGGAAGAGTAGGGAGAGAGGGAAAGAGCAGAGAACTCGTTTAGCAGGGTAGAGAGAAGAGGAAGGTCTTGAGGAGTTTCCGGAACTTAAGAAGATCAGACTCAAGACTGAGGGCGGCAGGGAGGCTATTCCAGAGGGAGGCACTTGCTGGAGGATAAGGATCTCCCTCCAAATCTCTGCTTGGAGAACCATCTCACTTGTAGAAGGTTGGCGGTAGCAGGTAGGTAGGTCTCAGGCCCCAGAAAGCCTTGTGAACAATGCAGAGTGTCGTGAATTTGTCCCTTGCAGCGACGGGGAGCCAATGAAGGGACGTCAGCGCCAGAGAGATGCGGTTCCTGGATTTGAGGCCAAGGATAAGTCTCACAGTTCTGTTCTGCATGAGTTGCAGAGAGTGCAGGGCAGAAGAAGGGAGGTTGAGGAAGAGGCTGTTGCAATAGTCCAGCATAGAGAGAACCAGGGCTCTGGAGACAGTGAGCTGCTTGGGGAAAGTGAGAAAAGGTAGACTACCTCTCAGTAGGTATAGAGGATAGTGGGACTTTTTAGAGATGTCAGCAATATGAGAGGAGAAGAAGGAGAGAATCGAGTCAGAAATGACCCCAAGGTTTCTTGCCTCGCACTGTCATGCGCAGTAGGAAGGTCAGGCACACCAGGCACAATGCCTTACAGAACACACATACCCTTGGGAACTCTCCAAGTCACAGTCAGCCCTTCACATGATCACGCTACCTGTGGTGCGAGGGAAGCGTAACCAACTTCCAGGCTCTGTCAGAGGGCGATACTATTTGTTCCCTCGTTTCCGCTGGCAACTGCCATGGAGATTGCGAGAGGGCTGGAGCAAGAGTAATCGACGACAACTACTTCCCGGTTCCGGGCCGAACTCTCGGTCACGTGCCCTGAGCTCCGCTCACGTGATCAGGAATCGGCAGGTATAAAAGCGACGCACTTTGAATCACTCGTCGCTTCACAGCTGTTTTGCGACACTGTTTGGCGTTTTAGATTCACGTTGGATTCATTTGGTTACAGATCTCAAGCTTACGGATTACGGACTGGTTTTTCTTGTTCCTTGGATTTGGCGTTTGGTTCTGCTTGGATTTACGGACCTTTTGACTTTATCTCACGTTTCACGGATTGATTGGATTACCCTTATCTGCTTTGTCAAGTATTCTACGCTCTCCAGAGTTCCTCGAACTGCTACGTTACCACAGTTTTAAGAATACTTCCAAGAATCATCAGGTGGTAGCCAGCGCTGAGTTTCTGGCGCCTTGGCTTTGAAGGATTACTGACGCTTCCCTGCACCACAGCCTCAGAATTCCTGGCAGTTAGACTATAACCCTCGGGTAAGCCCTATTTCAATAACAGTTATATTGTTGACAGTACTGTGTGTGTTTGTACTAATACCTAATTCATTCCACAGCTCTGGGGTCCTCGGCAGCGTCTGGTCCTGCGAAACAACAACCACCACCTGTGGCCTCAAGGCTCGCACAGGGAGTAGTTTTTCTTTCTCTCTGTGTGGAACTTGGGGACAGAGGCCCATATATTCTTCACGACGAGTCAAGTTACGACACGCAGGTTGGTGCAGGAGCTGGGCCAAGGGAGGCCGGCTAGAGTGAAAGCGGGAGCAGGGGTCCCAATGCGAATAATCTCAGTCTTACTGGCATTGAGGCAGAGGTAATTTGCAGCACACCATGACTGAATAGCGGACAGACAGTCTGATATGAGCGAGGAGGAGGAGGAGGCGGCTGTGGGTAGCCTGAAAGATAGTTGCACGTCAGCCACCTAACACTGGAAGTTAGATGTGAAGGTGGGAATCATGTGCCAGGGCAGCCATAAAGACGTTGAAGAACCTGGGGGATAGGTTAGATCCCAGGGGAACGCCACCGGTAGGGAGAGCTATAGTTGAGAGAAAGGTCCTGAGTTCCACCTGGGATGGGCAGTCGGAGAGAAAGGATGCATGCGACAGCGGTACTACATAAAGGCGAACAAGGCAGATTGCATGCTTGCTAGGCAAGTCAGGAAGAAGGAGGCCCCAACAGTAATTCTCCATTGGTAGGGGGCAAGGAGCCCTTAGCTCCTCCTCAAAAGACATAATGCAGACCGTCACAAACTTCTATTCAACCCTGAACGCCTCTGACTTCCCAGGGGTGAAAAACCAAGAAACCTATTTTTCTACGTGCCCATTTCCTCCATTACGACAGGGGAAAGGGAGTCATTAGAAGGGTACATAACTTTGGAATTATTTCATCGCTACCAGTAAATAAGGCACCAGGGTCGAATGGTTTCCCGGCAAGCTTCTACAAAATGTTCAAGGAGACTAAGCCAGGTACTGGTTTCCCTCTTTAACTCCTTTGCAGCCTCAGGGCGCATAACCCGAACAATGGAGGAAGCAAAGGTGGTGCTTTTCCGTAAGCCTGACAAAGACAAACGCAATGTGGGTCTTATAGGCCGATAGACCTGATTAACTTGGACGTGAAATTATTCACAAAAATATTAGCGACTAGACTGGAAAAGAGCCTTCCCACTTTGATCAACCGAGATCCATCAGGCTTTGTCAAAGGGAGGCATACGTTCAACAATATACGACGGGTGTGCCATCTCATAGAAAAGGTCAACAAAACAGGCACTCTGGCGATGGCGCTCGCCCTAGATATTGAAAAGACTTTAGACATGGTCGAGTGGTGTTTTCTGTTTCTTACAATGAGGGCCATGGGATTCGGTCTGAGATTTCTCCGTTTGGTGCAGGCCCATTACCAGACCTCCGCACTGCGCTTAGCCATCAATGACCATGTATCAGGGAGGATTGGAATCTCTCTGGGCACCACACAGGGATGTGTCTGTTGTCCCAGATCTTGTATGTGCTCTATCTAGAACCTTTACTGACATGTATTCGGGACTGCAGAGACACAAAGGGAGTTCCGTTTGGGGACAAGGACCATAAAATATAGTGTCCTTCGCAGATAGGTTGCTAACCATTACAGACCCGGACAGATCACGCCCGGCGGTCGCGGAAAGTCTTGAAGAATTTGGGTTGTTAGCAGACCAGAAAATCAATATCCTTATGCTGGAGTTGATGTGCACAGCAGAGGGTGAGGGTGTAAGTCACCAACTGATTTTTGGGGGGCCTGCCACTATAAGAGGGCGGAAAGGGGCCTTGGTTAACTGGGAGTGCATCTTACACCCTTGTTAGACTCCCCTTATCAGGCCAACTACACCCCGCTACTAGTGATGGTCAAGCAATGGCTAGATGAACGTGGGTCTCTCTCCTGGCTAGGAAGCATACATTTAATCAAAATGGTAATTCTCCCCAGTGTGCTATACTACTTCCAAGCTCTACAGGTTGCTCTTTCACAGAAATTCTTTAAGGCTCTCCCTAAGAAGGTAGGAGCCTTTATTTGGAAAGGGAAAACGCTTAGGGTACCGTGGAAAATATTAATGAAGCCCACGAGTAACGGAGGGATGGGGGCCCCGAATTTTCATAAATATTATCAAGTGGCCCAAATAAGGATAGTAAAGGAATGGGTTTTGGTGGGGGTGGAGATAAAGTGGGGCAGAGGATGGATAGGGCGGGGGTGGGAAGGCCGTTGAAGGAAATTCTGTGGTGCCCAAAGGAAGATACACTGAGCAACTTATATCATAAGCAAAATTACAGCCCTGGTGGGGGACGTTTGGGACTCCTTGGTCAAGCACGTGGGCTTAGCGACGTTCCCCTCCTCTTGACACCCATGTTTCTGAAACCCCAATTTAGGCCGGTGGAAGAGCAGGGAGTGTATACCCGATGGGAGGAGGCGGGGTGTCAGAAACTAAGGGACATGGTGGGAGCCCAAGTAGTTAGGACCTTCCTAAAATGTAAGGAGCAGTTTAAGCTGGGAGAAGAGGAAAGATTCAGATATGCACAGTTAAGACATTGCCAAATGGCCCGGTGAATAGGCAAGCTGCAATTAGGGAGCTCGCCCCCTTTGAAAAGAATGTGATGGCCAACACAGGGGACCAGCATATGATATCAGCACTCTATAAATTGTTATCCGAGCCCCAGGTCTGCCCGGACTGGTCCTGTATGAAACATGGGAGAGGGACCCAGTGGGATCAATATCGGAGGAGAATTGGTGGAAACTATGGAAAAACATACCGCACTCACAAGGGCTATGCAAATTCGGGAGATGTGGGCAAAGATAATGGTGCAATGGCACCTGACCATAGGGAAACTGCACAGATGCTATCCGGAGGTGTTGGGGCATGCTGGAGGGTTTGCGGGAACGAGGCACCTGGGAGCACATTTGCTGGGTATGCCCAGCTATTAAACCCTTTTGGGACAGTGTCAATGGGGTGATAAAGACTATGTTTGGCCAGCACATCAATAGGAACTACGTAGAGGCAATGATGGGCATGAGGGAAGTACTGGATATGTTACCTACGAAGGCTCAGCGCAAGTCCTACATGATCCTCAGTATAGCGGCTCTAGTGTTAATAGCTCAGAACTGAAAGAAACCGTAAGCCCCCTCTGAGCATGAATGGATTGCAAGAATATGGCATTATGTATCCTTGGAATGAGTGACTTATGCGATCCAGGTAGAGCGGGGGCTGTTCAAAGATGATTGGGACCTGGTATTGGGCTACCTACAGAAGGACTTCTGCATCAATTGGTACCCACAGACTTTGTGTATTGGAACTGATATGAGGGCGGGGCACCGAAGTGAAAGGGGGGGGCGAGGCTGCGGCACTGAACAAAAGAATATGGCTGCTGTCAGGGGCGGGAGGGGACTTTGGGAGGGAGGGTTGGAGGAGTTTGGTTGTTGTGTTGCATTATAAAAATGTTCAATAAAAACAAAATAAAAAGTAAGAAAATGTGCACTCACCACTAGCCGGAAGCTAGCGATTATTGACTCTTGGCGAGTAAGACATTCTGTCCTCTATGTGTGAAATTGAGGTAGCGAGTTGCTTTTTATATCTGGCTAGTAGCCTGCAACTTGAATTTGTTTACCTCTGGTTAAAACCTTATTGCAGGCCTGAAATAACGACACAAACTATAAAAAATTGCCCTGAGCAATACAGTTAATCTACTTATGTGCAATCATCTTTATGTCATTCGAGGATGAGAAGACACAAACAACTAAATAACAAACCCTTAATCCTACCCTTGAATACTAATACAAGGTTAATAACCACCTTGCAACAGTTTGTTGCATTATATTTGCGCCCACATATGCCCGTTATGCTCTTTCGTGATAACATACGTTTAGGGAACCATACCCGCTGCAACTCGAACACAATCCTCGGGGGTAAAATTGCATGGATGGCTGTAACAATAAGCAGTTTCTGACTCTTATTATTAACTAGATAAAATGGTATTAAAATCATCATGCCTCAAATATATAAAACAAACTGATGCTGCATGAAATGCATAACTTTGCAACAATGTCCTTTCTTTTCTTTGCTCGCCTCCATAAAAACACATGTCCGTACTCAAATCATCAGACCACACAGCATCCCTGTCTTCCCCTACACCCCCTACCCCCCCCATGACTCCATGCTGCCACGCTTACATTTATCTTGCTTAAGTTGAGGAGCAAAGCCAAGCAAAGTAACAATTAGCGGGGTAAAAACTCCAGCAACCTTCTTAAATATTGCTGAAAGAGCCAACATTCTGCAAGAGGACATGCATCGTAAAAGAACCCCCTCCTTCACCCTTCTCCATGCAAATGTGAACTTGAAAACGCCTGTTACTGGGCCAAATTGAGGAGACATGGAAAGAAGCTGCAGTTACAACCACCATTCTAACACTTCATGTCAATGCGAATAAGCACAGCAAACCACAGTATTTCAGCCAAAGCGTGCATTAGCTTCTGAACAACACGACCCCCATATAGCTACAAATTACGTGTCCGTCCCTCATTGTCAGAGGACAATTTTAAACAACCTAGAAATTCATGCAAACTTTTTGATGAAAATCGGCCAAATAACAGTCAGGTTAAGTAAACACAAGCCAGCTAACTAACGGGTTTGTGCAGGGAAAAAATTATTGCAAAAAATACTCCAATAAAAAAATTTCTAAAATCATTGAAAGCATACTCAGCTACCACCATAACTTGTCTTGGGCTAATAGTCTGAAAAATTAGACTCTGCCTGTGCAAAAGAAGCTAGCACAAACATACTCGCGCAAAACCTTTCTTTACCCTTTCCAAATACATGATAATTAAATCAAAGACTCAGCAGAAAGTCTGTTGTGGATAAGCACGCCGGCACACTTTAACCAATCCCGTTAGCTTACAACAAAATTGGAGATTAAAGGATCTGTATGGCCGACGTCACTAAGAACAGAGACATCAAAATCCTCCTGGAGTGAGCACGATTGGGGATTTATTTTTGTTTATAAATCAATCCCACATTCTCTGTCAAGACAGGAGGGAGGCGAGCATTATGCTTCAACTTGTATTTATTCCTCTCTTCAGCAGTTTCAACAACAAAAAAATAAAAAAATCTACTTCTGTAGTTCATCTCATTTATTGTCATCTGTTCCTAGTCCTTCCTGTTCACTTGTTCCAACTCTTCTTTTCCTGCTCTTCAGCTAGAAAAGTACCCCTTTACCTAAGCTGAGTGCGTAATTTACTAAATGATAGAAACAGTGTTTTAAATGATTGTGACAAACTGTTATTAGGTTCCAAAGATCATAGATAGAATGTTATATAGGTAGCGAACTGTAATTAGATAACTGCGCGTGAATAGACAGGGCACGCACACCGAATATCTCATGAAGGAGGGAAACTCAATTAGCGTACTCGACCGCCAAGACATAGTAACGGCCCCTCCCTCGAGGCAGGGCCTAAGGAGCAGAGCAGCCCCCTCCCTTAGCAGGGCCGGTCCAAGCGAGCGCAACGGACCCCTCTCTCGGCAGTAGAGAGACAGCCAGTGAAAGTGACATGCCGCTCGAATGAGCAGACCACACCGATAACAAGCGCGATCACAGTCAATTGCCAGCGCTACTCGAGCCATAAACTCCCAGTGGGAAGAGGTTGCATACACACGCTAAGCGCCAGCTTAAGCAAAAAAATAAAAATAAAATAAAAAAATAAACGGTCGGCCGAGCCGTGCTGTAGCCTCCCTGCAAGAGGAGGCACAACATATCTTTCACCCATATCGATAGCGACAGATGGACAGGCAAACAAGCAGGTCTTGGCCACTTCTCAGCTCCACAGCGCACCAGTGGACATGCCACCCAAACTGGGACCAGGTATTTGGCACAAGCACCCAGAAAGCAATGTCAGAGTTTCGGTGTAGTGAGGAGGAGCAGGCAGAGCACCTGGCTCACAGTTTTAAAGAGGTGCTGGGGAATTCGCTGGTGGAAGATGTGGCCCAAGGGGTAAAACCTCTTAAAGACAGGCTCACCACAATAGAAACCTTCTTCAGCCAAAAACAAAAGAGCACATGTCCACTAGTGCCCAAGACCCGAATTACTGGGAAAGGTAGGAGAGGCTCCTGAACAGGCCCCAAAAATTCTACCTTTCGTATCCAAGATGTCTAGAGACCCCTGAAAAGAAATTGACAGGTCACGGAGGAGCAGTCAAGAAAAGGTGCTGGGCATCGCAGGGCCTTTGGCCAAAATTATGGCTCTAGCAGAGGGAGCCAGAGATACCGGTGAAGAAGTGGACCCAGAAACTTTGGCAAATTGGGTGCAGAGAGCAGTATGCCTCCTGGGGAACGCAAACTCCTCCGAGAGAAGGCAAGGTCTCTTACTGAAAATAGATTCCAAGATAGGAGACCTAGCTCTTATGAGGCAGGCGAGGCGTCCTAAGGACTTCTCTTCGAAGAAACCTTTGGAAAGGAGATGGGGAGCTGTGTGGGCACATACTCCTCCCTAAAACAGCTTTGATTAGGAAAATATTCCCTAGCAAGGTTTTTGCCGTGACCGGTCGCTATCGTGGTCGGGTGACAGCTCGCTATCAAGGTACGAGAAGGCATCAGAATATCGGAGCCCAGTATTGGGAGAGTAAACAGCAGGACCCTTCTCCCCAACCAGAGGGTGATTCCAGAGAGGCCGCAGAGGACGAGGACAGAACTTTCCTGCAGGTGAGACACACGACATACCCACTAGTGGGGCGTGGGGGGGAACAAAGCAATATTGGCGAAACTGGCGCATGCTTTCCAGCGACGCATGGGTGTTACAGACAGCCAAGGAGTTGTACCTAGACTTCACGTAAGAACCAGATCAAGAACACCTCCACCCCCTTATATATAGCCCAAACGGAGAGAGAGCTTACGCAGCAAACTACTACACCTAGTGTAGAAGAAGGCCATTGAGTCATGCAAAACACCACCAAAGTGTGTAAGTAATATGTTAATGGTCCACAGGGAAGAGAAAGTGAGACTGGTGATAAACTTGAAAGACCTGTACAGCTGGGTGACTTACCACCACTTCATGATGGAGGGGATTCACCAGCTGAGAGACACCCTAAAACAAGACGACTGGCATGCAAGGATCAGTCTCAAGGCCGCGTACCTGACGGTGCCTGTCCACGAACAGCACCAATCATTTCTAACATTTGCCTGGGACGAACAATACTGACAATTTCTTTTAACCTAGCATCGATGCCGTAGGCCTTTACGTAACTCATGAGACCGATAGCAGCAGCGATCAGGGAGAAAGGGGTCCGCGTGATCATCTACCTGGATGACATCCTGCTACTAGCAGACAGCAAACACTCTGATATCAGGTAGAATGGGTAAAGAAACTGGTCTCCTCCCTAGGCTTCCTAGTGAATCTAGAAAAACAACCCAGACGAAGAGGATTGACTTTCTTGGATTCGTAGTGGACACCAGGACAGCGACTCTAGAAAGAATTACCAGCCAGGAAGGTAAGAGACATCAAGAGAGAGATAAGAGGATGCCTCGACAAAGAGTTAGTATCCTTGAGAACACTAGCAAGGATAGTGTGACTATTAGCATCGTCCCTTCAAGCCATATTTCCAGAACCCTTACACTATCGGGCCCTGCAGAGACTAAAGAGAAGACACTTGCAGCAAGGATGGTGGCTCCAGAATATGGACACCTGGAATGGGAAAGCCATATTTGGGAACCGTCCCGATCTTGTGATAGAATCAGACACCAGCAGAGCAGGCTGGGGAGCCCGGTGGGGGACGCTGGAGACAGGAGGGAAATGGAGCTCAGGGGAACTCCAGATGCATATGAATTGTCTGGAGCTGTTGGCAGGATCCTTCGCGATCAAAGACTTCACAAAGAACAAAGTGAATTAATGTATTCCGCTGAAGATGGACAACATGTGAGCAGTCAAATATATCAATCACCTAGGGGGCACGAAATCCAAACTCCTAGCGGAACTAGCCAAAGACTTCTGGCACTACTGCTTCCAATCAGGGACCTCAGCGACGGCAGAGTACCTCCTGGGAGTGCTAAACGTGGTAGCAGAATCGAACTCCCGGCACTTGTCGGATTCCAGCGATTGGAAACTAAATGTGGAGATATGCCAACAAATAGAACAACTCTGGGGCCCAGTCCACACAGACCTCTTCGCTTCCAGGTTGAACGCACAGAAGAGCAGCTACTTCAGTTGGAGGTTAGATCCGACAGCGAGAGGAGCAGAAGCCTTGCTACAAGAGTGGAGCAAGAACCTGCACTACGCATTCCCCCACCCCCCATTTATGATGCTGAGCAGAGTTTTAGCGAAAGCATACAGGGAAGGAGTGAATCTTATTGTGATAGCAATGTTATGGAAATCACAAGTGTGGTTTCCGGCACTCATGGAACTACTGACAGAATGCCAGAGAATCTTACCAGCAGGAGAACACCTGCTCACAGACCCAGTTGAGTCATTTCATCCTGTGATAGTGAAAGGGACTATCCCATTAAGGGTGTGCAGGATAGCAGGCGACGCTGGGCCCAGCCAGGTATTTCGAAACAAGCTTCACAGCTCATTGCAGAGTCGTGGGCGCCATCCACAAGGCAGAGCTACGACGCAGCTTGGAGCAAATGGTCACGGTGGTGCAGAAGGAGACATGTTCATCCTGTTTCTGCCCCTGTAGTAGAATTTCATAGCAGAACTGTTGCAGGACGGGAAAGCATTTCAAACAATAGGAGTGTACAGATCTACGATAACAGCAGGGCATCTTCCCATGAACGGAATGCCCGGTGGAGAGAGCGAAGCAGTAGTGAGGCTCATAAAGGGAGTCCGTTTTAGAAAACCACCAAAACTGAAATACGTACACATATGGGACTTAACAGTAGTGCTGAGACTACTCGGTAGCTGGCCAACAAACAGATACCCATCTTTGAAGCAATTATCGGGCAAGCTAGCCATGCTCCTATGCCTAGTATCATGCAGGAGGGTAGCGGATGTAAAAGCTCTAGACAGACAGGAAAACCTTCGGAGCAGAGGGGCTTATCTTCACCCTCGTCAGGAGAACAAAGACAGGATCCACATCTGTCTCATATCCCCATTTACACGACCATCCATAGTGGTGCATAGCAGCATGCATAAGAGAATATCAAAGCAGAATGGCAGAGATGCTCCCAGCAGGGGTGACACAATTACTAATAGCGCTGAGAAAACCCTACAAAGCTGTAGTGACAGCCAACATAGCCAGATGGATGTGTGAAGTTATGCAATTGGCGGGAATAGACCTAGCTAAGTTTAGGGCGCATTCAGCGAGAGGGGCCATGGCCTCCAAGGCTCTAGCAAAAGGAGCGACACTACAGGATATCTGGCAAGCAGCTGACTGGGCGAGCGGTAGTATTTTTAAGACTTTTTACTTTAAGCCTATCCAGTCACTAGCGGTGGCAGAAATCGGAAGCTTTGAACAAGCATAATGCTCGCCTCCGGCCTTGACATGCTATCAAGATTACCCATGATAATAGCGCAGGAAGTCTTAATTCTATTAAAGACAAGGAGGCAAGCATTACTCTCCCACCCAAAGCAAGCACTGTAATTGTATATGTTGACATGTGTAATGAAACATTGACCTTTGTTCCTATACAAAAAAGGGCAGTGCATTCTCCACCCTAAAACATGTCTTTCTACCCCGATAGGAGAGGACCAGAAGAACAGTTGAGTCGAGATGACGAGAGAAACAAGCTTAAAGTGTCGGCAGAGCAGCCGGCCGTGAGAGAAGAACAGTTACAGGACAACCAGGAAGTTCGCAAACAGATCCCAGAGTTTCGTTGAGTTGGGATTCTTCCAGTTATAGGTTTCGGAGTGCAGTTCAGAGCATTCAAAGAAGAGGTGGACCAAGGGAACAGGAAGGACTAGGAACAGATGACAGAAATGAGATGGAGTACATGAGGAACTGTGTTAAGAGGGAAATGTAGTTTACAAAAACTTTTTTTTTTAAGAAGTTGATTTTTTGTTGAAACTGATGAAGAGAGGAATACGTAGAAGACTAAGCATAATGCTCACCTCCTTGTCTTTAATAGAATCAAGATTCCCAGTGCTGTTAGCAGGGGTAATCTTCATTGTGCATGTCGGAAGATTGACGAGTATCAAAAGTCGTGAGGAACCAAGTACAGTTGAAGGGTTTGCTATTGCATGGTGTAAAGCAGGGGTCTCCAACCTTTACGTTAGCTAGAGCTACTTGTAGTGGAGGTCAACAGTGGAGTGCTACTAGCGGGCGATATCGGGTGGGGATATTTATAAACCTCTGAATTTTTACCAATATTTTTTTGCCCCAATTATTTCCTCCATATAAACAGATGGATTAACATATGCCTTCACGGTTATATTAAGAAATTCAAAAACCTCTTTGTTGCATTATTATTTATTAGTAGCTGTCTGAAAAAGACAGATTTGTTGGACTACCACACAAATATCCTGTCATTTTTGTGCTCTTCCTTCGCGTTTTATACAGGCTTTCTGCATGCTAGGCACACTATTGTTTTCCAAATGTGCATTTCACACTTCCATTAAAAAAAAAGTAATTTCCAAATTGAAAAATGCTGCTTGTGTTCACTACTTTTCGTTGAAATGTTTTTTTGGTCAGACACCACACATACTCTCATTTGTGTGCCCCTCTGTGTTTTAGCACAGATTACATTTATAAAGATGGTATATGCTTGTCAAACTGGTTAGTCACAAAAAATGATTCTGTTGTGCTGACAGCAGTTTTTAGGAAATTAAACTGTGGGTTCTTGGGTGCCAACTTTGATTTTCACTACAGGGGGAACAATATCCCCACCTCAAGCCCGAATATAAGCAAGCGACCAGTCCAACCCATACCCTGGCCAAACTCATTTTATAGCACTTTTTCTATGCTTCCAGTGCTATGCGGATGACACAACTCATTTTCAGGCTACCCTCAGCCACCTCTTCTTCCTCCCTCATCTCTGACTGCCTGTCCGCCACCCAGGAGTGGTGTGCCGCCAATGATCTCTGCCTTAATGCCAGTAAGACCGAGATTCTCCTCATTGGAACATCTGTTCCCTCCTTTCCAGTCGCTGTCTGGCTGGCCTCCCTTGGCCCTCCTCCTGCTCCCACCTGTGAGGCTAAAAACCTTGGGGTCATCTCCGACTCCCCACTCTCCTTCTCTCCTCACATCTCTGACATCTCTAAGAAGTCACACTACCAGCTGCACCTCCTCAGAAGTATGCTTCCTGTCCTCTCCTTCCCCCAGAAGCTCATTGTCTCCAGAGCTCTGGTTCTCTCTAGTCTGGATTATTGCAACAGCTTCTTTCTAAATCGGCCTGCTTCTACTCTCCGCCCTCTGCAACTCATCCAGAACAGGACTGAGACTTGTCCTTGGTCTCAATCCCAGGGATCGTATCTCTCCAGGACTGAAATCTCTGCACTGGCTCCCAGTGGATGCAAGGATTAAGTTCAAAACCCCCTGTATTGTCCACAAGGCCTTCTGGGGCCTCAACACCTCAGCTCTCTCTTACAAAATATCTTCCTTCTCGAGCTCTTCGCTCATCCGCCTCCAACAGCCTCAGGGTCAGTCCCTTCTCCAAGCAACAAGTTGGTGGTAGATATCTTTTTCCTCGGCTGGGGCCTACCTCTGGAACAGCCTCCCTGAAACTTGAGGAGAATCATCTCCGGTTCCAGAAGCACCTCAAAACCTTTCTCTTTGCTTCTGCCTTTTCTTCTCCTCTCCCCTGCTGACTTCATGGCAGATACTGAAACTGCACTGGTCACCTGGCAACCCCCTCTGCTCTCAAGCCCAGCCCCCCCACCCAGTTGCACACCTGCACTGCTTCCTGGCAACCCCCCGCGCTTAGATACTGTTTTGTACCCCTACAGTTCCACCACTAGCACTTGACACCTGATGTCTGCACTACTCTTGCACTTGCCACCAGCTGGCCGGACGCTAATTATTTTTATTTATTAACCCATGTACTGCACTGTCCCCTTCCCCTCACACTTTCCTCCTTCCCCCTTCCCATGCACTTGTGCGATCTGAATGACAGCTGACCTAATAGGATCATTGTCTGTCTTATCTCTGTTCCCACTCCCTTGTCTTGTCGCGCCTTGAAACACTTATGATATGATACAGCATTTGGTTTTGAATATATAACATCTCAGCATCGGTCTGTCAACCTGCTGAGCTACCCTGGTAGGCTTCTACTGTACAGTGTGTATGGATCGCTTAATGTACTAAAAGTGGGTGTACCTGCGTCATGGAAGTGATTTAAAGTGGAAATGTACAGTGTGGAGTTGAAGCCACATGAAAGAAATTACACCATTTTTTTAAATATTATTTTGAACATTTCCAGGTGAGCGGCAGTGCTACTGTGATATTTTCATTGCGTGGTCACAATGATCCTGATCCTGCCCCAGCCCCTCTGGCATCTCTGGCAAACAAGAGCAGCTTGTTTAAGCAAGACATGTCGGGGGCGCACAAGGCCAACTCTGGTACTACAGGCAGTCTCCAGAAGCAGAACGTGACATTGACATCTGGAAATTCGCAAGCGTCTCCATTTGGCACAGCAGTCAAGCTCCCCGCCCGCAATTGGGATGCCCAGGGTTCAGATCCTGATCAAGGAAAATAGCCGCAAAACACAGCATTGAATAATTTAACTTAAAGTGTTTATTTTTCAGTATTTCCAGCGCTTGCGACTGAAGAGGCTCAGGCGAGCTACTGGTCGCCTGTGATCGACTGTTTGGCGACCTCTGGTGTAAAGTCTCCCAATAGAAGGTAATATGAATCATTTTTCAATGGATTGCAATACATGGGATAAAGTACACTGTACCATACGTTTTAAGGCTATTGCAAGTCACTGAGGAGTTGTGTGACCAAAAAGAGACAAGACTGAAGGTGGACTTCCTTTATAAATTGGAGTTTTTATTTCTTAGAATACAAGACATACGCTTTAATAGCTGGCCACATGCTTAATATAATGGAGGAGATCTTGCAATCGTGTCCCTCGTTGCCTTTCTTTCTGCTTTTATGTGCAGTGCCTGCCTCTTCAGCTGCTCCATATCACCGGACCCTGGCTGTCCTATAATCACTGCTGGAGCTATTTTATCATCTTCATGAAGGTATGCTGCCTGATTCACTAATGCAGCCCTGATATGCAACACGTGTTTTTGAAATAAAATGACTGATTAAAAAACGATAATATAATTTCTGATGTGCTGCTTTGTTTCTTACATCATTGTCAATGGCCTGTCTTGCCTGGCAAAGGTGTTCTGACTGCATTCTGAGTCACCCGAGCAGTCTCTGCCTTTGTTTGCAGTTTTTTTCGCAGCACTTTTCAAAATGGCCACTGCATTTTCTTGGAAGATCTGAGGCTGCTCTCTGGGCCTCCTCACCCTCATCTGGGCACCGATTGGCCACCTGGCCAGACAAATTGACCAACTGGGGACCGGCAGGCTTGAGCCGGCTCCCCTTCTTCTAAGGCCCACTTCTAAGGCCTACTTCAGCTTCCCTGTCCGCTACATGAAGCCAATACCACACCTTAACCCTCCCGGGTCCTGTCAGTTCACAGGCATGATTTTGGACTACTAAGACTCTTGTACCTCCCGCCCCATGGGTTAGTTTCCATCCTTCTGCTTACCCTTTCTATTACCTTCATTGTCTTTCACTCTTCCCTCTGCTAACTTCCCCCTGTACTCTCAAATGCTCTAGGCTCAGCGCCTGCCTCCAACTCTTAACCTCATTTCTTTCACCAATGTAGCCTTAACATTACTATTTCGGTTGTTTCTGAAAGTCAAATGGGTGTGTTTTGTAACTGCCATTTGTGTTGTTCTGAAAGTCAAATTTGGGTGTGCTTTCCACATCACTTTAGGTCCTAAATTGTAACCGGCTAGCCCAGTGACTGTTCATTACTGCTTCTCTTTCATATTTCTCCTACTGCCTCCTCTCTCTACTCACTCATTGTGTTATCTATCTTTCCTATCTATTCCAACTGCTTCTCTATCAACTATCCTTCCCTTCTCACTAAGTCTGGTAAGAAGAAATTCAAAAAGGATATCTTGGCTTCAAACCCAGGTCTCCCCATCGGCGATACCTATTCTAGTGCCTCTGCCAGACAAACCCTCACTGACATTCTCTTTTTCATTCCTTCACTTGATCTATGGACCCCTCATATGATCTCTGTGCTTGGTCCGGTCTACTCCTCTCCCATTAATGGTGGCATCCGCTGGGAAGTCCTCATGGCTTTCGTTGACTCCTTCAGAGTCATCATTAATGTCTACCTAAGTGGCACCGTCATGGTGCAAGGCCCTCGGGCTAATCTCCTACTCTTTGATAGACGGGTCCCTCGCTTCATCAATTTCCTCTCATCTCCTGATGTCCCCTCCTCTCCCCCCTTGGGTACCTTGCCCTCGCTCTCCTCCTCCTCTGCCCCTCCTAGGGATCTTTCTCCTCCGCAAAGCATACCTCTGATCTGTAACCCTCCCTGGAAGGTCTTTAAGGCTGAAAACCTTCTTCATCTCGCCACTCTCAACTCTCACTCGGCTGTCAAACACTCATCTGACAACTGCCACCTCCTCGAAGAACTTGACCTTGATGTCCTCGGTCTTACCGAGACCTGGTTCATGGTCATCTCCCTCTCTCTCCCTCTCTCCCTCCCTCCCTCCCTCCTAGCCACTCTCTCACTGTTGCTACTCTCTACCGGCCCCCTGGTCAAATTACTTCTTTTCTCTCTGAGTGGACAGACCTCTCCTCCTCCCTCCAGGCCTCAACCACTCAACTCCTCCTCATTGGTGACCTCAATATCCATCTGGATTCTCTCTGTTCTTCATGTGCTCTTTCGCGACCTCTGCAATTCACTCTCCCTCTCCATCCTCCCCTCCAGCCTGACTCACTCTGCCGGTCACACACTTGATGTCTTCAACTCCTCTGGCGTCCCCCTCTTCATCCCTCCGATTACTCCTCTCTCCTGGAGTGACCACTGCCTCCTCTTCTCTCATCTCTCACTCTCTTTCCCCCAATCCAAGCCTACCCCAACACTGCCACCTACCTTCTTGGACAACCGGCCCATGAAGCGCTTGTCAGTTGAGGCTTTCACTGCCACCTTCTCTCCCCCCTCGTCCTCTGGCTGACACACCCGGACACAGCCCTGTCCCTTCTCTACTCTTCTATTTCTGATACTCTTGATGCTCTTGCCCCTGTCATTAGGATCCATTTGAAGTCCAAAGCCAAGTGCAATTCCTGGTAGTACTCTACCTAGCAACACTTAAACGTAAGTGTAGGGCGGCTGAGAGGTAATGGAGGGCTTCTTGCTCATCCTCTGACAAACTGGCCTGCCGCCTGCTCCAAAGGCAATACAGACTCTCTGTCTGCACCAAGAAGAGAGTCCACATTCAAGCCCGTGTCTCTGCGGCATCTAACAACTCGGCAGAACTCTTTAAAATCTGCAAGGAGCTGGCGAACCCTGCTGTAGTCTCCACCCCCACACCCCCTATCACCTCCCAGGCTCTTTGTAATGCCCTTGCCGCTCACTTTATCTCTAAAACCCAGGACATCCTTTCCACCCTCTCCTACTGCTGTCCCTCCTCCAGCTACCCCCCACCTTCTTTCTCCTCCTTTCCCTTTTTCTCCCCTGATGAGGTCACTAGACAGGTCCGATCTATGAAAGCCTCACCAAAACAAGTCCATCCCTGCTCCTCTAAAACCATCAAGGACCACATTGATATCCTTGCTCCAGCCCTTGCCGATTTCTGCAACCATTCCTTTGCCTCTGGATCTTTCGCCTCCCCCCTGAAGCACTCCATTGTGCATCCTCTGCTCAAGAAACCCACAGCCGATCCTTCTTGTCCGGCTAACTATCGTCCAATTTCCATTACTCCCTTTTTGGGTAAACTCCTGGAAAAGCTGGCCATCTCTCAGCTAAACATTCACTCCAATTCTTTTGGCTCTCTCCATGACCACCAATCTGGCTTCAGAGCTGCCAGAAGCACCGAAACTGCTCTCCTGAACATCCGTGAAGATCTGCTCTCCAACCTTGACTCTAACATTCCCTCTGTCCTTATCCTACTTGATCTCTCCTCTGCCTTCGACATGGTCAACCACACCACCCTGCTCAACCGTCTATGTGACAACCTTGGTATCACAGTTCAGGCTCTGGCCTGTCTGACCTCTTTCCTCTCTGATCGACCCTCCCAGATACAACTTGGGTCCTTCCTTTCATCGATCTCCCCCTCTACCTTTGCTGTTCCCCAGGGGTCTAACGTCTCGCCCTGGCTTTTCAACCAATACCTGGCAGCTCTCGCCTACTGCATTTCCATTTTCTGCTCAAACTTGCAGTGCTATGCTGATGCCCTCGACCACCTCCTCTCCCTCCCTAATTTCTGATTGCCTAATTGCCATTCAAAATTGGTGTACTGCCAACGATCTTTGTCTAAACGCCAACAAGACTGAGATCCTCCTCATCGGTACCCCTTCACCATCCTTTCCCCTTACTCTCTGGCTGGCCTCACTTGGCCCTTCTCCTAACTCCACCTGCGAGGCCAAGAACCTCGGGTCACTCTGAATTTCCTCTCCTTCCCCCAGAAGCTCCCTGCCTCTCTAGCTCTGGTTCTCTCCAGGTTTGACTACTGTAACAGCCTCTTTCTAAATCTACCTGCCTCCACTCTCGCCCTCTACAACTAATCAAGAACAGGACTGCAAGACTTGTCCTTGGCCTCAAGCCCTGGGATCGTATCTCTCCAGCTCTGAAATCCCTTCATTGGCTCCCAGTGGATGCAGGGGTCAAATTTAAAACCCTCTGCATTGTCCACAAGGCTTTCTGGGGCCTTGGTCCAAAATACCTTCAACTATCCCTCCGCGAATACCTCCCCTCTTGAGCCCTTCGCTCCTCTATCTCGAACTCCCTCAGGGTCAGTCGTTTTTCAAAGAAACGAGCTGGGGGCAGATCTCTGTCTTCGGCTGGGGCCTCCCTTTGGAACAGCCTACTGGCCACCTTGAAACTTGAGGAGAACCATCTCCGGAAGCACCTCAAGACCTTCCTCTTCGCTTCCGCCTTTGCCCCTCTTCTCCCCTGCTGACCTGTTTGCTCTCTTGGCACTGTGCACCTGGACACCCTCTGTCCTTCGGGCCCAGATACCTGCTCACCCTGCCTCCCTCCTGCACAGTCTCCGGGCCTCACATTGCACTGGGTTCTGTATCTGTACCCAAACAGTCCCCCACTCTACCTCTGCACTTATCAGATATACCCTATCTGACTAATCTTGCACTTGTCACTTGCTGGCTGCACTACCACCTTTTCATTGCCTGTATTTATTCATTCATTTAACTTATTCTTTTCTCTCCTCCGTTATGCACTTTTCACTTCTCGCTCCCCACGCACTTCCCCCTTTTCCCTTCTCCATGCACTTGCATGTTCTTAATGTCATTGGGTCTAGTAAGATTGTTGTTTTTATATTTTTGTTCTACCTTGTGCCCCTCCCTTTGCTTCGTTGCGCTCTGAAACACTTGTGTACGAGCGCGATATAAATAAAATATATCATATCATAGCAACTGTTTGGATGTTTTTTTTTTTTAAACAATAGGTGTCTTGTAATAGTGTGTCACTGAAAGATTGTAAAAGAGCAATTTGAAAAGCTTGTCACAGGTATATTTAAGCACTGCAGTGCCAGTTGGAATTATGTTCTGTGCTGGCTGAAGAAGCACGAATTGTGAGGCCACAACCATAAGTAACTGATTAGTTACAGTAATGATATGGTTTTCTTATTACATGTTCGTAGTGATGTCCCAACAAGCCTGTAATAAGAAAATGTACAGGCTTTTATCAGAGTATTGCATACTGCCATGTATTGTAAAATTGAATGTTACATTATTAATACTTACTCATAATATATAATCCGATATTCTCTAAAACCAGTTCATATTGTAATGCATCACAGCTCAGGCTTTTAAAAGGTACTTTCAAATAAACGGGTTAAAGGTTAATGTGAGCTGCACCCTCTGACCCCTGCCAGGCAGCCTAACTTTGAGAGGAGGAGACAACAAGCCTTGCTTGCCCCACTGATGCGCAATGACCCCTAATCATTGGGTGTCTACTGTCTAATGATAGTGGACTGGTGAGTAAATGGCTTGGAGGCTAGAGACTATTTCTTTTTGATAAATTGTTTTACAGCCTCACCACGCCATTGTCAGCTCAGCTGCAGCTCTCCAGTAGCAGAAATCCAGAGAACCCATCGAAAGGAGCTGCTCAAGTCACGCAATCAGGTAAGGATTTGCTTATAATGTGTATGAAATACAAGTGGAAGAACTATGGTACTTTCCAAGGAAGGACGATTAATATCCAAGGTCGGAATTTAATAAATTGTTGCACATTAATACAAGTTGCAAGCCAAGCCGACACGCGTGTTTCGACCACACTGGTTTTTGTCTAGGCTAGAGAAATTCAATTATACTTCAATTATACTTTGTTAAATGCCAAAAATACCAAATCAAGGAAAGAAAAGCGCGGGTCCCAAGAGGAAGAGGTAACAACAGTGAGAACCTGCGTGTGTGAAAGAATGAAAATCACGAAATCAAAGACAACTGCATGTGTCTCACTGGATTTCAACATATTACAATGAAAACATGATTTATAAAATGGCACAAGAAACAAAATGCCAGATGAATACAGCACAATCCATGTGACAGTTAATGGCAGCAATCAAGGGAGAAAAAATAGAGAAGGAAAGAAAATGGGGAGAGAATTAAATTGACCGACATTACTAAGTTATGAAACAAAGGGGTTTAAATGATACTACACTGTATTAGAGAATGCAATATGAAGATGTACTCGTAGCTGCTAATAGAGCAACACTTGCGCTTAGAAATATTACCGAACCAACCCATCCAGCACCCTACATACGCTCACGTTAGTTAACCACATCCAGACCAAAGTGTACTAACCCTGTACCCATGTGGCTTAACCATGCCTAGACCGCTGATCGATTATCACAGTGCCTATACTAGCAACTCTATCTAGCCCTCAGTAAATATAGACACCGCCCACCTCAGAAGCCATGACTCTTGTCCTAACAAATAGTATTATCTTCCTTATGACACATTCTTTACTCAACACCAACTTTCCCCACACACCTAATCCGCCCAACCATGCTGCACCACCTCCCCCCCCCCCCCAACGCCACAGACACTACTATGGCCTTCTCCAACTCCACCACCAGACTGCCCACCCAGAAAAAGAACCTACCACCATGTAACCAGGTCAAGCCTTCCTACCATCCCTCAATCCTATACATCTAACATCACTCCCCATCGGTAAAGACACCGCGCACACATCAGAGATATCATCACCCACCGAATGGATCCTCCAGTTCGCCAACAAGCCTAAGCCTAACCAACCATGCCCCACCATCTGGAGAAACCACAGACTAGGCTCTAGACTCACGATCCTTACAACATCTAAGCATAAGCCATGCATCACCAACCACAACACTAAACCCACCCAGGATCCCACGCACCCTCCACTCGCTCTAAAAATCCTCAACAATAAAACCAAGGAAACCTACATAATTAGAGGCACACTCATTGTGCTAGATCGCTAGTAGTCTACGCCACGGAAATCGCTGAAACCATAACAACGAACCAGCTCGATTTCCTCACTGTCACAGAGATCTGGCTCCACAAAGCAGCTAGTCCCGCCCTCTCACTAGCCATCCCTGATAACGTCACCATTATCAGAAAAGATAGAGAAAACTCTGAAGGGGGAGGCATAGCCTTCATCTGCAAATCCAGCCTTGATATGAGAGAAATGCAATCCACCCCCTCTCGCTCAGCCGAACTGCTATAAGTCAAATTACAACTATCTGCCACCCGTACTGTATCCATGCACCTGATATACCGTCCCCCAGGACCACTAGGGACCTTTGAAGAAGACATAACGACTCTCCTCAACACAAACACTAAACCCAGTTCCCAAACTATCCTACTCTGAGGGTTCAATCTAGGCCTGAATGACCCGATAGACACAAATGCCACCATCCTATCCAACACCATCACAGAAGCAGGACTCGCCCTTAGGAACACTGGACCCACCCATATAAAAGGCTGCATCCTGGACTGGATCGCAGACATCAGCTGCTTATCATCCATTACAAACTCTGAACCCTGCACGTGGACAGATCATAACCGGATCTCATTCACCATTCAGGACAGTCCACAAACCACTTCTGCAAGACCCATGGCCATTCCGACCCTAACTAGGAACAGAAAAGAGATCACAGTCCTCAACCTCCTACCCATGATTCAACCCATCACCAACCCAGGGAACCTACCCTCAAACCCCACAGATGTGGTTGACCTATACAATAAGACCAGTAACACAGCCATTGATACCATTGCACCCCTCAAACTCAGCAAAGAGAAACCCATAGCCCACCTTAATTCCTGAAAGCCCTATGCATCGAGAAAAGAATGGCCGAGAATAAATGGAAAAGAACAACTGCTCAGAACAAGATCCTTCTTGACTCCCTGGCCACCAAGTATAAAAAAGAAATAATTCAAAATAAAAAAAAGACACCTTCAATGACAGAATAGAAAAAGCCAGTTCTAACACCACAGAAATCTTCACAATCCTAAGGGAATTGGAAACCCCAGGCAAGCCAAAAGATTCATGTATCAAAAACAAATCCTGGTGCACCAACATCCAAAACGCCCTCTGTAATAAGATAACCATGCTCCAAGAAAAAAAAAAAATCAATGCCAAAAAAGCCACCCTTCACAAGATCGCCCTGGATACACAAGAAGCCATTCTGCAAGAAACCACCTCCAAACAAACCAGGCCCAACCGCCAATTTAAATTCAACTATCTCAACCGCTGAGGCCGAGAAAATAATCTCCTCCCTAAAACCATCCAAATGCCTGGCGGACAAATGCCCAGCACCCATTATTAAAGAAGCCGCAAGAAACCTGGCTCCATTCATCTCCATTTTCATCAACTCCTCTTTCAAATCCTGTTCAGTACCCACCAACCTCAAAGATGCCTGGGTACTACCCCTACTAAAAAAATTTAAAAACAAAAAAAACAATTTAGACCCTTATATACCCACCAACTGCAGGCCTATCAAAACTGTGCCCTTTCTCCTCAAAATCCTCGACAAAGCTGCCTACCTCCAGATCCAAGGCTACCTTGAGATCAAAAATGTATTGGGCACACACCAATCAGGCGTCAAGCCCAGACATGGGACAGAAACAGCCCTCATAGACTTGAAGAACCAACTAGACGACTGGAAAGACAAAGGCGAAGCTTCTATCCGTCTCCTATTGGACTTGTCCGCCGCATTTGACCTCGTAAACCATAAGGTCCTGTGTAAGCATCTTAAAACTGCCACCCACTTTTCCAAGAAAGCCACCACCTCGATGAGCTCATTCCTGGCCAACAAGTCCATGTGAGTGTTCTCACCCACATCCGGAGAAGATCCGGTTACTATAACATGCAGGGTACCTCAAGGCTCCTTTATTTCCCCAACCCTATATAATATCTTTACAAAGCCCCTGTTTGACATACTTGACAATCTGGGTGTCTCATATACCAACTATGCGGACGACACCCAGATTCTCATCCCGATCCCAGGTGACCATGACAAAGAAACAATTATGATCAACAAAATCTATCTCATTATACAAACATGAATGGCAACCCACGGCCTCTGCCTCAACGATTAAAAAAAACTGAGCTCCTAATCTTCGGGTCCCCCAACAAATTAACTAAACTATCCACCCTTTACAACTCCATCCTCATTCATGGAATAATAAAGTCTCTAAGGAAGTCAAGACCCTAGGCTTCTACCTTGAATCAGGTCTTAACCTTAATAAACAAATCAACGCCACAGCATCCGCCACCAACTACACATGCTGACCTTTCCTGTCCACTGCTAGCTGCATAAAAATTGCAAGAGCCTTAATCCTCTCCAACGTAGACTACTGTAATGCCTCAAAAGGCACCAGCAAATGTAGCACCACTAAATTACAAACCATCCAGGACAATGCCTTAAGAGCGGCCCTAGGCATACCCAAATCCCAACAAATCTCTCATGTGAGGCGCAACATGAAATGGCTCTCCATCGCAGACCGTATCAAACTTAAGTAACTCAACCTCCCTCATAAATGCCTATCCAACACGGCTCCCCTCTACCTCACAGACAGAGTCGCTAAACACACCTCCACACGCCCCATCAAAAAAGCACAAACCAACAGCCTCTGACTACCCAAATTCAAACTCTATCCCTGACCCACTAAGAGCCATTTCTTCCTGCCATTGTTTCAAATCTAACACCAAGAAATGGCTGCACTCCTTAGACTGCTGACCAATACTATGTCTTCTGATACTTCCTTCAGCTGTACCCACCCAAATATGAAAGACCTCATAGCAATGTTTCTAGTGTATATATGCCTCTCAAGGACACAGTCCAACACCTTATTTGTATTTTAACTGCACACTGTATTTATCTGCGCACAGTTGCCTACGGGCCTGGCGCGCGCTATAAACGAATAAACAATTACAAATCAAATTAAGGTTGTCTGCCAAACTCAAAGCAAGAGGATACAATAACGATTAGCATATCAAGCAAAAACGATATTGTGCGTCAGCCCCCTGCAGAACACCATACCACGGGGTCCTCAGCGAGGACCAAACGGTGTGGGGAGAGGAAGAGGAGCCTCAGCGACAACCAAATGGTGTGGACAGAGGAGACACAAGAGTGTGATCTCCATCTCTGGGATAGGACCGCAAGAGGGAGGCGGCAGTCACGGTGCATGGGAGATCTACATGTGGGTGTGCCGAGTGGTGGCCCGCTGAGGCCTGCTGAGGTACGCAGCATGCAGCCCGGCTGCATCCCCTTTGAGGTTTTGGTGTTGCAAGATGGGACCGCAGTAAGCAGCGGATGTGGTCTGCCCGGCATCGATAGTCGACGAGATTGAACTGCAGGACTGCACCGTCTGGATTGGCTTGCATGCAATGTGCAAACTTTACATTTCAGAACTAGGTCAACTTGGCATGGCTCCACGAATGACCTGCACATGCCGATGCCTGCCAAACTGATTGTTCACCGGAGAGCTGCTTTGTCTCCCATTTTCTCCCTGCGTTATTAGGCGCAGAGACACAGGTTTTTGAACAAGAGTGCTGGGATGCAGTAACCTGGCGACAACTTTCTGATGACGAACTGAGACTGTACTGTGCACCCAGCTGCCCTGCCTACCTTGAAGGCCGCAGAAGACACAGCTTCGAAACAAGCTCTTCCTGCGAATACTTGCTATTACTGATCACTATACAAGGGTGCTTGCAAGTACACAGAATCGCCCTTCCTTGCACTGGTTGGCCGTGCTCGAGGGGTTGTAGGAGGCACTTCTGGTTCACCCTTGCAATGCCCCTCATGACTGTGTCATCCCTACTTGACCATCACGTGATTAATGCAATTAGTGGCTGCCTCTGCGCCACTGAATTCATTTATTCTGCCTCCAAGTAATCCACCTTCAAGATGCCCCATGCTCTTCGGTGACTCTGCATTCTGCCTTTCACTCTCTGTGACTCATTCCCACTGTCAACAAGTACTGTAGCGCTGCACTTGCTGTGCCATTCCCCCCAAGTCTGTGACTGTCTACTGAAAATCGTTTTTAGCTGTGCCTCCTTCCTGCTTTGAAAGTGCCCGTTTGCCTGAAAATCGTTTTTTGCTGTGCCTGCATCCTACTGTTTGACCTTACACCTACTCCTATTGGCCTACTGTGCCAAGTGGATAGGCTCAGAACTGTGTTTTTCAGCTTACTTGCTGCACTGTGGTCTTTCTCCTTAGCACAATCTCAAACCTGGCTGTGTGCACTTGCTGCATTGCGTTTCCTTCTGCCTTAGCTAGGATGGAACTTGAGTGCACAAACTGCACTGGGTTTCGTTTTGCCTTAACTCAAATTGAACTTGGGTTGTACTTGCTGTTACCATTCTTACAATCGCTTCTTGCTAGATGCTCAACTGTTACTAACTTTTTACAAACAGTGGTTGCTGTTGAGTACATCCTGCACTAAGTCCTGCACACCCCACCCTGCCTCCCATGTGCTTCAGTACATCAGCCTAGTAAGTGTCCTCCTCACCATTGCAGCTAGCTATGTCACTATCTCTCCTATCTTCTCCAACTGCTGCTCTATTTCCTATCCCTCTCCTATCACTATAAATCTGGCCAGAAGAAACTAAAGAAGGACATACTGGGCTCCAGCCCAGGCCTTCCTATTGCAGACACCTATGTCACGGCTTACACCAGAGAGTCTCTCACAGACATTCTCTTTGTCATTACCTCACCCAACCTACGAACCCTGCACATGGTCGCCTTCCTCTATCCTATTGCCTTGTCTCCCATTAATGGTGGCACCCGCTGGGAGGTCCTCCTTGACCACTTTGCCATTTCCAGGGTCATCACTAATGTCTATCTGAATGGAACCATCATGGTTCAGGGTACACAACCCAACCTTCTTCTCTTTGACAGGTGCCTACCTCCTCTCTCAAACCTTTCCTCTCCCCCTGGACAGGCTCTCTTGCCTGCTGAGCCTTCCTCCTCTTTTGCAAAGGCTCCCTTGCCTGCTGTGCCTTCCTCCTCCTTTTCACAGGCTCCCTTGCCTGCTGTGCCTTCCTCCTCCTTTGCACAGGCTCCCTTGCCTGCTGTGCCTTCCTCCTCCTTTGCACAGGCTCCCTTGCCTGCTGGGCCTTCCTCCTCTGCACGGGCTTCCTTGCCTCCTGTGCCCGCCTCCTTCTCTGCACAGGCACCCTTGCCCTGCCTCACTGTCCCGGCTCCATTGTCGGCCTTGGCCCTTGGCCCCTCTGCCATCTTCCACTATCTTGCTGGCTCTCTAGCCACCCTCGGGGGGGGGGGGAGGGACCACCGTCCCCTGCGCTCCCCGCAGAAGACCTTCAAAGATGGCAAGCTGCTCCATATTGCCACGCTTAACTCTCACTCTGCTGTCAAAAACTTGTCCGACATCTGCAACCTCCTTGAACACATGGATCTTGATGTGCTCGCCATCACAGAGACATGGTTCAAGGACAGCTCTGTCATGAGCTTTGACACACTCCTCGCTGAAGGATACAAGATCCTCTCTGTGCCCAGGCCCAAGGGTTCAGGAGGGGGAGTGGCGTTGATCTTCCCAGAATGGATACCTGTGTCCATCATCCGCACTCAGGTATACTTCTCCTTCGAAGGCCTGGTCTTTAGGCTCTCACTCTCTCCTAAATCTTCACTCCTCATGGCCACCTTCTATCGGCCTCCAGAACAGTCCACTTTCTTCCTCTCGGAATGAGCTGACCTGGCCTCCTCTCTACTCTCCTTCTCCTCTCAACTCCTCCTGCTGGGTGACCTCAACATCCATCTGGACTCTCTTTACTCTTCAGGACCTTTCTGCAACCTATGCGATTCTCTCTCACTCTAAATCGTACCTTCTGGCTCCACGCACACAGCCGCCACACTTTGGATGCCATCACCTCTACCGACAACCCTCTCTATCCCTCTCACTACCTCTCTCTATTGGACTGACCACTCTCTTCCGTCTTCACACTTGAAGTGTCCTCTCCCCTTGCATCGGCACACCCGGCATGGCCACTCGGTTTCAAACCTGTCTATGGTTTTGCACCGCTCCTAAAGCTCCTCCTACTTTCCAGTCTCCCTAACATACTGAAGGAGGAACCTGCACTGCTTATCCTCTGACCCCGTTTTGAGGTGAAGAAAGTCAGATATACTCTTAACCGACACCCTGATACTACTCACCATGGCTATTAGCAATTCCCTCTCAAGTCTGAACTGTTGAGCCCATCAATTTGCAGAGTGACTCTATCCATCTTAAACTTTCTTCATAACAAACCTGCATGGACCACTCTTAGCAGATTGAAGATAGTTTCCTCTCTTTGTGCCAACTCTGCATTCCTCCTGCACCTCTTACACTGAACCTTCCTTTGTACTGTGTACAAGTGCAGACCCTTCCTGCTCATATCCCATTTGCGTTGTCGTTCTCCCTTAACTCTGGCTTTCACGGCCACCTGAACCTCAGACTCACTTAAAGGGATCTCTATATCCACTCCCTCCCTAGTCATGGCCTCATAGGCAGCCCTGTCCACCATCTCATTTCCAAACATCCCAAAATGACTGGGGATCCATGCCAACTCAATCCCCACCCCTCCCACTGTGCATTTCTCAAGCTGCTGTCTAATACTAAACACTATACCTTTAATATCGCCGTTCCATTCCTTTATAGCTAGTGACATACTCAGGGAGTCCAAAAATACCACAACTTTTGCCAGCCGTTTCTCCATAGCTCTAACCAGTGCCATATTAACTACTATCAACTATGTCATGCATATGAAAACATTATCCGATAGACTTGCCATCTTGTCTTCCTCTTTAAAATAATAGGCCATACCTACTTTGTGCCTCCATCAGTAAAAACGTGTGCACCTACTTTACCATCAACATAGCCAAGCGCCAGGTTCTATAGATGGGAAAGTTTGAAGTAAATATGGGCACATTTAACTGGGGTGAGATTTCAACCGAGTCTTCCTGCGGAGGAGAAGCCCCAGTCCCGCCTTCCTGAAGGTTCACCTAGTCCTGATAGGGCCGCTATATTAATAGCTATATTGGTTGCGAGGCATGAATCCTCTTGGGCTGGGCACTTATGGGAGTTAATTTACATAATAAATAAAACATGAAAACCATCCTTGACGATAAAACCACGTCTATAAATGGAACCGTGGCATTTAGGTAGCAAGTCTGGCATTCTCACTGATTATCCAGGCACAAAGGTTCCGTGAATATAGAAGGCTCATTCGCCATAGCATTACATGTCTGCATTGTTCCATAGTGGGTTTTTATTAGAAACAGTTGTTTGCAAAAAAGCTCACCAATCCATAAAAAGCATTTGAGATGAAACAGACACAATTGTACACATAAATCTATAAATATAGCTTCACATACCTCTTATTCATTCAGGTGTTACGTCTATATAAGCAGTAAGCTTGCACCATGTATCACATGTATGTCACAACGTGGATGGTGTTGGGTTAAATTAAAGCATAAGTAGAACGGTTAAAATAAAAAATAAAAAAGACGCTGTCAAACAAAAGACCTTATTTTCAGATACGAAGCGCACTGCTCCCGGACCCTATTCACAATACTCAAAGATAGCGCAGCTTGTTCGTTTGTGCTCTTCGCGCACTGGTCTATTTCCTATTAGAGGAAAGGACCCATCAGCGTGGCCCAGCAGTCCCTCTAACGTTACGCGCATCCTAGCAACAGTGTTCGCGTTTGTTTGTTAGAGGAGAGAACCTCGTGTCGTGGCCCGAACGTCCTCCAAAAGAAAACATCTATTCTGCTGGTGGGGGGACGACTGACTACTACTGAGGCTTGCGTGCGCTCCTTTTAAGTTTGACTAATAAAGGTATATGGATCGCTTTCTAGGGGTTCACAATTGTCAAAATGTTTCATAAAAAAGTGTTGTGAAAATACCACATGTTTAATATACCTTCAGAAGAATGATTGGTCCCTGAGTAGCAATTGCAAGATGCCCCTCTTAAACTTGTCCTTCAGACATTCTTTCCCCATTTTAGGAATGTTGGACACAAATCTTGTAATAAGTGCCATAATGTGAATACTGAGGCACTTCGGCACCAAGTGCATAAGTGAGACCCCGGAGATTAATCCACGATACGATATCAATATATTATTAATAATTTATGTTGGTAAAGGGGGCGGGAGTTCAGAAGAGTTCTGGCAAGTCCAGGCCCCGCAACCAACAACGTTCATAGAGGATGTTCCTGGAAACAGTTGTTCATATTTCAGAATGACAATGAGCACGCTCACCACAGTTATTCCACATGAAAAAGGACAACTTTATATATCACCTTAAAGAAAAGGGGATGCGTCACTGAATTTCTTCGTTTAGGCCAGCTTTCGTGTTTCCCCCAAGTTCTCTACATAGTTCCACCCCTGCAGCAGGGAATTTCGACTTTTTCAATAACGGGTAATTTTAATTCATTTAGGGCACGCTTAGTTTACGATTAAAAATCAATAGGGGACAAGGATGATTAGTTAGGTCCCCCACCCGCACACGAGGGGGACACAACCGAGACGAAAAGGCAAACTGAGATACATTGATTCCAATCGGAAAGAAAATAAGATAGCCTGTCCTAGGGTGAGCTAGTAAGTAATTTATCTCGTAACTGTTCCACAAGTATGCTGGGACTGATAGAGCTGAATGCTGCATACATATAAACCACCAAGTAAAGTCCTTATCAAGCAGTATCGTACTTTAATGACTTCTACAGCAGAGAACAGGACGGACACAGATACAATGTATCTAAGCTAGTGAAGTCGAATTTGTAAGTCACAGGGCAAATAGCATTATTGTTTTTGAACAGACCTGTTCTTATTAAAAATCTAGATTCTCAGATTTAGCATGCGTGTTCTTTTACAGGGACATGGTCACATGGATGAATACGTTCTAATATTAAAAATATAGAACAACTCTTAGGATGCATCAAATTACAGTACTTTCAGGTTGAAATCATAAAAATCACATTTTAGGATGTTTCTGTATTAAAACAATTTGATATTTCACAATCTATCTGTACGTGTGGCATACATATTTCAACTCAATGTAGTTCAATTTAGGCTAGAGACACATTTTTCTTCTGTGCACAAAAATGGTTACATTTCTGATACTTTTTTTGTATACTGTTTGCGCTGGTTTATATGGTTTAGCTCTTCTGTGTGTTTTATCACTTATTACTAAAACATTCATACGTTCAAAGCTCTTGCAGTAAAAATCTTACTAGACAAATATTTCATATTGCATTTATTACATATAGACACGCAAACACATAGGGCCTGATTCACAGAATCACTTTATAATGGTGCAATCCTGTAGGAAAACGCTCTGTGAATCAAGCCCATAGAGTCATGTGTTATGCAAAATCAAACCAGTGTCCATGACATACTTCAAAATACAGTTGTGCAAGAACTCAGTGAAAAAAGTATTTTGTTCTTTGCATTAAAAATAGCATTTCTGATTACTTATTGACCAGCGTGCCTTTTTGCTCAATTCAGCATGCCTGGTTCCTAGGCATCATATTGACTTGCCCCTCGCCCCCTCCATCACACTGGGACGGACGTTCGTCCGCCTCATGTTCTCATGCCCCCTCATGTTGTGTTGTGTTAAACTGCTATGTATTGCTCTCAGAAGTCTGCCAGGAGAAACAGCCCTGCGAAAGTTCTTTGGTGTGTGTTAAGCCAATTTTACCACTGAGGCAAGGACAACACGTAACCCAGAGAGCTCAAATTACACTCATTTTAATACAAGAATCCAGCAAATACAGCATCTTTTGGAATAACCATTTGAGCCAACAAATGTGAAACAAAGCAGTGGAAATGGTGCAAAAGTACAAGAAAGCACATATGTACCCATGTGCCTTTATGTGCTCGCTCTGCTTGGTATGTTGCCCAGTCTTTCTTCTTTAGTTTCGGCAGATGGACTGCCTCTCTTTCACTGGTCATCGTGCTTGCGCAGTATGGACGGCTGACGAACTGCGTTCAGTGCTAGATGGGGCTTGTGAGGAACCAGGAATGAGACGCAGACACTGGAGACTCATATTTGTTGCTACAAACTTTTATTAAATATTAAAGGGGTTGGAAAATGGCTCACTGTCACTGATCTAGGAAAAATTTCCCTACCTCAACCAAAACTAATGGTCTGTCCTGTGTCAATATGTCCAGAGCAAAAACGTCCTGTGTCCAGAATCCTATCCTAGCCATCTCATCTTAATGTAATTCTAATGTGTGAAGGATAATGTCTTTGGCTTTCAGAAGTGCACAAATGTTCAAGTTCAAACAAAAGATGCAAATCCAACGTAAAGGTCCCAACTGGACAATGTTCACAATTCTCAGAGAGGACTATCTTCCCCAGGTTTCTCACCACAAAACAAACAGTTCACAAAATGCACATCCAAGTTCTTCACAGCCTAAGAGGTTAACTTCCTCCTCGTGGTAGTCGATATTCACTTCATCAACTTAGCTTGAACTGGGATACTCTCCTGCCAGGATTCTCTTAGCCAATTAACTCAATTCACAATTCCAAGGGTATGAGATTGCCTTAGAAGTCTTCCAATATACTGTGCTCTGTCTGGTATACTCTCCTGCCAGGACTTTAAGGTACAGTTCACTTAGTTCACAATCCCAAAGGGCATGGGTCTTACTTAGGATTCTTTTGCCCACTTGGCATTCCCTGCTATACTCCCCTGCCAGGACTTTCCTATACAGATCATTCAGTTCACAATCCCAAGGGTATCGGTTTTCCTTAGGATATGTTTCCATACACTTTCATGATGCAATTAAGGGTGCATGTCCTAGACTCACAGAACACCTGGTATGCTCCCCTGGCAGGTTTCGCTCATATATTCACACAGATTCAAGATCTCCACGTACATGTGTTCCCCCAAAGTTTCTCTTTTACTGGTGTATTTGTATCTCCCCAAATATAGGGCTAATCAAACTTAGTTTGTGGTGTGAGCCATAAGGAACCTGCTCTCATTTCAGTTAAGGACCAATAATGGCTCCTCTGGTTCCCTCCCAGTGCCCCAACCTTCCGCTCTGGGCTCACCAGTTCTTGGACAGCTCCTTGGGCTTCTCTGACCTCTCTCAGGTTGATTTCCCCCTTTGCTCTCGCCCTGCAGCTCGGGTGGTGCGTTCGTACAACTGGAGGTGGTGTGCGTGTTACTCCAACTTCTCGCGCTGGTGCAAAGCGCCTTCACCTCACGTTTGGTTTAAACGTCTCTCTCGCTATCTCCACTACTTTTCCCCAGTTCGGGCAGCGTGGTTCAGCAGCTGGAGGCGTTCGTTGTGGTGCTGCAGCTTTCCTTGCTTGTGCGAAGCTTCTCTGCTTCCTGTCCCATTTCGGCTTCTCTCTCGCCAGTGGGAAAGCGTCTGTGCTCGAGGATCCACTTCCTCCTCTCCCTGTACTGTTTTTTCACTACGCTCGCCAGCTTCTGGATTCTCTGGCGTCTCCTTGGCTTCTAGATGGATCTCTTCTTGCTTCTCGCTGGCTCCATTTTTAAACTCCTGCACTACTGAAGGGAGTTGTTTGGAACCAATTGGATATCCCCAGCAACTAGACCACTCATTTTGGTTCAGCGGAGCAATCTGTATTCTGGTTTCCCTCTTCCTCGTGTCAGTCTTTGTTACAGCTGTAACTATGTGATGTTTAGGAATCATATGGGCTAAGTGTTGGAGAATATTGTTGGTTACTGTCTCAATATGCCATGAGGGCCTAAGGTATTGAGGGTGTATCCCTAAAAGGGAACATGGTATTCCATGTCTCATTCAATGATGTCTGTCCCATCCTCTGAGGGTTGCCTCACCCCACGTGGTCCTCTTTCAAATGGCCGCCCCCAGGGTCAGGATCAGGTAGCAGCTGCTGTCTCTGGCCATAACGTGATCACTGACTAACTAACTTCATCTAGCTCCATTGTTGTGGGTCCTAGATATTAACTTCACAAGAACTAACTGTTCTAAACCGAGTTGTACTCTTCCGAGTCCCACACTCATGCTCAATAATAACTTACCAGATTTAATA
This sequence comes from Ambystoma mexicanum, assembly GCF_040938575.1. Classification (NCBI taxonomy): domain Eukaryota; kingdom Metazoa; phylum Chordata; class Amphibia; order Caudata; family Ambystomatidae; genus Ambystoma; species Ambystoma mexicanum. The sequence continues at coordinate 466,461,521 of NC_090929.1, forward strand.
ACTTTGCATCCCCACTTTGACAACCATATCCCCTCCCACTCATCCCAATTGTTTTTCGTCTGTGATTTTGTTCATCGTATTGTTTAATTTATCTTTCCTAGCACTTCCTCCGCAAGCCTTCTCTTCCTTTGAACAGACTAAGGTCTGGCGACAATGTGGCAGGGTCACAATATGACACTTTTCATACAAGTGCATGCGCTGTAAGACCACTACGGTGGTGACAGCCGCAGTATAAATATTGCATAATATAATAAAACATAAAAACAAGCACATGTAATACTTGTTTGCTTACCTTAGAAAACGAAACTAATTTTAAAAGATATTATGCCAAAGTGCTCAGTTATTGCTTTTATATTTTCAGCTGTTCATAGTAGATTGTCATTCTCAATTTTCATATTGAAAGATGCTATCACAGCAGTGTTGTCTGTCTCAATTCTGCCCACACATCCAGAGCATAACTTCTCCGATCTTGTTATTTAGGGGCTCTGAGGGCATAGGGCAAGGTTCATTTAGTCACATTGGAAATATGTTTGTTTATTTCGTGATGTGTCCTCTGGTAAGCCTATAAAGTCTTTCAGTGGTAACTTCTAATATATAAAAAAGTTTGATGTGCAAAACACAGTTGGTTTATAAGCCATTTTGTAACCATTTATCGGGATGAGGTGATTAATTATAACACATGATTTGGTCTGAGCAATTTGATAGATGCTTGTCCCATTTTTATGATGTTGCATCCAATTAAAGCCACCTGTTACTTAATGCAAACAGGCGTCATGTACACACTATCTGCAGGGCGTCATGTACACACTATCTGCAGGCACACAAAACTATACGCCCATGGGAGCGCACCTTATCATTCACAGTGTAGTTCTGTCTGTCTATCCATTTACCTATTATCTTGGGAGCCCACCACTTTTCATTATTTACATAGGCACCATCAATCAAGTTGGTGCTGCCTTTGGCTTAACAATAATAGCTGTACATGAGATGCCCTTGCATTCAAAAGAAATTAGATTAATCCGCACCTATGAGCGAAAGTGAAGCTCTATATGACAATGTCTGGCAATCAATCTCTGCCATTCCATTTAAACTAGAAGCATTTGTTAATTTACCACAGTTTGCCGCAATGTGCATTTGGTATCTTTGAAAGAAAAGCTAATGTTTTCCAGTGTGTCGTAGATGTCTCCATAAGTAAAATTGTGCCTGTCCATTATTATTATTCTTATTATAATATTATTATTATTGTATTTATTGAGCGCTGACCTAGCTTCGAGAAGCAACAGAGCACATTATAGAGGTATACAACAATACAGATGCAGAATAGAGCACTTTGCAGAGGTATACAACAGTACAGATGCATAACGGAGTGCTTTTCAGAAGTAACAACAGAATAGATATACAGCGAGGGTTTGATACATAGAGGCACAGAGGAGGGGTACAGCTGTACAGGGTGGCCAAGATGTCTTGAGTTTTCTTACCTATGTGTATCTTGAAGGAGAGGTGTTTGTCGTTGTGGAACCCGAGGGACTTGTAGCAGGAGGTGAGCTTGGGTGTGAATCCCTCAGGGTTCATGGTTGATAGCTAGGTCTGTATGTCTGGGTGTTTGGTGCTGTTGATGAGAAGTAGGAATTCGGTCTTGGAGGTGTTAAACTTCAAGTATGCACTCGAACAGAAACATGACTTGTTACGTCGGGCATCCATACAAATAATAAAGTTTGCTTGTATATGAATGGTGTTCATATTTACACATTGTTAGTTATCAGGGTGTGTTCATATTCAATGCAGTTGTGCTTATTTATTGATACTGTATTCCATGATTTGTTATAAAGAAGATTTTATGGGTTGTATTTATGTACTATCACATTGTTTTTTTAATAACACTGATTTTTGTGAGTATAGTAATGTCTGAAGGAGAGTGTGTGATAAGTTGAAGATAATGTATGATTGATGAAATTATTGTTACATTTTAAAATAGATATTTTTGTATATGTTTAGGGATTGTAAGTGATTAATTAAGCAATAAGCCCCGAGCCACGGGCGCATTACTGAGTCAGTTAATGCCCCGGGGCCCATAGTTATAGGCCCGAGCGAAGCGTGGGCCTTAACGGAGGCCCTGGGGCATTACCTGACTCAGTAATGCCCCAACGGTGAGGGGCTTATTGCTATTACTACCCCGGCCCGCAAGACCGGGTTACAAATAGCATTTTTTTCTATTCCGAAATGCTGCAGCGTTTTGGAACAGAAAAAAAAGTACAATTAAATGAATGGCTGCCAGGGAAGGGAATTCACAGTCAGTTTTCCCTTTACATGGCGGCCATGACGAGTGGACGGACTGGGAACAGAAGTGTTCCCAGCGCGTTCCCTCCCGAAAAAGGAGAAATAAGAAGGTAAGTGGGGTTGGGAGGGCGGGGAGGGGATTGTTTGCGGGGGAGGGGAGGAGGGAAAATTACCCGAATCCCCGGCGGGGGAGGATGGCAGCCTCCAGCCGTGTCGAGGCTCGGAGTAGGGATGGCCCTGTTTCGAGCCTCCTCATTGGCTGAGGAGTTGCCACACCCCCTCGCCAGGGATGAACATTCAAGGGATTCTGTGTGGTGTATGGACCAGGTGAGAGCCAATCAGATTGCATCTAACAATCTGATTGTCTCTCGCCGGGTAATAAATAAAGATATTTTTATACTGTGATCCTGGAGAAAAGAAAGAGTGTTACCCCACGCAAACGTTAACACTGATTTAGTTCTTTCTGTTTGTTGTCTCTCGTACGATTCTATAACATTCTCCAAACATTGAGCACATAAGTAATAGGATGCAATCACAGTCTCTGTAAAGATTCAAGGACGTTCAAAGCTAAAGTAGTCAACATTGCAAAATTTGATCATGAAAAAACACATTTCCAGAAGCTTCACACAAAATGCATGTGATGTGCTCTGAAAGTCTGCTCATTGGATTTTCCAAATGTTACAGCGGCTTGGAGTTACATCCCTTCATTGTACATGTCACTTATATTTGTCGTGCAACTGCAAAGCACGCATACGTTTTCCCTTCTCTCTTTAGCTTTCATGTCACAAAGCTTTCAGGGCCACTACAGGCGTTGTATCGTATGCCTGTGTGTCCATTGTGTGAAGGCATCAGGAAGTAGACACAGACAGCTGAGAACAGTTTGAGCTAGAAACCTTTATTTAAAATCACAAAAAGGTTGGGACAAGGCCTATCTTGCCCTAATGTAAGGTGGGATTTCCCTACGTAACTAAAACTATTGATAGTCTGTGTCAGGAAGTCCAAACCAAATGTCTGTCTGTGTCCAAACCCTATACTTGCTCTCACGTTTATTTGTTCAAAATGTGTAGGGATGTCAGCATCAAATGAAAAAGAGTTCAAACAAAAGTTCAGAGCTTCTTCCAGCTCTAGGTTGGAAAGGGATTCTCCCTTCCCCAGGATTCCAAATAGTTCACTCTTAATCACAAGGGGTTCCCTTCCCCAAGCTTTGAAGTCGCTTACCAGTTTCTGTGAAATACCTGAGGTTATTTCACATAGGTAACATCGAGAGACTCTTATTCAGGTGGCCAACGAAGGACGGTTCCGCTCAGATCCCAATCCTAGGGGTAAAAGAGTGAGAAAGGCTCACCGGGATAGGGAAGCCTGGGGTTATACTCGAGGGAATAACCCAAAGGAGACATAGTATGGCACAAGCCAGGGAGAAGGAGAGAAGGGCGAACTCCCTAAGATCTTTATACGCTATTATACATCTGCCCTGCTTCCTTCCATTCAATCTCTCCTGCCCGGATCCAATGATTCCTCTGTACTGAACCAACACCACGTTGCAATCAAAACGTATCTCGCCCAAAATCCCTGTTTTCCTGCGTCCGGCCCGAACATTCACGGACATCCTTCTCCACGTCCCTATGATCATTCTTACTCGTATACTCCCAGTCATTTTCCTTCCCGACCACCGGGTTTACATCCTGGTCCCAGCTATTCCCATTTGCCCCACAAACCCTACCAATCCCGTCCCTCTGAGTATCATCTTCCGAACAGCCAATCCACTATGACAGAACACTACCGTTCTCACCATCCCCCCTGTTCCCTACACAACGCCGGTAATTCTCATCCATTTTGCAAACCATACTCACTTCATCATTCCCAGGCTACCAACTGACCACCTTCTTATAATACCTTTTTCCCATAATATCCAGTAGGACATTCCAACACTCCAACCCCTACCCTTTTCTGCACAAATACTGGTTTGCAACGAACTTGTAATCCAACTATTTACTTGACATGTCCCAAACCCAGCGTCAGGCAAAGTCAGGCAGTTGACCTGAACCGCACACACCTGTCAGCCCTTTCCTTTCCCCACAGGGATAAAAGGTGGAGTAAAAAAGCGCAGTACGAGCAAGGCGAGCACAGCAGATAGCACGACTGCACAGCTAGGCAGGCATGGCAGTTTAAGAGAAGGAGAAAGGCGACAGGAATGGAGAGGGTGGTAAGGAGAGAAGTGACCTTGCCATTTTCGTCCCAGACCCGTGGACCGTTCGGGGAAGAGAGTCTAAGTCCACGAACAATAGCACTAGTGTCTTGCATTAGATGTCAATGGTACACAGGGCAAGCTTATGCCGATAAACAGGAGCGAGCGAAGCTCCCGCGCCCGTGGTACTGGCCTTGACACCAGGTAAGCCAAAAGCCAAGCGGTTCATCAAAGCCGGTGAGTCGACAGGAGAATCAATAAGAAGCGGGCTGTGTTGAGTGGGAGAATTGCAAAGTGGCATGTTTGAACCAAGTTCAAGGACCTGTGATTGAACTGTAAAAGGGTTAAGCTGAGACCAGCTGCAGAGGGAAATTGACACCACATGGGTGCTAACTCAAGAGACTCTGTCTCAATCCCCATCTGGAGAGAAACTACAGATACCAGCAGGCCATAGGAAGGCCAGCGGAATAGGTCACGCAAATCCCTGTACAATCGAAAGACTTTGATCTACAAACTGTTGAAAAACAAAGGAAGTGAATCCTGCAAACATTAAACTGTTTAAAAGTAGAAGTGTGAAAGTAAAGAGGGGTCAGCACTCAGAAGAGGGGGAGCCAGGGGAGAGCCACTATCACCCTGATCGAGAGCCACAATAAACCCGTTGAAGGGTAGCTAAAAATCAAAAGGGGTCAGACCACGACACAGGGAGATCCAAGGGTGAAAAGTCGCTACCCCAAAAGTGAAAGAAAAGTTATGAGACAGCATGAGTGAACCCGAAGGAGGGATGCCAGAGAAGAAGGGTACAAGCCCAGCAGAGGGAGATCCAGGGGTGAAGCCATCACCGAGTACCGCCAGTCAAGAGGTGTCTGAGCCCGACGGAGGGAGATCCATGGGTGAAGCTATCATTCAAACATTAAGTAATAAAAGAACTGAAGTATAAATTGAGGAATACAATACAAAAAGGGTCAGCGTCCAGAAGAGGGGGACCGAGGGGTGAACCCATCACCCAGCGAATATTGGAAACAAAGTTTCATTTGTCAAAGGAAAATTTGTTTTTGTTAGCCGAACACACCAGACCCTCGAAGGAAAGTGTCACAAGTTTCTCTTTTTCTCACCTGTTTTTCCTTGCTTGTGGACTTCTTGGAGTCCACAACTTCAAGTTGTTCAAGCGAGTTCCTTCTTTCTCACTGTTCGAGACTTGTACAGGTTGGAGTGCGACTCTTTGGGTTCCAGCATGGGTAGCCGGCCACCTAAACCGGACGGCGTTCAGTATCCAGGAAGGTAGTCACGGATCCAGGAAGGAGGAGCACGAACTTACGCTTGGAGGTGTAGATGCACGGCACCGAAGGTAAGACGGAATTCGGGAAGAGGGAAATGAGTTACGGGAATGTAGGAATCTGAAAGAACGTTCCACGAAGGAGAAAAGCAAGGTAGAGACTGTAGATAGCATGGATCACGGACTCGAGCACATGTCTAGCAACTCCAAGCAGAAGCGTTGAGACGCGCAGAGCCGCAGGGGCGTGCCTGTTTTCTAGAAGGCAGGGTGTTGCGTGTTAAGGCTAGATTGCAGCGTTTCTGGCCCGTCGGCCATCTTGGAGGAAACACTGAGCTTACGCCGCGGTGCATCATGGACCACGAAGTCCAAAAGGGTCGAATTCGGTGATTCATGACAGTATGCCTCCTCCTGAACCCAGCACCACTGGTTTTGCCCGGGTGGACTCGATGGAATCTTTGTGTTAGACGGGGGGCATTCATGTTTGCTACTGGTTCCCAGGTACACTCGCTGGGAAGGTATCCCTTCCATTCGTCCAAATATCGGAGCTGACCCGATCTGTATCTGGAATCACATATCCTGGAGACTTCAAACTCAATCTGATCATTAACGAGCACAGGATTAGGTCTTGAAGCAGTTCTGGTGGATTGTACATAAGGTTTCAATAAGGAAGTGTGGAAAACCGGGTGAATCCTCTTCCAAGTTTCAGGAAGCTGGAGTCGAAAGGCCACTGGGTTTATGATTTCCTTAATGGAGAAAGGTCCATAATACTTGAGAGCCAGTTTATTTGGCCGCAGATGTCGAGGCAGAAGTTTTGAGGATAGCTAAACCTTATCTCTGAGTGCATAAGAAGGGCTAAGTCTCCGCTTGGTATCAGCATAGCGTTTGACATCCATCCTGGCCTTTTCCAGGTTTTCCTTACCCTCTCTATGTACATTTACCAGTGTTTCTATCCAGGAATCAACCGCAGGGACCAGGGTAGGATGCGGAAGAACAGATGGTAGAACCGAAGGATGAAATCCTTGACTGCAAAAGAATGGAGTTGTTTTGATGGCCGAATGACCAGAATTGTTGTAAGCGAATTCAGCTACAGGTATCAAAAGTGACCAGTCATCCTGGACCTTGGTTGCAAAACAGCGGAGATACTGTTTTAGGGTCTGATTTACTCGTTCTGTTATCCCATTGGTCTGAGGATGATATCCCGAAGACAAAGCACACTGGATGTCTAATATTTGGCATAGTTGTTTCCAGAATTGGGATATATACTGTGGTCCTCTGTCGGATATGATCTTGGAAGGTAATCCATGAAGTCTAAATATATGTTTTATGAATATTCCAGCCAGTTCAAGCGAGGATGGCAGTTTGAACAATGGTGTGAAGTGAGACATATGAGTAAACAAATCGATGGTGACCATTATGGTTGTATATCCTCTGGCTGAGGGTAATTCCATGATGAAGTCAATGGCGATGATTTCCCAGGGGCGTGTTGGTAACGTGGGTTGATGTAGAAGACCTGTAGGTTTTCTGTTGTCATATTTGTACTGATTGCACACAGCACAAGTTTGGATGTAGGTTCTTATGTCAGTAATAATTTTTGGCCACCAGAATTGCCTCTGTATGAGGCAGAGGGTAGTAGTGATGCCTCGATGCCCTGAATGGAAGGTGTCATGACAGAGGTTCAGGATCTTGTCTCTCAGCATTTGTGTGGGTATGGCCAGCCGTTTGTCTTTGAAAAGATAACAATCCTTTGTTACTAAGTTCCATTTATTGTTCGTGGAATATTCCTTCCAGAGATCGGAAGAAGGTGTTCTTGCACGGATGTCTTCCAGGAGAGAATTTGCTTGTGCCACAAACACTGTTTTAGGGAACATCTTCGGAAAGGCCCGGGCTTCTACATACTCGTAGTCAGGACGCCTAGATAAGGCATCAGCAACTATGTTACTAGTTCCAGGATAGTGATGTATTTGGAATTGGTATTGGGCAAAATGAAAGGCCCAAAGGGCTTGGCTTTGCATTCCAGGGATTGTTGAATTTGCAAGTTACGATGATCTGTTCGTACTTGCGCTGGATGTTTAGCACCCAAAAGTAGATGACGCAGTCGGTGAAGGCTTGTCGGATGGCCAATAACTCCTTCTCCAGGACAGATTAATGGCTCTCACTGGAAGTCAAGGTGCGGGATAGGTAGGCTATATGATGTTCCATCTTGTCTTCGAATTCTTGTTTTAAGACTGCTCCAATGGCATAGTCAGAAGTGTCTGTTTCCACCAAGAAGGGTCGATCAATGTTGGGTTGAGCCAGAATAGGACCTTGAGTAAATTTCAGTTTCAATTGTTGAAAGGCCTTTTCCTGAGCTGTGGACCATTTGAATGGTGTATCCTTCTTTAGGAGTGTCACTATGGGATGTCATTTTCTGTAGAAGTTTGCAAGTCCCAAGAAGGATTGTATTTGTTTCACAGTGGTGGGTGCCAGCCAGGAGAGTATGGAGTCGACCTTGGCCGGATCCATTCCAATTCCTTTGGAATTTAGCACAAATCCGAGATAACCAACAGTTTGGGCTTGAAAGAGACATTTTTCTGGTTTGGCTAGGAGTTTGTGTTCACGTAAACGTTGTAAGACTGCCTTTACATGTTCTTAATGGATCTGGGGGTCCTTAGAGTAAATCAGGATATCATCCAGGTACACAATGACAAAGAGGAACAGCATGTCAGAGAAAACTCTATCCATAAATCCTTGAAAGACCGCAGGGGCGTTGGCGAGACCGAAGGGCATAACCAGATATTCAAAGTGGCCAAAGGGAGTTCTGAAGGCCGTCTTCCATTTATCCGAATGAGATGGTAAGCACCCCTAAGGTCAAGTTTGGTGAAGATGACAGCACCACAAACTGCCTCCAGGATGTCAGAAATGAGGGGTAGTGGATAGCGGTCTTTGAGGGTACATTGGTTGAGACCACGGTAGTCCAAACAAGGTCGCAGTTCTTTAGTGTCTTTCTTTGGAATGAAGAACAAAGAAGCACCGGCTGGAGATTTTGAAAGCCGGATGGTCCCATTTGCCAGATTGATATCCAGGTATTCTCGTAGCGCCTTCTTCTCGGGTTCGGATAATATGAACATTCTTCCGAATGGAATCACAGCTCAGACTTCTGTGTCAATGGCGCAATCCTCAGGTCTATGGGGTGGAAGAGCTTGAACAATGGCTGTTGAAAACACATCTGAATATGTTTGATAGATCTCAGGTACTTGGACAATGTTGGACACACTTAAGGATGATTGCCTGTGGTTCTGGAAGCACACTGGAAGGGTTTGCATTGTGTCTTGAGACAAACAGTGGTTCATACAAAATTCAGAACCCAGAAATAGGGATCCAGCAGCCCAGTTGATGTAAGGATTGTGCCTCTGAAGCCAGGGCATGCCTAGAACCATGGGATAATGAGTGGCCTTTATGATGTCAAATCGGAGCCTTTCTTGATGGTTTTTTATAGAAAGTTGTAGTTCCTTGGTTTGGTGAGTAATGGGTCCAGAAGATAGTGGTCTGCCATCTATTCCTTCTACGGGTTGAACTATTGCCTTGGGTTCTTGAGGGATGTTGTGAGTGACATCCCAGTCTTGATCTATGAAAATACCCATGGCACCGCAGTCCACTAGAGCCAGGATGGGGAAGGATTCTTTCTCAGTAGTTGTCAAGAATGTCTGGAGAATCACTAAGGTATTTTGTCCTGGAGTGTTCAAGGATGGAATGGATGCGGAGCAGGCATCTTTCTCCCGAAGCTGTGCTCCGCTTAGGATCGGGAGCTGGCGTTGCGCAAACGTCAGGGTTGCGCTATTGGGCACTCTCTCACAAGATGTTTATCAGAGGCATAGTACATGCACAGGCCGGTATTGATCCTACAGAGCCTTTCTTGCGGAGAAATTGGGCCACGGAAGGCAGCCAATTGCATAGCTTTTGGTTCTGAGGCACGTGGAGCAGAGGTTTCTTTAGGACAAGAGTATTCAGCTGTTGCCCTTGGGGATGTTGTCTTAGTCTTCCCTTTCTCTGCCTTTCTTTCCTGGATCCTGAAGTCTATCTGTAAGGAAAGGTCCATAAGGGCCTGGAATGGACTCGGACGGGCTACTCTGGCTAACTCGTCCTTTATTTCATCATTCAATCTCGTTCGGAAAAGAGTGAAACTGGCTTCTAGAGACCAATCAGCTTCCTTAGCTAATCGCTTGAAGCGGGTCACATAAGTGAGCATATCTTGACTGCCTTGTTGAAATTCAAGAATTCTTTCTTGTGCACTGTAGACAAGTTCTGGTCGATCAAACATCCACAAACCCGTCGTAATTATCCAGGAGCGGGTCTTCCAAATGAACTAAGGGAGTCGCCCATGTTAAGGCATTGCCCGTGAGGTGAGATATCATAAATCCGACCTTCGCTCATGGTGTGGAAAAGTAGTAGGGCTTGAAGGTGAAGTGCACTAGACAGGAGTCAAGGAAGGAACGCAGGGACTTTGAAGATCCATCATATTTGTCCACTTCTCCTCCTACCAGGACGCTTTCTTTGACCGCAGAATCTCGGGACAAAACTAGTTGTTTTAACGCTGTGTTTTCTGCCTTGAGGTTCTGTACCTCTGTAGTTAATTCTTGCATACCTCTCCTGAGGTCTTGGACTGCAGCTTCCATGTCTGTCTCAATATCAGGTATTCGGCATCTCAATCTGTCACAAGTTTCTCTTTTTCTCACCTGTTTTTCCTTGCTTGTGGACTTCTTGGATGCAAATCCTTCTTTCTCGCTGTTTGAGACTTGTACAGGAATGAGCGTGGCTCTTCGGGTTCCAGCGTGGGTAGCCAGCCACCTAAGCCGGACGGCGTTCAGTATCCAGGAAGGTATTCACAGATCCAGGAAGGAGGAGCACAAGCTTAAACTCGGAGGTAAGACGGAATTCAAGAAGAGGGAAATTACTTACGGGAACATAGGAATCTGAAAGAGGGTTCCAGGAAGGAGAAAAGGAAGGTAGAAACTGTAGATAGCACGGATAACGGACTCGAGCACACGTCTAGCAACTCCAAGCAGAAGCGTTGAGACGCGCAGAGCCGCGGGGGCGTGCCTGTTTTCTAGAAGGCAGGGTGTTGCGCGTTAAGGCTACAGCGCAGCGTTTCTGGCCCGTCGGCCATCTTGGGGGAAACACTGAGCTTACGCCGCAGTGCATCATGGACCACGAAGTCCAAAAGAGTCGAATTCGGTGGTCCATGACAGAAAGAGTCTTTCAAGTGAGACGAGACTTAGCCATCAACGGTCCTGCAAACTGCCATCAGAACTGTCATCTCGTGCTGGAGAAGCCTGTGACTGTACTGTGCTCCAAGCTCCCATTTTACCCTGTGGTCAAAACGTGCGGAAGGGAGACCGAGGCTACCGCATCCTGACATATTATTTGAGAACACTAGCTTTTTTTCTTGAGAACTATCCCAAATGCTTTTTTGTATTAGTCGTAAGGTTTGGCAATAGGTTTCTTAGTATAGGCCCTTTTATTTGCCACAACGCCACTAGGACTGCCTTATTTTTCATTTGATAGTTGACGCTTGCTCCCATCCTAGATTTAGGTTTAGAATAGCCGTTTTTCCAATCCGCATACAGAGATCACTTGTGTCTTTCTTACTTGTTGTCACCATGAGATCCTTACATTTCCCAACAACACAATTCCTTGAGATTCTTCCTAGCTTTCAGGCTTTTTGGCTCTTTCATCAAAGTCATAAAGTTCAACTCTTGAAGTTCACAATGAACAAGCTCCTCTGGATTTTCAACCATAAACATATAAATGAGTCAAGTTGCTTCTCTTTAGTGGGGTGTATTCGGTCTAGGTGCAGTTGTTGGACCACACGGTGCACCCGTTACAGGTCACGCAACCGACCCACTTAAATGGCTTATTTTCCACAGTTACACAGCCACTGCTTCAGCTCCACAATGGTATTGGACTTATATTCTTGCAGTCCTTGCTACCATTCACTTGTTGGATTATTACACATTCTCATAGTGTTGCCACAGTTTCCACTTTCATCTTATACAGTACCTCCCTTCCTTCTGGCTCTTGCCAATGCTTGCCTTTTTCTCTGCTGGTACAATGTACAGTGCTTCCTTTTAATTACCAATGCTTGCTTTCTTTAGTTTCCAGGATTCGCAGTTCCTTTGTATCAGGGAATGCTTTTCTCTGTTTTCCACTTATGTGGCATTCACTCATTATTATTTTCCTTGGGTTTGGTATTACAAATTGGAGTTCATTCATAGCCAAAACAACGTAACTGCAAATTTCCAGTTCACTCTCCTTCTGGGAATTTGCACCCTGCTCACAGACTTCTCATTCAAGTTTCCTGCTTTTCTGGCCCTTCCGCGGCCTTCCCAATATCACCATATTTCGGTATTCTCAAACCGCTCAGTTTATCAATCTTCACATTGCCAGGGTCTTCAAACATCTGTATTTAACTTTTCGGAACCAGCAATCACGTTGCCTTTGCTGTCGCTCTCTAACTCGCGAGTGCTCCGACCTTCGTTCACCACGCGGCTTGCGCCACAGCATCCCGGAGTCATTCCGCCTCACATGCCTGACCGGGTATGCTGTCTTCGTGCACCCTTCTCTGCTTCGGTCAGTTCTTCGTGGCTGCTGCTGTTCCTGTCTCGGCATGCCCCTCTTCCTGGGTCTCTGACATCTCGGACTACCAGAGAGGGTGCCCTCTTTACTTCAGGAGGTTGGCAGCCTGATCCTGTCACCGGAGACCTTCCGACAACACCAGCTACAATCTGCTTCCGATGCAACGACTCTGCAGCACCTCAGTGCTTTCGGACACACGTCTCCCTGCCTTCACCTCCGTCTTCTCCATCTGCAAGCATTCCACAGGCAATCTCTCTCACCCCTGCAAGCTCATTAGCCTCACCTGAGAGGGCCATTTATACCATCCCTTTGGCTTTAGGTGCAGACTATTCACTTTGATTGCAAACTAGTCTTGGTACTGGGCATCCCTCTTCCTTGTCCCAGTACCATAGTGGTATACTACATTTTAAGAGGTGGTTTTCTAATACTAATAAAAGCCTGGGGGATGTTTGATTCTTGATGGAAGGGAAATGGGGATACTGTGTCTCACCCAAGGGTACCTCATCCCCACTCCCCAAGTCACCTCCTCCCAGGTGATTCTCTCTCGCATATCCACCTCCAGGGTCAGGATCCGAAAGCAACGGTCTTTCCCTAGCCACCTGGGGGGGGGGGTATATTTTGGCGAAAGAAGTGGGGGCGCCCTCAGATTCCTCACAATTGTCAGATGTCTGTTTATTAGGGTTGCTTATATGCCTTATCCACCCACTCCAGGGTTCAAAGTTGAGGGGAGCTGGGAGCAATTTAGCTCATTCTTGAAGCCTAGAAGAGCCTGGTTAGCGTGAGACCAACTGATACTAGGAGCTTTCTTTGGCTCCCCAGGATAACCAATGCCGAACAAACACATCTATGTGAATTTAACTCTGTGCATTTGGGGGAATCTATCAATAAACATTAGGACACATCTGTATGACATTTAAAGCATACGTGGAAGTTACATTTGTTGAACCCTATGTGCTAGCTGCTTGTTCTACAACCATAAAAGTGAGGGGTGGAAGATTTTGAATAAATCTGAACCAATGGCACTGTTCTGGGCAATCTTCCACACCACCTTTTGTTAGCCCGTCTTCGCCATTGCAAAAGGGGTCCAACTATTTGCCAATCAGTGTGGTACTGCCACCAATGGTAGTAGCCTATCCCAAACTGCTAAGCCAAGTCCCAGAAACACAAGCAACCCCAGACATGTTTCTGCCTTTTTGGGCCTCTTCACTGAAGTGCAGCTCCTTGTTCATCAGTGATTGCTCCAGGTCACTGTTTTTTGCTGGACACCTAGGAGCTGCTTTTAGCTCCTGCTCTTCCAATCAGGGGCGTAAGGGGTGTTTGTCCCCCCCAACTTTCATGGCACACCATTTTGTCCCCATTCATTTGGCTGGGGCACCTTTCCTTCAGATGTCATGTCCCCCCCCCAACATTTTCATCAGAGTTACTCCACTGCTTCCAATCTTAATGTCGAGCCCGGCACTCACAGAAAATTAACTGTTATACCTCCACTTAATTAAATTTAGGGCATTTCCAGTAATTTTGTTTGTCTAAATACAAACATCTAGCGTTTTTAGTTGACGTCTTATAAAAACCTGGCAGGTTAATTCACTGTAGCCTACATGTGCTGTAATTCATAGAGTTGAGTCAGTTGCAATTTGTTAAAACCTGGAACCTTTAATTTTGGCACGTTAGGTGTCTATAGTTTGCTAGCTAGGTTGCCTTGAAGGTCAGTTACACAGCTAATTTACCAGCTGGTCTCCATCTTATCAAAATAGTTTTTAAAACATTAAAGTGTTTTGAATTTACAGGATATATTTGGCCAGCCTTCTTGTTTGTACATTTTTGAAAAAAATCTCAAGTTGTATTCGGGGAAGTTTATCACAATATGAAGCACTATTTCTATAACAGCATTATCAACATATTGTTGGAACGTGCACAGCTAACACAATTTTTGTTTGACTTCATTGTTAATTATTATCCAAAGCTTCAGCCTCCTGCCATTTTGTTACCTGTCATCTGATAACTGGTGTAAGCATTTCGTGTATTATGGGACCTAGGTTTCAATTATTTCTTTTTTGCAAAATAATTCGGCTCTGTCTGAGTAGCTTGGAGGAATTATTTAAACTATTCTGGAAGGAAAGACAAACAATCTTGCTTTTTGCATTGTATGTTCGGAACACAGTAGTTGAAAATTAGCCCTACTTGTGACTCAATGACTTGCAGGCACTAAATAAGTTACCGTTTCTCATTTGAAACTCAATAAACTAATTGATCATAAGCATTTTTCATGACTTCACCACCTCTGTGTATGTGCTCAATGTTATGGATTGAAAGCTTCTTGGCACCGTATTTCAGCAACAAAATATTAATGTAATTGTGACAGTTGTTATTGAACAGGCTTCTCTGGAATTTTGGCAGGGAGGTGGTGCCTAGATATTGGTTGATAATTTCCATTGGCGGCCGGAACAAGATGGTTTTCTTTAGCAGCAGAGATTGGATAATGTATAAAACTTTAGGAAGAAGAGTCGTGTTTATGGTGTTTATTTTGGACCAAGTATTTAACTGATGTTCTTTTTTAAATTCTCATCATCATTTTCCATAACTTCCACTACTTTAATAACATTGTTTTCCATTGTTTCCATATCTCATACAAAATATACACTTATGTATTTTACATATTCTTCAGACTACTTTCAGTTTTAAGTCTCAAAAACACCCCTAGAACAATTTGTTTAAAGTGGAAGAATTTCAGTCTTAGACCAATTGATTTTATGCCCAGACAAGTTACAAACTGCCTCAAACATGCATTTCAGTGCAATACAACATTCATGGGGTTTGGATAAAAAGACTACCATATCTTCTGCATATGGCAAGGCATACATTAGTTTTCAAAAATAGTTAAGCAGAGTTTGCTAATTAAAATGTTCTTGATTAGCAAACAAACCTATTTGATTAGCAATTTTGTACTGCTATTTTGAATGTCACCAGAAGGTATTTGCACTGAAAACATAAAATGAGCAACAGTACTGCATCTTTGTACACCGCTGAATTAAGACATTAGTGGGATTGGTGTAAATGTAAAGGTTAGCTGCATGAATGGACACATATACATAGATATGATAAAAAGGCTCTGAAAACATAAGGTTTTCAGTGCAAGGGTCCATGCACCTGGATGTAGTCAGTGTTGCAAAGGACAGTGTCCTGTATTTTGTATGCTTGACCTATCATTTGCTATGCAAAGAAGAAGTTCAGAAGTTTCGCAAAACAAAACGTTCACAGTGTTAAAGGAAAGTTATAGCCCGAGACCAAGTACGTTGTATGGTTTTGCGGCAGGCATGGTAATTGTCAATGTCAGGTGAACAAGATCGCCCTTGCCTGTCATGGATATCCACTGTTTTCAATATAGCGTTAAATACCACTTTCTGTGCAGGCAGGGACTCTAAAGATCCTCAAGCCTGAGCCAGGTAGTCCCAAGCGAAGAATTCAAACTGTGCGCACCCAATGAAAGCAGTATTTATCGCTATTAGCACTCTGAGCCCCATCTGGGGTGCTGATACATTTTTTTTGTTAGTTTGTAAGGGAACCAGGCTTTGTCCAATTCATGCTTCCTTTAAAAAGAAATTACACATATGTCTGTGATTGGAAATAACTATTTCCAGGACCTGGGTGTCAGCCAGGAGGTGTGCATGTAAGTAGGCAGAGGGGTGGAGGTTGAGTCGTGGCACTCCAGTGGAGACTTGTCCTGTGGCACTGCCTCGAAGAACCAGACGAAGGCTGGGCCGAGGCGCGCAGGCGAGCATGCAATGCAGGAGGTTACCGGCCAATCCCCCTTTCTTTCCCACCTCCCCCCAGGTGGTAATATATAATGCAATCTTAATCATAGAGCAAAGCGCACTCTGGAGGCTACCTATAGTACATGGTATTGCAGTAGATCTGTAGATGTACAGACTGGATGGAATTATTGATCACTATTATGCGTAAGCATCTAGTAAGCTTTGTATGCAAGTTGAAAGAAAGTAAGACTAAGCAGAGTGGATGGCTTAGCAGGCAGAGAACTGGGCAAACTAGTTGGAATATTGTATTATGCAGCCATCTCACTTTCATAATAACTAGTATAAAACAACAGAGTGATAAGAATGCCATGGAGTTTGGGATCAGCTCATGGGTTCAGCACCTGTTGCACAGATGATTACAATTAGCAGGTCACAGAACTAGGTTTACCATCAAAAGCATTTGGGATTATGTACATTTTCAAATGTGTTCACTCGTCAATATGATACACCTTCCCCAACAACATGAAATATAGTTGACAGTATGAGATTTAGAAACAGTAACCTAAACTTTACTTAAAGACATAAAGACAATGCAGTGTTTTACAGTAGCAATGCTGTAATTTTGCATCATGTATCCACTGTTTTTTTAAGACAGTCCTTCAATTCCATTCCGAAAAATGTAACACAGACTGGTCTTTGTCAAACAGGATCGGGGTAGTTTAATAAAGGTATTATCATCCAGATTACTCCTTGTTTGAAATAACTTTTCTTGCCTAGCACACCCATAGAGCCCTTTGGCACTATTAAGAGTGGAGAAGATGATTTCTGCTGCAATTTCTTCGTTAGCCCTTTTGAACTTGCAGTGAGCAGAGAAAAGAGGGTGGAGAGAGCTCTGAGGGCAAGAGAGCACTGAAGGGTGAGCTGTGCTTTTATTGAACAGGGTAATTTAAACAGCTAGCTGTGCTGCACACATGTCAATTTAATTTACAGAATTGCCTAGCAAATTGCTATGTGACACTGCTTATTGTATGCCTTACATGATAAAACCTTATATTCTTTCTTCCCTGCCTCTATTCCTTTGTTTAAGTGTAGCTAGCTAAAGAACAAATAGGAAATCGTAAAATCTGGATGATTTGCGTAACTTGTGATTCAGATAGGGGACTAAAAATCAACCGTTCGGGACCTATGGCAGGTTGTGTAAAATTATTGTTGACTTCACTCTGTGACAAGGAACGGCCAGAAGTAGAGCTCTGTGTAGCATTTTGAGCCAACATGTCATAATATTTTATAGCAATGTAATTGGAAAATGTTTTGACGATATCTTTACACATATTTAAGGCACCCTGTTTTCCGTTTTTACTGATTTTTACACATAATTGCAGAGGAAATCAGTATTTGTTTGCAAGATATGGATACAAACGGAAATGCATGTCTCTCGTTTGTATCTATAAGTTGTCAAACATACATTGAGGGTCAGGGGCTTTGCAAAATAACATAACAGAAAGGTTAAAAAGGTATCTGATTCCTTTTTAAGTTGTTTAAATGGCTGCAGATAATGAAGTCCTTGTCTTGTTGTGCAAGAACACAGGTCTAGGACCTTCCCAGTACAGGCAGCAATGTGCTAATGTGTTTTCTTGTAATGTAAATAAATGTGGAAAATACTTTTAACAACTTATTTTTCTACATAGCAAGAAATACATGTACATAAATACAGAAAAGACCAAAACATAAATATGGATAAATACCAACAGAAATAGTGCAAACATAAATATCATACATCCCATAAGCCTTACACATATATTGGTTTGGTGAGAGAATCATACTATCGAGCATATAGTTTGGGGAAATCCTTATATATTTTAATATGTTTCTTCTGAGAGTTTGGGGGTGTTATCTATTTTGTTTGTGACTACCTTTTTTGGTAGCTCAAATTTAGGCTTTCAGTTTGTAGAAGAAAATAGGATCTTCCATTTCGAAATGTGCATGTCATTTATGTTCTAATCAGTGCTTCTGTTATTTGGCAGCTTTAGCAACGTCCAAAAAGCAAGGGTTAGGCCAAGCTTTCTGAGTAGTTCTAAATTCTTGTTAGAGATTAATTAAACCAAGGTCATAAGTGAGTTACTTATGAAATTCAGAGAACAGATCTTTGCATCTGCTCAACCCTTTCACCCCTCTTGTGTTGTTTATATACATCCTAATTTTTGTATGTAAAATGATTGACGTCCAAGCAGCAAAAGGTGGCAGAGGGACATCTGGACAAGCCCAGCATTATTCTGAGATAGAGTTTGACAGGTTAAATGGCCAGAGATTTCCCTGCCCTGTAAACAATCTTCACGATAGTTGACCCTTAAAATGCTTTGAAGGCGGCATCTGCAATGACCAGAACATTGTCAAAGCATGCATTCACAATTTCAGGCTATATGATGAATGTATTTGCTAAATAGTCAAGAAATGCCTTTAGAAAATATGAAAATATGAGCAGCCGGTAGTGTCTCTATACATCGGAAGGAATCAAATTGTAGTTAAAGCAGATATGTAACATTAAATCAGAATGGTTTTACAATAAGAAAATTCATTTTTATTAAAACTATCCAATTGAGGAAACACGTATAATAATAGCTACATCACCACCTCTTTTAATGAGGCAGATAGAAGAGGTTTTTAAACTTTAGGGACTTATTAACTTGAAAGAATAATCTTGTCAACTGTCATCAATTATTATCATGAAAAATAAGTAAAAAGATATCTGAGTGTAAATGTTAAACAATGTTTCCCTGTTTTTAATAGCAAAACATGCATTAATTAGTATTCCAAAACATGCATTAATTAGTATTCCATAAAAAGGCTTGGGCAGGGGAGAATGAGGTGCGGCCACTGGGGAAATGTTTTAGACGTTAGTTGCCTTAGATGAGAGATGTAAGCCTTGTGCTGGAGACATCAAAGGCAAGGAACATGATGCGCTTGCAAACATCTTAAGTTCATCAAGGCATGAAATGACACATCAGTCTAACTTACCAGTTCGTGCTTTCCAACCTGTAATGCATCAGAAAATTAACTTAGGACAATCACTCACAGTTTTATGTGTATCCTCTATGAACTGACCATACATCAAGTAAGGACTCTTTGTTGATTCATACTGTGGGAGCAGAAGTTTGCCCTTGTGGTGCTTGTTTTTATCTCCTGCAGTCATACATAGGCGACAAGCAACAAGACATGTTTAAAACAGATTATTTTTTATTAAAGAAAAGAATGCCTCTTCTGTCTCTTCTTGTATGGTGATGAGTTCCCTAATCTCCAAAGTAAATAACAAACAAGTGCTCGTCGGGATGTTTTACAAAAATTCCGTTCTCTATCCAGACCTAATCTAACCTAATATCTGCCTTTACCACTATTACAAAAATGTAACATGAATGTAGCCTGGGGAAGAATTACTACCCGTTTTCGTTGGCTAGTGGTGACTGTTTTCTTTTACCCCACCCAAAGTGTTCTCAGTGTTTTCTTAGGCGCGAGGCCAGCTGCTGCAGTTCAAATGTCTTTTAGTCTTTCTTTTTTTCCTGGTGGTTCTTGGTCCAGGCCCCCACCCAAATTTTCGTATTCTTTCTCGCAGCCAGTCGCACTGGTTTGGTAGTGCAGACAGTTCAAATTACTAAGCTATCCAATGTCTCTGGATGTGTGCTTCTTGTCGGAGACAACAGGCTCTAGTGGTCTGGATTCACCTGTGTTTTCATAACTGAAAATGTCTTTCTTACTAGCCTGTGGTATTGTGTGCTTCAACACGTTTTGGGTGTTTTCCTTGCTCACCCCTGCTTGGGTTGTTGGGTTTCTTAAACCCTCATGGGGTATCTTGTATCTCAGCCCTGCTTGGGCTACCTGGCTCTTCAGCCCTTCTTCGTTTATTGGTTCTCTCTCCCCATCGTGGAATATCTTGTATCCTCAGCGGTTCCATGTCATTTTGCCAAAAGTAATTACTTCAAGGTAATTTACTTTGAAGTAATTCCTTTGAAATGTTACTTCAATTGCTTTTTTTAAATTGGGGGTCCCCCCAGGTAGTCTGCCCTCCCAATGTCCTCCTTCTCCTTTATTACTACTCCTACTCCAAACCCCTCCCCACCACCTTTTTATCCCTTAACCCACAAATGTCTGTAATTTCCAAGTAATTACTTTGAAGTAAGTTACCTCGAAGTAATTAATGTCGTTGAAATCATGGTATACGTCCTCAGCACCCTCCACCCACTCCCCGGTCTATGACACATACCTACCTTTTGGTGGTAGTGCTTGCTGGGGAAGGCGGTCTCTCCGGCTTGTTTGCGATCCTCACTTTTGGGTCTCTTGCACTGGTTCGCCCCGTCTTTGACTGACAGGACTTTGTCGTCGGTTTTGGAGGATGCCGTTATATGGCTTGTGGTGTGGCTTTGTCCCGGTTCTCCTCGGCAGCTCAAAGCTCATTTGAAGGGGCAATATTCCACATGCTTCCCTGTTCCTCTTCCCACCACGGTGTCTCTGGTGGGAAGAGCCGCCAGGCTCCTCCTGACAGGGATACATTCCCTCCTCTGTTCTGCTACGCAAGCCTGCTTCCCTCTCCCTCTGGCCGGTTCTCTCTTACTGTGTCCAGGCCCGGGACCTATATGTTCCTCCCCAAATGAGATGGGAGAATCCATTGGTTCAACTCTTCATGCATGGAAGGCAACAAATACAGGTCAGAAACCAAGCCATCCACTTTTAAAGGACTTTGTACATTCCCCTGCTCAATTCCCATATAACCAAAAACACTTGGGATTCTGTGTTAAAGGGAGGTGCAATAAAACCCTTGTTTGGGTATTCCTTGTCCACTGAAGGGTGGTCCCTGTCAGTGGGATCGCACTTGCCCTGTCCCCTAGAAGGTGTTAAGCGTAGTGGACTCCTTCCCTAGTCCCAAACAGGGGTCTCCCCCTTGAGGTGAAGGGAAGAATTCCCTGGATTTGTCACACTTCCTATGGACCACACAATTTCAACAGATTTTCGGACTGCTATCACACAACTTGAAAACTGTTGGATATTGTCTGCGATATTCCTAGTGGTGTAAAAAGGCTGTGGCCTGAAGGGCAAGGCCTGCTCTCATTTCCTGAGGGACAAACTTGTGATATTACATTGAAGACAGAGGATGAGCATTAAGTGGTAAGCTGCTACTCTTCCTGTGTTAACAGGAATACTGTTCACAATGCGCTGATAAGTGAACACACTTAAAAGGGTCAGACACATGAAACAGAAAACTGCACAGGAGGGTTATAAACCATCAGACTCTCAACAGCACCAAAGCACTGTCTCCAGCTCACTGTTCTCCATTAAATAAAATGCAACCATTTCACCAATTTCAGTACAATCTGTGGATGCAAATGGACCCTATGCATAGGATCAAAAACACACGTTGTTTGGAAATATTTCCTTTCTGTCACTGGAGGATGTGAGATGTTCTTTCCACAAACAAGCATGTGCAAGACCTGTAAATCCATATTAAGACTCCTTTCCCACATGGAGCCCTTTGCAACAAAGGAAAAAAACTGGGGGCCACTGCTACAACAAACACAAATAAATCCCAGTAATAACTGTGATATTCCCAGCTTAGTTCGAAGCAGGAGGATTTGACTGGTAACGAGACCCCTTCAGATGAAGATTTACATATGAAATGCACCTAATGCAGGATAACAAGATATTGGAACGTTCAAAAATTACTACAGGTATGTGACTATTGCACATACTCTTCTGGGTAATTTATGCATCTTAAAGAAGTACATCCCAATGTAGGGTTGTTTTCTGAGCTCTCATGGTGCACCATATCTGGTGTCAATTAATAAACCAGTCCTGTCAATAGGTCCACATCATTTTGCATTCTGGTACATTTAGGCATGCATTTACGTTATGTTATGTTACATGGACGTATACAGTGCACTCCTTCCACTTTTTGCAGATCTTAACGAGATGAGGGTGGCTTAGGTTAGTGCAGCGAGAGAGGGAAAATGGGAGTTAGCTTTACTACTGAGGTAATGCGTGCTGTTCAGACATACTTTGGTACTATGTGCAAATCTATTTCTAGGTGGTCTATGTCAAGAGAAAAACTATATACAGGAATAAAAAAGGGCATGCAAAATAAATGACAGGACTCGAAGAACATGATTCGGGAGCAGTTTCTGTACGTTTTTAAGGAACAGGATAGTGTTGTTAGGTGAGACAAATGGTTGTGTTTTTTCTGCATTACCACCTTGACCAGGCTTAAGACCTTTCATATTCAGCAGTCATTTTGCATGCATATTGTTTTGCACCAGAAGAGAAAACATGGATGTGCTCAAATTCTGGTTGGTCTGACCCCTTTTTTTTCTTAACACAGATAAACGATTAAATTAATACCATGTATTTGGGTAATATTCACATGTATTTTTTAAAATGTTGTGACGATATTAGTGCCCCATAAGATGCAATGATGTTTTCTTCGCTACACATGACAAGTCTTTCTAGTAAATATGAATGTTTTAGTGATTCACACATCAATGGGTGCAGTCTCAAAGCCGCCACACACCCCAGATAGCAATCTAAGTTTCCAGGTCAACAAACTGACTGAAAAAGTAAAGTCCCTTTCTTTTTAAGCTACTTAGTATATTCATGTAATGCTTTCTTTCCAGACCTTCATAAACAGTTTGCTTTTTTGTGGTTCTTCAAATCCTGCATCCCATCAAACACTACAACTAGCTGCATGTCCTTCTCAAACATTGACTAAAAGCTGGTTCCCTTAACCCAAAGTTTCTTTTGTTGTGTCTTGAAAGTACACAAGTAATACTGAAGAGACTCACATCGCATTGTCTTCAAGTGCAATGTAAGTGGGCCTTTGGTTGAACTGTACCTTTTAACTAGTTAAAAGTATACAGTAGCATAGCATAGTTTACATTTTGGTCTGGTCCGTGGAAGCATGCTAAAGATATAACACTCCAATAATAAATATATTTCCTTTAGCTACAGAAGACCCTGCCCTGGCCCCGTGTGTATAGTGTGCAGAGCAACCCTGGCAAGATATCCTGTCTACACCACTAACTATTCCTCAGATTCCCTTCTTTGTGATGGCAGTGACAATGCAAATTGTGCCCTCATGCAAAATGACATACAGAGTACCTGAGCGTCCAGCCAACTCTGTTATGCCTCGCTCAACATACATTCCTCCCAAACTCTACATTTAAATGGTGGGGGGGGGCAATACACCAATATGTTTCTGTTTTCTAAATCTCATTCTTGATGTGTAAATAACAATTACAAAAGTATTTTGGTTGTAACATTGGGAGAAAAAAATAATATGGCCTTAAAGAGCGAAAGCTGGGTCATTATTTGGGATATTGACCTTCTCCCAAGTTATGGCATAAGGCATAACCGCCTACTGAGGTCTATAATGCTATTAGCACATAGCAATATAGATTTTTGAGTTGGGTTGGTGAAGTAAAAACTCTACTTTAATAGTGAGTAAAGAAAATGGACAAACCATGTTAGTTAATTAAATTGCATTCTATTTTATAGTATTTAAATAACAAGAATGTAATTATAAGTTAAACATTTCAATTGCAACCAGCGACTTCATGGAGGCAGTTCATTGAAATTAATCAGCACAAATCACCTCTGTCAATGGGTTTAGGCCCTGACCTAAGTGACATCATGACGAATCCAAAGAAACCTGTGACACATTTTACCACACCAGATCTGAAACTCAGAGGTTTTTTTGGAGCACTCAGAAGCCAATGCATCAGGGAAACGGAACCAGAGCTACACCAGAACTGCAAAACCTGTTGTGATGGGTCAGAAGAAGGATGCAGACACCGTGATGATATTTCCACTGGGTATTTATTAAATAAGAAGAAGGTCTATTTTACCTATTGCTATACAGGGGTTCCCTGCCTATATAAATAAATAAGGAGCGTGTCAGTCAATTTGTCAAATAAATCAGTCTGCTGTCTAAAAACTAGTTTCAACGGACCCTGCCAGTTTTTTACCCAACTTAAATAAGATCAGGACAATGTCTCCCTCCACCTGATGAGGTTGTGGCAATGGCTGTACTTCTCTTTAGGACTCCTTGTTAGGATATTTTTAAAAGTCTCTTGTCACTTTCTGCATCCGTTCTTGCCACTCTTTCAAAATGCCTTTGGGTCTTCCTCTCTCTTTAGCAATACTTTTCCAATATCCCCCTTTTGGTCTCTTGCATCTTCTCAGGTTCAGGTTGCTATAAACCTTTCAGTTCAGGAACCAATAGCTTCTTAGCTGGGATATACTGTATTGGCTCTTAGGGTTCCCCCTTTCCTTGGGCTGTTGACTCTGAGTATCTTTTCCCTCAAGTGGTTCACTTATCTTCTTTTTGCATTCATATAAGTCTCTCTCTGATATTCTCAACTCTTTACTTCTTGGTTTATGGGGTGTTTTTCCCCTCTTCCCAGGGTATTTGGGTCCCTGTTGAAATGCTCTTACCCTCAGGTTTATTTGTGAACCTCTTTCTCACATTAATACAGTTCCATTTTATCAACTTCAAATTCAATGTCTCGTCAATTTCACTGGGGCGAGTTTCTCATGCTTTATAGCAATTTCCCAACAGTCTCCCGGCTTTCCCGTTACCTCTGACCTGCCAGGAGAATATCACCGGGACCTGTAGTTACTCGGATTTGCACCGCTCACTCCGGTTCTCCATCTTGTCTTCTCTGTTGTTGTGCCCACTCTTGGTCCTCTCTCTCCCTGGTCCCCAGTATGGCTGCGGGTAAGCGGATGTCTCTCTGCCTCCTCAGCATAGTGGTTTCAGCATCATTGGATGGGCACACTGCCCATCACAAAGTCTTCGTGGTCATGCCACCACTTGATTCGGATTCCTTTCTCCCATTCTCGTCATTGCATGTAAACACGGGTCCTGCAGTGTCTTGCTCTCACATTCAGGACACTTCTGAAAGTTGCAGGCTATGCGGCTCTCCTCAGCTCCACCTCTCACAGGTGTCACAGCATCACGGGGCTTCCCCTGCTTACACTCTCCACTCTCTCGCCGGACTTTGCTATGTCTCAGCGTGTGCCGTTCCTCCTTATTCTCCGCCAGTCTACTCATCTCAGTTACATGGAGGTCTCTCCTTAAAGAGACAGATCCTCCTTCTTGCTTGTAGATGTCTATTTCTGTTTTGGCTCTTCCCCAATCTCTGGCTTCAATATCTGGTAGTCCCATATATTGCACCATGGGAAATGGCAAAGGGAGTAGTTCCTCATAGGAATGGGAGTCCTGGTTCTGGTTCCAAAAGGGGGAGTCTCTCCCGGGGAGGTTCCTCTTGTCTCGACCCCTAGGGAGCATGTTTTGGAGCGGTCTCACCTCCCTAGCCTTACAGGGGAGAGTGGGGCTCTCGCTTGGGGAGAAGGGATGGATTATCTTGATTCGTCAATTCCACTTCCCCTTATGTTTGTGGCTTCCCAATCTCCGTCTTGAAGGTACCCTTTTATTTTCATTGTTTTCGTTTGAAGTTGTGTGTTCCCCGGGTCTGGAGTTCTGGTTTCTCCCCAATCTCACAAAGGTATATCCGAGAGATCTATGGAGGTTTCCCAAGATGTTAGGGGAGAACATTTGGGTTTTGTGTTTCATACAAAAGGAGGCGTTATGAGTTCTGCAAAGGTTGGGAAGTCCATGCCGATGATTACCTCCTCAGGTAGCCCAGGTTTATGGTAGTCTTCATGGTTATGGGTTGGTCCCTAACTCTCAGCAATAGAAGGACTTTAGGGTAAATCGCTATGGACGCAGGTAATTCTGACCGCTTTATCTCTTTGCAGGTATTCAGTATATATGAGGTGAGCTCTGACTGCAGTTTGTCGGCTACCTGAATCTATGAGGGCCTTAGCCCATAGCCCATTGATCTGTATCTTTTCATGGCTCTGAAACGGTTGAGAGGTGCAATAACATATCCCGGTCCTGTCGGATGGTCCTCTGTCTCCTCGTCCTCTCTATCCGATAGTTCTGCTGTGATACATCCTATCTCCATAGGTTCTTCTTTTTCTGTCCCTCTCACCACTCCTCTCTCCTGGAGTGACCACTTTCTCCTTTCCGCCCATCTCACCTTCTCTACCCCACAGACCAAGCCACTTCCATCACTGCCACCCACCTTCTCGGTCATCCGAGCCATGAAGCCATGAGCCATGAAGTGTGTATCAGTTGAGGCTTTTGCCGCCACTTTCTCGCCTCCTCCTCCGCTTTGGCTGACTCCCACCCTGACACAGCCCTCTCCACAATCCACTCTGCTATATCTGATACTCTTGATATCCTTGCCCCTGTCCTGAGAATCCGCCTGACGCCCAAAGCCAAGTGCAACTCCTGGTACGACTCAGACCTCATCACCCTTAAAAGCAAATGCAGCGTGGCCGAGAGGAAATGGCATGCTTCATGTACATCCTCTGACAAACTAGCCTGCCGCCTGCTCCAAAGGCAATACCGGCTCTCTGTCCTCACCAAGAAGAGAGCTCATATCCAAGCCCGCGTCTCTGCGGCATCTAACAACTCGGCTGAACTCTTTAAAATCTGCAAGGAACTGGCCAACCCTGCCGCAGTCTCTACCTCTCCTGTCCCCTCCCTGGCCCTTTGCACGGCCCTGGCTTCTCACTTCATCTCTAAAACTCAGGACATCCTGTCCTCACTCTCCTCCTCTCCCCTCCCTCTATTCCCTGCTCGTCCTCTGGCCCTTCTGCAGCCACCTCTCCTCCCTCCTTCTCTGCCTTTGCCCTGTTCTCCACAGACAAAGTTTCTAGACATGTCCGATCTATGAAAGTCTCGTCAAAACAGGTTCACCCCTGTTCCCCCAAAACCATTGACTCCCTGGCTCCTGCCCTGGCTGACTTCTGCAACCACTCCTTCGCCACTGGAGTCTTCCCATCCGCCCTGAAGCACTCCCTTGTGCACCCTCTCCTTGAGAAACCCTCTGCCGACCCCTCCTGCCCGGCTAACTATCTCCATCACCCCCTTCCTGGGAAAGCTCCTGGAGAAACTGGCCATCTCCCAGCTTGATCTCCACACTGAATCTGTAGGTTATCTTCACGACCATCAGTCTGGCTTCACAGCTGCCAGAAGCACGGAAACTGCTCTCCTGAACATCTGTGAAGACCTGCTCTCCAACCCTGACTCTAACACCCCCTGTGTCCTCATCTTGCTTGATCTCTCTTCTGCCTTTGACACTGTGAACCATACCATCCTGCTCAATCGTCTCTGTGATAACCTGGGTATCACCAGTCAGGCCCTGGCGTGGCTGACTTCTTTCCTCTCTGACCGACCCTCCCAGGTCCAATTTGGGTCCTTCCTCTCCACTATCTTTTTCTCTACCTGTGGTATCCCCCAGGTGTCTAACCTCTTGCTGGCTATTCAACCAATAACTGGCACTCCTTGCCCACCGCATTGCTGCTCTCTGCCCCATCTTTCAGTGCTATGTGGATGACACACAACTAATTTTCAGGATACCCTCGGCCATCTCCTCTCCTTCCCTCATCACTGACTGTCTGTCTGCTATCAAGGAGTGGTGTGCCGGCAATGACCTCTGCCTTAATGCCAGTAAGACTGCGATTCTCCTCATCGGCACACCTGCTCCCTCCTTTCCTGTCTCTCTCTGGCCGGCCTCTCTTGGCCCTCTTCCTGCTCCCACCTGTGAGGCTAAAAACCTCGGGGTCATCTTCGACTCCACACTCTCATTCTCTCCTCACATCTCTGACGTCTCTAAGAAGTCACACTATCAGCTGCACCTCCTCAAAGGTATTCTTCCTTTCCTCTCCTTCACCCAGAAGCTCACCCTCTCCAGGGCGCTGGTTCTCTCTAGACTGGACTACTGCAACAGCCTCTTTCTAAATCTGCCTCCTCCTACTCTCCGCCCTCTGCAACTCATCCAGAACAGGACTGCAAGACTTGTCCTTGGCCTCAAGCCCAAGGATTGTATCTCTCCTGGACTGAAATCTCTGCACTGGCTCCCAGTGGCTGCGAGGATTAAGTTGAAAACCCTCTGCATTGTCCACAAGGCCTTCTGGGGCACGGGGGCTCATTACCTTCAACTCTCTTCCTAAATATCTTCCTTCTCGAGCTCTTCGCTCAGCCGCTTCCAACTCCCTCAGGACCAGCCGCTTCTCCAAGCAACGAGTTGGTGGTAGATCTCTTTCTTCAGCTGGGGCCTCTCTCTGGAACAGCCTCCCTGCCTCCCTTAAACTTGAGGAGAACCATCTCCAGTTCCGGAAGCACCTCAAAACCTTCCTCTTTGCCTCTGCTTTTTCTCCTCCCCTCCCCTGCTGACCTCCTGGCTGTAACCTGATCTGCACTGGTTACCTGGACACCCTCTGATCTCGGGCCCAGGGTCCCCCCCTGCCAGTCTCACACACCTGCACTGCCTGCCTGGCAACCCCCACACTTGGGGACTGTTTCTGTATCCCTGCAGTCCCCCTATCATCACTTGACACCTGATGTCTGCACTTACCCTTGCACTTGCCACTTTCTGGGCGTTACCTTACTTATTGCTTTTATCTATTCCCTTATACTGCACTGTGCCTCCTTCCCCCCATCCCATGCACTTGCACGATCTGAATGACACCTGGCCTAGTACGATCGCTGTCTGTCCTTACTTCGTTCTCCCTCCCATGCCTCGTCACGCTTTGAAACACCTGTGTATAGGCGTGTTATACATGCTATATCATATCATATCATTTATAGGGCAGAACCTGGCGATATGCCCTTTTTCTCCACAGGAGAAGCAAAGGGGGAAGGATGGGGATGGTGTTTTTATTCGTACTACCTCTTCTTTAGGGTTTTCTCCGTACTTAGGAATTCTCGAGACTGAATCTTTTCAGTTGTTTGTCCTTTTTCTGTCGAGATGCTCTTGGGGTAAGATCTTATATCCCTTTTTACCTCTATTGTCTTCCATAGGTGTTTTAAATACTTTGCTGGTTCTGAGTGGGATTGTGCTATATGAATGGCAGTTTAAAACGAGGGTCGAGGTTTCTGTAAAATAGCTATTTGTAGAGACCGAGGAATGGGTGTAATAAATAGTTCCAAGGCGGGGCCCTCTAAGAGCAATGAGTAAGGGTATTCTGTACCCGGCCTGCTAACTCAAAGGTACTTTAATTGGGTAGCAGATGGATGTCACTAAATTTTAAACAATAAAAAGCATTTGCATGCCTTTCTAACAAAGCCGTTTTATCACAGGAAAACGAGTAGTGCCCAAAGTATTCACATTTTGATATGGGGCCTGTAAATCTCCTTTGAGTAAGGGGGCCAGATAACAGGTCTTTAACCCCTCATCCCAATTAAATTGGTTGGCGACCCGCTCAAAGTTTTTAAAAAAAGCTCCTAGATCCTCCCCTTCCTATTAGGCTTGGAGTACTCCATGGAGTACTATCCGCAGTGAGGGTCCCATTCATACTTGATCACGTCCATCCTGGAGTCGCTAATCCGATTTGATCTGGTGTTCTACCAGTTTCTCCAGGAGGGATTTCAGGGCACTCATTTTGTCTTCGGGTTTACTGGAGGAGGAGGAGGAAGTCATAGAGCAGCTACTTCCTGCTTCCTCTCACTCGTCTGAGTTCTCAAGGTTTTTTGGGGTGTTCTCCAATTTTTCGTCTCAGTTTAAATTGTCGGGTAGTTTGGAATTAAGGACCGTGGATGAAAAGAATTCTGCCAGGACAAGGTGGGATTTTGTTCCCAATTACGGTTTTATACCCAATAATCCTATCGGGGGGAGTTTTTTTTATAGGTGTTGCCGTATTCTTTTGGGATTTTGGGATTTGTCTCTAGCTCAGGTCTTTATCACCCCACTTCTGACACCATTTGTGGCATGTCACAAGGACGTGGACACTGTATTGACATTTCCAGTGGTTATTTATTACATAATAAGAACGCCTATCTTTCCCTTTTGCTATACGGGTGTTCACTGCCTATATAAATAGCTATGGTGCTCATCAGTCTTCAGAAGTCTCAAATGAATCAGTCCATTGTCCAAACACTAGTTCTGACTGATCCTACCACTATTCTAACCAACTTATATATGATCAGGAGGATCTCTCCCTTTTCTAGATGATGTTGTGGCAATGGCTCTCCTTTTCTTAGGACTCCTTGTTAGTATGATTGTTTTAAAAAGTCTCTTGTCACTGTCTCCATCAGTTCTTGCCACTCTTTTACAATGTCTTTGAGTCTCCCCCGTCTTTAGGGATACTTTTCCAATATCCCCCTTTTGCTATCTTGCTTCTTCTCGGGTCCAGGTTGCTATGCCCTTTTGAGTTCAGTAACCAATAGCCTCTTAGCTGGGACATCTTGTCTTGGCTCTCAAGGTTCTCCCTTTCCTCTGGTCGTGATTCTGAGTATCTTTCCCCTTAACATCTTCTTTATATACATATAAGTCTCCCAATAATATTCTCTACTCTTTACTTCTTGGCTTATGGGGTGGTTTTCCTCTTCCCTTAGTATTTAGGCCCTGTCGTAGTGCTTGCTCTCTCAGGTTTATTTGTGACCCTCTTTCTCACATTAATACAGTTCCACTTTATCAACTTCAAATTCAATATTTCATTCAATTTCACTGGGACGAGTTTCTCATGCTTTATAACGATTCCCTGGTGATCTACAGTTCTCCCTGTTACCTGTGACTCTGAAGGGGAACGTCACCGGGCCCTGTAGTTGCTCAGGTTCTTGTCGCTCGCTCCGATTCTCCATCTTGTCAACTCAGTCATCGGTTCTCTGCCTCCTTGGGACCATGTATGGGGCTAAACAGATGTCTCACTACGTATCCCCGGTGTACTGGTTTCAGCGTTGTTGGACGGGCTCACTGCCCATCACAAAGATTCCCGTCTTCCTCCCTCCTCACTGTGTGTAAATGCTGATCCTCCAGCACCTTACTTTCGAGTTCGAGACACTTCTGAAAGTCGCAGTCTTTGTGTCTCTCCTCGGCTCCACCTCTCGCTGGTGTCACAGTGTCAGGGGCCTTTCCCTGCTTACGCTCTCCGTTCCCTCCATGCACTTCAATACATCTCAGCGTGTGCTGCTACTCCTTCTTCTCAGTAATCAGTCTATTTGTCTCAGTTATATGGAGGTCTCTCCTTAAAGAGACAGATCTGTCTTTTTGCTTGCAAATGTCTATTTCAATTTTGGCTCTTACCCAATCTCTGGCTTCAATAGTGTTCTG
This sequence comes from Ambystoma mexicanum, assembly GCF_040938575.1. Taxonomy (NCBI): domain Eukaryota; kingdom Metazoa; phylum Chordata; class Amphibia; order Caudata; family Ambystomatidae; genus Ambystoma; species Ambystoma mexicanum. The sequence goes on from NC_090929.1 coordinate 466,492,781, forward strand.
CATATCTGTTAGTTCCATATATGCCACCATGGGAAATGGCTTAGGGAGATCCTCACAGGTACAGGAGTCCTTGTCCCCAGAGGGGGAGCCTCTCCTGGTGAGGTCCCACTTGTCTCGATCCCTAAGGAGGGTATTGAGGAGCAGGCACGCCTCCCTAGCCTTACAGGGGGGCATCCCTTTGGGGAGAAGGGAAGAATTCCCCCGATTCGTCACACTTTGTTGCAGAAAAAGGTCTGATACTGCTGCCGAAATGGGAGAGAAAACCCAGACTGTGGACATTGCTGCAAGCACAGACATTTACTGCCAGAAGAACAAAGGGAAGAGGAAAATCCTGGACTTACTTGCAAGCCCACAGGTACAGCTGGCGGCCTAGACAAGTACACACAGTGCCGAGGTACTGTGGAATTTGTCCACCACTAAGAACTCCAGAGAGAAGCTGGCCAGGATTGTGAATAGAGGCCAACATGAGGCGTAACTCACTAGAATTCAAATGGCATGCATCCCTTTTAAAGGCTTGGGTACCACAGAGCCAGAGGGAGGAGTAACCAAATGGATATATAGCCAGTCTAGAAGCAAGATACACTGAGACAAAAAGGAATTAATCGTAGAGCCGGAATGAAAAATGAAAACGTGAGCTTATGGTATATAAGAGCTGAGGCAGAGCAGCAGTGGGAGCAGTAGAACTGAAAGATCAGAAATGTGACATGCTTGTGAGACTTTGGGAACCTCAGGAAAGAAGTGTCTGGAGCAAATGCTGGCCAGGACTGCTAAAGAGAAATTGGAACCCTGGGGCGGGCAGCTGTGGCAAATGCTGAATCTCCTGGGACAGCAAGCTGAGCATTGTGGAGATACCTGGGGAGACACCTTGGATCTGGATTGTTATCCCTCACTGATCCTAAGATTTCCCAGTGTGAAGGAACACCATATCCCTCCTTCGTGAGAAAGGGACTATAAGCCTTAGAGAGAAAGGAGCAAGGCAAAACATACAGTGTGACGGGCACTACATCCTTGGTTTGCGACTAATTTTGGGAAGGATGCTACATCACTTAGGCCTAAATGTGTGAAGGCCACCATATCCCTTATTAAAAAGAAAGGGAGTGTTAGAGGGCTAAGGGTACATAGTGGGAATACACCCTGTGTTGAAGTAGGACCAACACACACACACATGCACACACGCGAGACGGGATATATTTCAGCACCTTTATTATTGCAATCAAGGGTTAGCTTGGTTTGGATTAAAGCTCTGTTAGGATGAGGGATTTGCGTGTTACAATTCAGAATAGATCCTCTAGGCTGAAAACAGAAAGCCAATGTGTAGGAAGGGATTCAACTAAAATGTGGGATTCTTGGTCTGACCGTTTGCTGATGTGTTATTATGCTCCCTGGCCTGACTAGTCTATCTATCTGTTAAGACCCTTAGCTATCCCTACAATTACAATATTTCTATAAGTTAAAATATGGGGTGAATGGTTTCAGGGTCCAGGTGTCCTGAATGCAACTCAAAAGGAGGGTCATCTTATCTCGGAAATGTCAGAAGAGCTAACTCAAAAGGTGGAAAGGCCTATCTAAAGGACTGTCAGAATTTCCATAATCTAATATGAAGTCACAGGGTATTATCGCCCAGCATATTTCTTGTTTCAAATTTAATTGAAGGCCTATAAGGCCCAGCTCACTCATTGGCTTCTCCAGCTACCATGTGTTTCTCTGGTTTCCATTTTTTATTTATTTTTTAAGCACAAACGAACAAAGGCCCGGAGGCATCTGGTCGTTAGTGGCAGACCGGTAAGCTCCATAGTGTCCTGTCGACAGTTCGAAACATTGCACAATCTGTGTCATCCTGTGAACGTGATGTTTAAATCACTTCCGAACTAGAAACACCTATTTGCTGTGTCGACAGAAGATACATACTGTTAATGCTCCTCCAACAGTACATGAAATACTACTCATTCTGCTATTAACCACATCATTTTCAGAAGTGTATGTTTGTTTACTCTGGCATATATCAGGGCTCTTGGTTAAGACCCCATTCGGCCCAGGAGGGCTAAATAGTGAAAGAACAAATTAATGGGTCAATCTTACCTATACCTTTGCTCCAATAGTTAGTTGTATACAAAGTACAAGACACAGCTTATTATGTAGGTACAAAGTATATGTGTTCAAAGGTGAAGACCTAATGGTCTAATAGCACACATAAATATAGAGTTATCCATTCCAAAACATTAAACAAATACATGATGTTGTAAAACAAACAATTTGAGATAATTCAGACCCAAAATTCAATGCAGTGGAGTTTAGACAATACAGAACCTACTGCTGTGTTCTGGCACAACAGGGGTTAAAACAATTATTACATGGATAAAGCAAACAACATGAACATTGTCAATAGAAACAGTGTTAACAATTTAGCACTGCACTTAGGATTAGAAACTTGTCTACACAGATATGTTTCGGCCCACACTGGCTGTTGTGACAGCCATTCTTGAGCGGGCCTTCATCAGGACGAAAAGATGCCGGATGGACTGTTCTATGTGTGTGTGTTACCTATAGGATGAAACAAATGGGCAAGTGTCAGTACTTGGGCACCAAGGGATAGGTAAAGAAACATCACTAATGACTTATATATCTATAAATTGTTGACTTTCTTACTGTGTCGGGGAGGAGTGGTTCCGCACGGATTCAAACAAGAAGAGGGGGCACCCGTGGTGAGTTGGGTGACCTCTTGACTGAATTTGTTCTTCTTATTGAAGAAAAAATTACCTGTGTGGCGAAGGCAGGTGTCAGGTATAAACCATAAATATATGCATCTCCCTTGTACTGGGGTAAGCCAAGAGAGAATCTAACTGGCTTACCTGTATAGAATACAGTATGTCTAGAAGGGCGGTTGTGAAATCGAGATTCTGGTGTGTCCTCTAAGGTTTACACGCATTGGATGTCCGCTGATTGATATCGGGCTGCTGTTGCGCTGGGTGCACTCAGTGTGGTTCCAGTCCCTATGCACGCTTGCACCTCCTCCGAAGCCGGGAGCTCCACCCCGCACCATCATTGCGCACCTTCTAAACTACAGGGATAGGGACACAATACTCTGTTTATCCAGAGAAAAAGGAACACTGCATTTCGAAGAGAACAGAATTCATATATATCCTAACTTCTCTGCGACCATACAAGCGCAGCGCAGGTCCTATGAGATGGTTAAGAAACAACTACTGCTCCGTGGTGTCCCTTATGCTTTAATTTTGCCGGCGAAAATGAGAATTCAACACGGAGGGAGAGCCCACTTCTTTGAAAACCCTTCCGAGGCCATGGCATATGTGGAGGCCTCCATTCCACTGCCCCCTAGAGACCGAATTAGGGATCAAAACGCGAGACCTAATCCTGGCGAGGACTGAATTGATTCGGCGAGCGGATGAGTCTGCGCCTTCCCTGCGGTGAATCTATGTCTTCATAAGTCAGCACAACTGAACTGGAACAAGATCCCTTGTTATCGGGCTGTGGGGCCTCCTCCGTGGGTGTCCAGATGGCAACATTAGCTGACCCTATGGAAAGGTCCACTAGCTCAGTTAAAAAGCTCATCGGGCAAGTTTTGAGTATTAATGGGCAGCATCATCAAGTTTGGGGAGATGATGCGGGTGGGGGGCCAGGATGCCAGGTAACAGTTAGCTATGCTGAGCTATCAGCAAAGTGGGGGAAGGGGAGAAAGTTGCACTGTTTTTAAGTTTGGTTTGAAGAGTATGTGGTCTCGCAGTTGCGATTGCTACTCCCGCAATGTGAATATTGGGAACGGTGGATGACATGGCAGGTACTAATACATATGGAAATGATGGTACAGGGGGTCTGAAAATATCATTTCTGTCTTGGAATGTAAGGGAATTGAACAACCCAATGAAGGCCAGGAAGGTTGGCAATTATGTTTCTAGACATCACTCTCAAGTCGTGATGCTGCAAGAAACTCATGCAATAGGTGCAGTGAACGAGAATGTGATGCCCAAATGGGGGAAGACACGGTATTATACAAATTACTTGTCTCAGTCCAGGGGGGTTATCACTCTCATACATCCCTCGCTGGGGTTCCGGGTAGCAGAGCACACGGTGGACGTGCAGGGCAGATATGTTCCGGTATGGGGGGAAATGGCTGGGAAACATATTACATTGGTGAATACATATGGCCCTAACATAGATGACCCAGACTTCTACTTAAATATATATGAAACCCTTAACAAACTTGCGCTTCTTCCATAATATGGGTAGGGTGGTCTTTAACATGGCCTTGGACCCTACAACAGATAGATCTAGTGTGAGAATGAGGACACCCACTAGAATGGCGCTGGCGCTGGGGCAACTTCTTTCACAAATGGCATTAACAGATGCATGGCGCACATTACACCCAGACGCTAGACGGTACACCTACTACTCATCCGTCCACGACAGTGAGTCGCGAATAGACTATTTATTTGCATCACAGGGCCTTTCTGAGACGCTGCACAGCTGCGAGATCTTACCTCGTACACTGTCTGACCACTCCCCAGTTACACTGGAGCTTTGGTTGAGGGACGTTCCCAGACCAGCTAGGAGATGGAGAATGCCGGTGGGATGCTTGGTGACCCTGGGGTAGTAGAATCCCTGCGCGAGGAAATAACAGAATTCTTTACCAATAACCTTGGGTCGGTGATGCGGGTCTCCACTGTCTGGGAGACTTTCAAGGTCTGGGCTAGGGGGGCACTCCTGTCGAAATCTACTGGCCTCCTGAGGGGAGTGAGGAGGGAGCTGGAGGAGGTGGGAAACGCCCTAAACAACCTTGAGGAAACCTATAGCCGCACACACGATACGAACACCCTGGCCGAAATCCATGAACACATCTGAGATTTCATTGACCTGGCCACCAGAGAAAAACAGTATATGGCAGCTCCGGCCAGAGCACGCAGGTATGGCGAGGGCAATAAGGCGGGTAGAACATTGACTAATCTGATTAAGCAGGAGCGACAGCCACAACCTATTACTAGTATTCAAGATGCGAATGGCGAGGTCAAAACAAGCGAGGTGAATTTGCCCAATTTGATCAAACACTGTATTCCAACAGGGATAGTAAAACGACCACTGAGATTATGGCATACTTAACGTCGTTAGGGCTCCCACAACTCCCACTTGAAAACAAATTGGCCCTAGATCAACCAATCACTGTGGAGGAAATGGAAGAGGCAATAATGGGGCTAGCGTCAGGCAAAGTACCGGGTTACAATGGGCTGGGGACTGAATTTTATAAGGAGTTCCGCAACTCCCCTAGAGGGAGGCATACTACCCCCGACAATAAGGGAAGCCATCATAACCGTATTACCTAAACCCCGACGCCCACCTAGTGACATGTCATCATACAGGCCCTTATCACTTATCAATGTCGATGCCAAGATATTTGCCAAGGTTTTGGCGAACCGTATGGCACCATTGGTCTCCACATTAGTCCATCCTGATCAGAATGGGTTCATTCCCCTGCGATCCACTGCATTGAACCTCCGTAGACTATTTGGTATAATGGCCCAGATTGATCCCGGGAGGAGTGCAGCTGCCGTTGCCCTTGACACCGAAAAAGCGTTCAACTCTGTGTCCTGGAATTATCTCTTTAGTGTATTGGAAACATTTGGGGTGGGACCTACTTTCATTGGGTATGTGCGGATGCTCTATGCCACTCCAGGAGCCAGAGTATGCACCAACAGAACCCTCTCCGAGATGTTTCAATTAGGGAGGGGCACAAGACAGGCATGACCCTTCTCGCCCATTTTGTTTGCCTTAACTATCGAGCCAATGGCAGCTGCTGTTAGACTAAGGCATAGGGACAGGGGAATAAACATGAAAGGTGCGATCCAACTAATTTCGCTCTATGCGGATGATACGCTCCTATACGTCCGCGAACCAGAGAAAAACATAGAGCCCATTATGACAGACATACATGAGTTTGCAGAGTATTCGGGGTATGTCATCAACTTAGCCAAGTCGGAAGTATTTCCGCTCACACCTTCCACTGAATGCCCTATGAATATGTGCGGCCTGAAATGGTCAGAACAGCATATAAAATACCTTGGGGTGCTAGTGTCCAGAGCTAGGCAAACCCTTTACGCGAATAACCACGAGAAGGCGCTGCAGACGTTGAGCACTAAGCTACAGATCTGGGGACGCCTCCCCATATCCTTATATGGCCGAATCGCCTTGCTCAAAATGATAGTCCTCCCCAAACTATTATATATTTTTTAAACATACCAATATGACCAGGCAGAGACTTCTTTACTAAGCTATGGTCGTTAATAGTACCCTTCATATGGAATGGCAAGGCGGCGAGAATTGGGTGGGAAAAAATGACAGAACCCTATGACACCGGGGGTATGGCTGCTCCAGACTTTGAGCTTTATTACCTGGTTGCCCAGGCACAATTTGTGAAGTATTGGTATGAGGACTCTGGGGAAACACCACATACTTGGGTGGAAGTGCACACTATATCCCCGGTGGACATTAGGTCAGTCATATTTAATACAAGACACAGGGACACTTGCGATTATGACCCGGTCAGCTGCACGGTCCGTGCTTGGGGCGCATTGTTTAAGAGACTAAAGCTGGAGACACCATATAACTCGGAGGTCCCCCTGTGGAACTTTCCGGGTATTCCCCCCACGTTTGATGTGGGCATTCAGGAGGTCCGGGGCCCCCACAGGGAGATGAGGGTGGGCGATGTGTTTATAGATGGTAAATTTGCAACTAAGGAGGACCTAGTGAGAGCGATGGGGCGTGGACCACTCAAAATATTGCAATACTATAGAGTAAAGGCTGTGTTTTCAGAAGAGGTGGCCAATGTTCCCAGATAAACCTCCCCAACACCCCTGCACACAGCTCATCACCATGAATGCCGGGCTGGGTATCTCTAAATTGTATGCAGCAGTGCAAACCCACACCTCTACAATAAACCAGGTCAAAGACAAATGGGAAACGGATCTGCAAATGCCCATCCCGGAAGATAAGTGGAGCAGATATTGTGCACTGACGAAAAAGTTTCATTAAATGCGGGCCTACGCTTGATACAATTTAAACTCCTAAACAGGTTGCATTACACGCCGGCTAAGCTGGCAAAATTTGGTGCAGAGTTTGGGGGGAGTGCCCCAAATGTGGGGCTCAGTCTGCGGGCTCCTTTCACATGTACTGGGAGTGCCCTGCCCTTCTGAAATTCTGGGGGGAGGTGGCTGAGCTGTTGGCTGAAATCACGCAGATACCCCCGCAACTAACCCCCCACAAATACTTGTTTGGAGACAAGTGCTCGTACAAAACCAGGAGACTATTCAATGTGGCATGCGCAGTGGCAAAGAAATGTATCCTACAAACCTGGAAAATGTCCACACCGCCAAGCATGACCACTTTCCTTCGCGAGCTGACATATGTCAACGAGTGTGAGGAACAATATGTTTTGACTTTCCCAGGGGCAAGCCGGCCTAAGGACATATGGGGTCCCTTCCGAATGTATCTATGTGATTTGCTCTCAGATGATGATGCATCTGTATAATGTCAACTGTAAATGGGCCTCATTATACGGTATGCGGTAACCATGGCGCTATAAGCGCCATGGTTGCCGCCAGTATTTTACTGTGTCCGCCTTGGTGGATGGCGGAATTACCGCCCTACTCCAAGGTGAGCGGGGGCGGTAATTCCCCATTCACCAAGGCACTTCCCCATTCCCATGTTTGCCCCCATAGGGCTCAATTGGAATGGGGAAGGAGCTAATTACGGTACCGCAAATTGCGGTACCGTAATTAGCACCAAGGTCCCTTTGCGGGCCCGTTCCTTAACGGCTGGTAAAACCAGCCGTTGAGGTCAGGTCCCGCAAAGGGACCTCGTAGTACGGCGGTAAGGGTTTACCGGTAACGGTGCCCTTACCAGTACCGGTAAACCCTTACCGCATTCCGTGTAATGAGGCCCAATTGTTTCTTTTTCTGCTTGTCGATTTGTGTGAATTGGTGGGAGAGAGTTGCTGTAGCTGTCAAGACCACTGTTGTTGAACAATAAAAAGAGTTTAAAAAAAGAATTGTACTTTCAAATAATTTTGACAATTTTAGCACTTAAAATTATAAATGTTTAGCTACATTCTGAACATTTAGACCTAATACTGAGGAGCTAATTTTATAGTAAATAGTAATTTTGGTAATTTACATAGCGGAGTGCCAATGTGAAGGGCAAAAGGCGGTGTCCACTCCTTTTGCCCCAAACATTTCTCTCAGACACGTAAATGATTAAATGCTGCCTAGCATGCTTGCGATTAATTGGAATAGTTAATTGTAAGTGTAAACACTGCCTTCCAAGAAAGCATGGTAGGAAGCGTTTACAATGGATCCCTTTGGAGTCCACCTGCTTTATTCTGGTGTATAAAGCTGAAGGATCACCAGCGTTTGCCTTGGCATGAAAATGCATGCCAAAGCAAATGCTGGGGCATTTGTATTGTGGAGAGGATGCAAGGTGGCGAATACGCGAGTTGCATCCTCTTTTCCTTTCCGCCATACAAATGATTGAAAATGGGGCATGACGTGAATGGAAGGTGTAAAAGCCTTATGGAAGACTTTTACGCCTACCATTTACGTTATGCCATCACGAAAACGAGCCCCTTAATGTATTATTTGTGCATTCTGAATATTATAATTATAATGCAATACTGTATGAAGTTGTTTGCAAACCATGAATGTACTTTGAATTAATACATGTATATACACATATAAATAAAATGTGGTCACTCTATTTTGCAGGCCTTCAGCTTGACAGAATTATCTTGTTTTGTTCCACTTTACCCCATATATCCTCCCCACAGTAGGTAAAATGTTCACCTGTTGGTGTACATCGGGGGTTGGGGTAACTGGATGGGTTGTGTGAAGAATCCTGCAGATCCCTCACTGAAACCCTGCCTAAAGACGCCTCCCAGGTGGCCAGGGCAATGCAGACGCTTCCTGATCCCAAACTCGGTGGTGGTGTACTGCGGGAGGATCACCTGGATGGAGACAGGGCCCAGGGTAGTGTGGAGATTCTGTGGGATGAGACACAGTAGTTATCCTCTGATAAGGAGGCTCTTTACACTGTGCCAACATAAGTTATGGCTTATTGCCATTTCAATGTCTCTCAACCTCCTATTAAACCTAAGGTTGCAAACCCTAAAGTTGTAACAAAAGAGTGTACTGTGCCAAAAGAAAGACCCTTTTTGGTATCTAACAATAAATGCCCTCGGCACTTCCAAGGGTACACTAAAAAGGATTGCGGCAATGTTGACTTCTCTAAACCATCTTCATCAAGAAGTAGAAAAACCTAACTTTAAGGAAACAAACTACATGTCCCAGTGTGCCAGAATCCTAGAGGGTCTGAGACGAGTAAGAGGGATGAAGAGGCATGTAGATGTAGTAGTCAGGAAATTAGGCCTAACAGCCATTGTAAGGGTCAGGCAATTGAAACTAATGGCTCACACCTGTAGCCAGTTGCCAAACATGTGAAGCATAAAGGTTTGTAGCAGGAGAGAAGAGAAGGAAGGAGCTGGAGCAGGAGTTGGAAGGCTGGCAGTAGTAGTATTAGAAGAGCACCACACTGGCAATTCACTAGGAATTGTGTGCACGGAAGGAACGCCGAAACATGGAGACAGCAGATTTCACCTGCAAGTTCTGGGAGGGTCCTTTGTTCTCAAAACCTGCATTGCCGTGGCTTCACTGAGGAAATCGTGCTGAGAGTGGAGTTTTCCCCTGTGCGCTGAGTTGCTGTTTTTGCAGAGCCTTGACTCTGCTGAAGCCCTTGGTCCGTAACAGAATGCAAGACGAGGGACTGGGAAGTGAAGGAGACTCCCATTTGATATGACCGGACCAGAGACACCCGTGCTGCAGAAGGGTGTGGGTCCCAAGTTTGCCCAAAGCAGTAGTGGAAGTCAAGGAAGTCAGGAAAGTGAAGCAGCCCGCAACCACAGTGTTCCTGGAGCCGGTAAGTGAAGCTTGGCTTTCAGGTTCACTCAGCAAGCCTTGCCGGTAACTGTAACAGCTCTAAAGTAACTTGTGTATGCTTAAAAGCGAGTATAAACTGTTTGGCATTCTGAATATATTTCTAACAATAGAAATGTAGCACGCACACTAATAGTGAAAGCTGTAGTGTTCCCGTAGAAAGTAATAGAACATCACGTCCATTGTTGAACATATTACTGTTGCCGGAGTGTTCGCGTGTCCTCAATTGAACAAGGAACGCTTGATACAACCATTCCGAAAACTAACATTTGCTTTCACAAGAGTTACAAGCGAATACAGCATCCAAGGAAGGTTGCATGTGGCCAATTGGGTTTCCCGTTAGGAGTCTGAAATCACCTCTGTGATATTATACGGGAATGCAATCACTTAAAATCCTTTAAGGTTACAGATCTATCTTAAAGATTGATCGTGTATGCCTAAATCTGTTTTCCCTTTGAAGACTGAACTTTGTATTTTTCTGAACAATCATTCTTTAATTCCAGAAGTTGTACTGATGTGGAGAACAAGCATTACCCAAGCCAAGAGGTGAACTCTTTCCACAGTGAAGTAAATCATATTCAGATCTATCCACCTCATCTGTGAGGTTGCTAAAGGTCCTGAGTCCTCTGATACAAGTGTGGCATTGTTACCTGAAGCTGGAAGAGTGGTTGTACAGTTTTTGTGTTATTACTGGAACCAAGAAGGTGTGAATAAAGTTGGGGACGGGAGCTGGGTGCTTGTAAAGAAGATTAGGAAAATAACCTGTAATGCTGAAGACTGTTGAAGCTGAGAGAAAGCCAGTCTTGTGGCAGAGGCAGGTTATACTTGTGGCAGTAAGGCAGACAGAAGAGGCTGCCCTTTTCTTGGAGCACAGGAAAGAAGAGGGCCTTGCCTACCAGTAGATATCAAAGTGTCATGTCTTTATATGCCTAACTAATTGCAAAAATAAACCTGAAGCAGAAGTACCTGGACTGTGGTGGTCTATAAATTTATCAGTGTATGTTACATTGAAGTAGTTTGGAGTAGTAGTATACTGTGGGACAAAGGTGACTGTTCTCATAGTAACAATAGTAGAAGGGTGGTTGTTGAGAGGAAAGCAGCAATCCAAAGAGAAGCATCCTGACAATTATATCAAGTATACTGCAGAGGGCTTAACCAATTGTAGAGAAGAAGTTGTTAATCCATTCTTTGAACTGTGGTGAATAATCTTGGAATAAAGATATCGAGGATTACCATTGGTGCTATTTTCTTGGCTAGAATTGGAAGGGGATCTTGTCAACCGAAACTGGAGAATTGTTACCAGTGAATTTTTGTTGATGAACTTTTGTTTTCACTTGGAACTTACAAGAACTTGTTCAAGACTTTTCTTTTCCTTTAAACATTTGGTAAATTGACTTTGGAAATCCCTGGTTAAAGGATTCTCCCAGGACAGGTGAAGGTCATCCCGATATTGTTTAATTCCTATTTATTGTTTCATGTTGTCTCATTAATTGCTTTGCATGTTTATTGTTTAGTGTGAGGGCCAGTTTACCTATGCTAGGAGTTGTTCCCTTAGCCTTTATACTAGGTAGGGAATTCCCTTACTTTAATAAAAGGTTTACTCTTGAAAATACTACAAGCAGCTGTCTGCCTCGCATTACTGACCCCTCACACTACCCTGTATCTCTCTTTCCCCTGCAGTCACCTTTATACATAGTCTACTCTTGGCTGTGTCAACTCTTACACACTAGTCTCCAAGCATAAAGGGATTACTTGATTATTTCCCAAGGCCAGCAAACACTCACTAACTAATTTCTACACTTTTTAATAAGTGCTAAAAAACTACCTTCAATGGCATATCCTCATGTTCACAAGTAATAGGTATCAGCTCCATTCCAATATGCGTTTTTGCTTTGATCAATCTACACTGACTTTACAGGGATCCAAAATATTGCAATTCCCCTCCCTTCCCCCTCATCACACTCGCCTCTTTACAAATATATGTTTTTTTAACGTACTCCCCCTTTACGTTGCTCTTGCCTGCTGCCCCTTTCTATTCATCCACAGACCTAGGTCTGGACAGCCATGATGGGGGAACCATATGTCTCTTTCCTGGCAAGCTTCTGTGCTGTTAAATCACTAAGGTGATGGGTGATGGAGTATAAAAGCTTGTAAAATAAAATCAAAGCACTAATACTGAAAAAAGACAGATACACCCCACATGTACCACTGGGCTCCATATGCCAACTAGGACCCTTGCAGATATCTACTCATCCACTACCAGGGCTACCTAACTCAACAAGAGAACAAAGTGTGCCAAACTGCTGCTGGGTCCCACATACAGTAGGACACCCACGAGGCATACCAGAGAACATGAGCAGCACAGCATGCTGCTCGGTACTAATGGGGCAGAATGGCCATTGACGCGGGATACCATATGCCAGATGATACCTGCATGCAGGAGTGCCAGCCCAGTAAAGTGTCTGGAGGACTCGGAAGACAAGAGAAGATAGGACAGGACAGAGAGGAGCTCCTTCGGAGCCCAAGAAGAGAGGCAGGTGTTCACCCGATTCTAAAATGGCAGACAGGGATTTTCAAGCATTGGGTCTGCGCTGAGTATCTGCAGGTGAGATTGGTACCGCAGCAAAGTATAAACGCCTATCAGAAAGGCCCAGATATCACACTGATAACACCACTGAACGCCAGACCAGCAAACGTGGGCCAAGCTGGAAAGATACCTTAGAAAGCCAGCCTGGAATCAGTCACCCACAGCAGATTGGGAAAGCAGGACAGCTGCCACAAGACCATGCTAGTCAGCCAGAGGGCGGAGCATGCTCGGCCAACTCTTACCTTGCTTGAAAGATCTTCCAATACTGGGAGCTCAAGCAGGAGCTGAGGGGAAAGACCATCTTAAGACTGATAACATGTGAGCTGGGCACTGCAACCCTAGAACTGTGGCGGATATAATGCCCACCTTGCAGAAGTAAACTTTGCACTTTATCTCTGAAATAAGCAAGCTGGGCACTATATCACTAATATGTGAACTGGGACTATATTCTTAAAAAGTGATCTGCGTACTATATCCTTAAAGATGTGAGCTAGGTGCTATATCCATAGAACAGTGAGCTAGGCACAATATGCCTACGAAGTGACCTGGGCACTATATCTCTAATGAAATTACCTGAGCACTAGATCTCCAAAAAGGCGAGCTAAGCACTATATCTCTAAAGAAGTGAGCTGAACACAATATCCATGAAAAAAGAAGCAAGCTGGAAGCTACATTCCTTATACTGCTAAGGAGCACCACCCAAATGAGCTGGTTATTATGTACCTAAAATTGGGATTGAGATTGAGAAAAAGTGAGCCAAGTACTGGACCTTTTGCTGGATTGCAAATAGCTGTATTAAAGGTTCTAATTCGAGAGTAAAGAAGGGGGACAGTGGGGACAGCTACATGGAAAATGACACAGATATTCTAAGCCACAGACGCCCCATACAAAGGGCTTCAATGGCAATAGTAGGGAGTAATGATGCATTGGATGTACATACAGTCCAATATACTGTCCTATGATTAGCTCAAGAAGGGGACGGATACAAATAGCACCATCATAAACAGACTTTGTGGGAAATCATTTGGGTGGGCTGGACCTGGGAAACCCCGATCTGAAACATTTGACCAATACGACATGGATCTGCAAAAGGGGGTCGGGCTTAAGCTACTCATCACGAGAAAAACAGCATAACTAGAACAAGGTGATGTAATAACAGGGCAGGGAGGGCAGCTCTGTACCATTGCACCAGTCACATGTCCGCTGATGCCCATCGGCAGGCGGCAGTGGGAGAGGAACACTGGACAATGGAACACCGGACTGAGTGGCATTCCTGGGAAAACCAATTGGACGGTACATTTTTTAGCTCTGGGGAGGTGGCCAGCCTCCAAAATATCTATCACAGAGAAGGTTATCATCTAACAGGTATTGTGTGAATGTCCCCTTTTCCACCAGCTGCAGGGTTGTCTCTTGTTCTGTTCTCAGTGGTGCTGACCAATTGCAGGGTCGTAAAGTTCTGGAGGTCAGCACAAATGTTAGTTCAGTAATAACAAGTTCTTCTGGGGTGGAGTGTGAATAAATGTGGTACCGCATGGGGAAGCATTGTACTGGGAAACTGTTAAACTGTTTGCTTTGTTGGGAAGGAGCTAGCGCCTTCCTGTACCCCCAAGCGCTTTAGAATTAGGCAAGACTTCTTTTGACTGTTTCTAGGCACTGCAAGGAACCAGTGGAGAGGAGGGGCACGGAGAAAGCTCTCTCATGCAAATATAATCACACACACAGACATGGGCAGGCACTAAAAGAAGGCAGTTATTATTTAAATATAAGATGCAAATAACTATTAGCTGAATACATTTGTAAATGTCAAATTCTATGCAGTTCTAAAAATCTCAAAACACGAGAGAAACAAGCTCTCTGCCGGTAAGAATGCAGCCTGTGCTAAAAATGGATCTCAGGGCTCATGCAGTGTTGCGTCACTAAGGCTGGCAGCGCAGCATGAAGTAACTCAGCAGCTGTCTGTCAAAAGCCCATGTATGCTAAAAGGGGATTTGAACATGCTCAATGCACAACATGCAGAATTTAGAAAACCAGGTTTAAAAGAAATTACAGGACCACATAAAAATATGAGTAGAATGAGTGAGTATGAATGATAATTAGTTATAGAAATGTTTAGGTTTTCCTGGGGCTATGCCTCAAGGTTTGTAAAAATCTGCATGGCTGCAGTGTGTGTCTATGTAAGGTAGCAATACGTAAAGTAGCATGTCCTAACAGAAATCGCTGACAATGAAGATAGAAAGACTGGAGCATCCCTTGTATGGAAACAGGAAGATTTGGGATAAAGCCATGCCCATATCGAGTGATGCCACTACAGCAAGTCATGAGTATAAAAACTCCTGCCTGGCACCAGTTTGGAGGAGAAAGGAACGGTTGAGGGACAAAAGAGGCCATTCAGGCAGCAGAGTTCTTTGCTCCCATCCTCATTTCTTTAAAGAATACATTTGTTATCCTTGCAAGATAGACTATTGGCCTTACTTCCTTAGAGTGGTGTATTTATTCTGGTGTGAGCGTGATTTAGAGACACCCTTATAATTAGGGATACCCCTGTAATTAGGGCCTACCTTACAGCTTCAATTACACTTCACTAATCAGCGTAAACTTGTAGGAGGTGATGTCCACAAACCAATGAAATACCTGGGAAACATAGAAAAAGTGAATCCTCCAACTTGCAAGTGGTTACATGGATTTCTGACCATTGTATTTCTTTGTATAAAACTACTGTTCATATTCCATTCAGATGTCAGCCTTTTGATCAGAGCCTATCCACTGTTGTGTTTGATTTGTGTTCGTCCAGCTGTAATAAACAGCGTTGCTTCTTGCCCAGGGTTTGCTCTACTTTTTGAGTGTGTGGTTTTTATTATGCTCTAATTGGTGTATCCCTGATTGCATAGCGATGTGTACACTATATCCCTGATACTGTTGTCTGGGGATTCAAGAAGCGTGCTGGGTGTTATATGCCTGACACTGTGTCAGTCAAGGAGCATGCCGAATGCTGTATGCCTGCGGCTGTCCATATTGCAGAAATCCATAGAATGAACAGGACCCCTATTAGATACCATCCCTGGAGATGCACTCATTTATCCCTTACGTACACTCTTTCAAATACCTTTTTTGGAGATATGATGAAACCATAGAAACAATAGTGTTTATTCTTGTCCTATTCTGACCATACCTACATTGTGAAAACAGTGTCTACCAGGCCTTTAAAGAAGGGACGGAGACAGAATAGAGGTGTGCTAGGCGCTATAGCTCTGCGACTGTTCTAAAGCCGAGATCTCACAGACGCCCACTATCCCTCTGATACCCGAATGCCCTATTGGTTGGCCCCATTATTCACTCTTTTGTTTGCCCTGTTCCCAGATAGGAACTTCCTTTTACTTTTTAGATAAACCCCTTAACACCCCAAGGCAGTTATCCCAGACACCATCCTGACAACAAATAAAGACCCCTCAAAAGTATACTTCTGTGCCACGTGTTTCCGTTGATCTGCCACAGGGGTGATGTGAAACTGGGATGATAATATGCTTACTATTGTAAAGTGAAAATGGCACATCACCATTGAAACTGGCAAAGCAATTATTCTGAGACAAAACTGGCATTGTCCTTTCTGCAATCAGTATAATGCTGAATTGGTCATTTTCTTGTGGTGGGTATAAAGGACCAAGACATTTACCAGACTAAGAGAGAGACTAGCCAGATCAGGGCCCCAGACTTAAGAGTCATTGGTCATATGTACTACTTGTCCTGGCATGTTGCTGTGTGCAGCTCGGGTGACTGAGAATTGAGGCATTCCTATACCCTTTCTTGATCTGTGAGAATATTTGAGTGGTGCTGGTCAGGCCTGATCCAACTGGCTCATTGCAATTTGGTCCAGTATCCTAAGGGGTCAGTCGATCCCTAAGTATATGGTTCTGTTATCTGGTGTAGGAGATGTTTTATTTCTGGATGTGGGTCAGTCCTCTGTTAAGGGTTTTCAACCTGTCAACTTTTAGTATTCAGAAGAATAAAAATCGCTTGAAAGAATTGAATTGCTCTGTTTTTTTCTTGGTTCAGATCCAAACGTTAACTAATAGCTATGGAAAAGGACCTGGAAGTCGGGGAAGCACCAGGTAGCCTCTGTTTCACAGTGCGTCTTGAGTCAACTGGTTGGCTGGCACACGGAGTGGATGCAGAGGAGGAAAGCATCCAGGAATCCTTTCGGAAGTTTCGGAAGAAGCGACAGGTAGGGGACTTCAGACATGCTTCCTGTCGGTTGGGGTCATTGCGGGATCTTGCTACTGGACGGTATGCATTGTACTTGTATAGCAACCATTTGCCCAAATCTTTACGTGTTTGGAGGCAATCAGCTTGGTGAACAGCACAGGGCGTCAGTCTCTTAGGGACTGCTGTTTGCGAGTGAAGAGAGGTGTAAAAGAGAAACGGGGAGGTACAGATGACATGGAAACTGCAAAGGAAAAGTCACCCTAGTCAGTTTGCAAAGGCTGCAGTTCCCAGTACTGCTTTCTGCTGATTTGATGTGGCTTTTTTGTCACAGGACAATAAAGCCACACAGGATGTCTTATCAGCCATGTGTAGCTGTAAAAAAATAAAAGATTCAAGGGTGGTTTGCGAAGTAGAAGCTTAGTTTCAATGCAGTCAATTGCACAGGTTTGCAATGGGGGCCAAACCTTCTGTAGCAGTGTAGGAGGGGATGTGATGGTTCAAAGGTCACCAAACAAGCTAAGTGCATAGGTTCTGAATGATCTCAGAGTGGATACAGTGTTACAAGGTTGTCGGTCGACAAGAGGAGAGTTGTGGTGCACATGTAGAGCTATAATGGATGGAAACAGTGTTAGCCCCTCGTTCATATCGCCTTTTGTATAACGCCCTGTTCTGGAGGCCCTTACTGAAGAATAGTGCCCAGTACTTTGTTCCTATCCTAGATATTTGACATTTTTGTATACCACATCTGGGGTGTTGCATACATTTTTGGAGTCCACTTCAGAAGTGTTGTTTCTAGTTCTGCAGGCATCACTCAGTGTATTGTTTGTATTTCGAGCCACATATCTTGATGGGCAAAGAGAGATCAGTCAGTCCATAGAAGTAGGGCAAATGGGGCATGATTTAAACTTAAACTCCTACGTTTTTTAAGGAAAAGCTCACCAATTGTATCATTCATACAGTACATTAGAATAAAGAAGGTATGAGGGATATGAGAGATATTGCATGCAAATCCCACAAGGCGAGGATATTCAACAGAATGGGTGGTACTTTCAGTGTAAGCCTAATCGTAGACGTAGAGGTGACTATATAGAGGGGTGGAGCTCAGGAGTAAAATGTGGACATCTTTTTTGCATACAAACAGTTGTGAATGAATTTGCCATCCTGCCAGCAGCAGTAAATAAGCGAGAATATTGATTACATTTAAACGCCTTAGAAGTACATGCAAACGAAAATCGCAATGCAGAGAAAGCAGCAGCAAACCTGAAGACCATTTATGGTTTCTGATTCCAAATTTGGCTGAAAAGGAGTGGACTGTAAATGGCAGGTGGTCCTGACCTGTCAGTCAGTTTATTTGTTCATGTTTCCATGGGCTGGCTGGTCCAAAGGGACAGTGGAACATCACTTGACAGGTTAGCATCCAGCCCAGATCCCCAATCCTTTCGGAGGCACCAACAGGTCAAGAGATCCCACACATGTCCTATAGGGCAGTCCGTCTTAGGTTCTGACTTGTGACCTGTTTGTGCACATGGGGTGACTTGTGCAGAGGAAGTTGTCATTTCTCACTCTCGTTTCAACTATATAATTGCCCGTTCTCGTCAAATTGCCCCGCTGTAAATTGCCGAAGGGATTTATTTAAATAAATTGTGCAATATTGACGTTTGAAATATTGGCAAGTTTGAGACATGTTTTTGTATAAAATATATCGTCTTTTGTTTAATTTATATTGTTTTAAATCAAAGGCCTATCAAAAATTGTTTAAAAAAGACTTATGAAACATGCCTTTGCCACAGGTTCAGAAAATGCCATGCACTGTCTGCTTTACTAGTAACTAAGTTCAAGGCGTCCTGTGTTAGAATGCATGTATATATATATATATTATCAAACGGACACACGCGCGCACTCAATCGATGATAGGTTCTCTTGTATTACTGGTTGTGTAAAAAATGTTGATATGTTTCTTATTTCATTCTAGCTGTCACATCGCTGCGCCCCTGTAACAAGAAAATGACCTTACAATCCAACTATGATAGATTATTACAGTTATATTGTGATGCCAAAGTGCATCCTGACAGATCAAGCACGTCTAGTGAAAGTCAACACTCTGATAAGAATTGCAACTGCCACTAAGGGCCTAATTACAAGTTTGGCAGTACAGTAATGGTGCCGGTAAAAATGCTGGTAAATCCATTACCAGCACTTTTACCACACTGCCAAACTACAGTTTGCCGGTGAGGGTTACCTGATTGATTTACCTCCAGCCACAAGCTAGAGGTAAATCAGGCCCCCGCCGGCAAAAAACTGCCAGCATTACCAGCGGTATACCGGCAAACTTGTAATGAAGGCCTAGTGCATCTTTACGAGTTTGACGGAAATGGTCATTCTTTTGGTATTTGCAAAAGACTGTTGTAATTACTGTCAACCAGATTCACTGGAATATTGTCATAAGTATAGTGTACTAGCAGACTTTGCGCCTGAATGTCTGTTTATTTTTACCACCACCCAAGAGGTGGAGAAACATTTTTTTTATTTCCCCAAAAGTAACTTTTTTACCTGCAAAGAAGGAAACAAAGGTGCTTCCCCTCAATATAGTGGGACAATAATGTGCATTGGGCCAGTGTAAGGGGTTAAAAAGGACTAAAGGGTAACAAAATGTACAATAGTGTTGTGAGTCACCAATGTGCACTATCCATTTCCAACTTCACCATGAAGGTGGAAATGGTTAGAAAAAAAGTTACAAATAATCATTGAGAGGTTACCATTGTTCCTGGCAGTAGTGCTGAAATCCCACTTCCTCCGGTGGTAAACTCTAATTAGGGGGGTTGCCGAAATACTATTGTGAAGGTAGTGCTTCGGTACTTCTGAATAAACAATCTGGCAAATTCATAATGACCCCCTTAATTAGAGGCATGAGTATATTTTGTAGAAAGTTGGGTGACAACCAGATCGCAGAATTTTCGTTTTTGTCAATTGTGTTCGGAAATGGATAGCTGTTAATAAGCCTTTCCTCTTTTTCTTGAGTGGTTTTCTTGAGTGGTTCAGTACCAGTAACATAACTCTGCTCAGTGATGTAAAAAGGGAATTACTTTAATTACATAATATTTCCCGGTAAGTACGAAGAGAGATATTATTTTGCCTCCCAAAATAATTCTTCTGTGCTTTTGCATTGCACAGAGAAGGAGTCGGTGGGTCTCTGAATACGCACACCATTGGATATATTTTGTATCAAATCTATTATTCAGAAGAACATATGCTTCTGAAATATGTACCCATTTCCCAGGGTGACATTCAATTTATATACCCCCCTCAGTACTTTCCACAAATAAAAAGGGCTGGGATTTAATCTATTACCTGGTAGAGTGTATTTCCATTCAGAATTATATTCCCCCTTACATTATACTTACATAGGAATTGAATTTGGCTGTTTCACAGACAGATGGGCTCTCACGTAAGGACTGGTTCCATTCTCCCCTGCAACAACAGGTGGACATCAGTATGCAAGATGGGGTCAACTTCCCTTCACAGCCTGGTTTCTCTTACAGTGCATTGCTAGTAATCCAAAATTAGTCCAAAGGAAAGGAATCTCTTGTCAATTCTTCTTTCTCACCTTCTTCCCATCAATCAGACAGTTTGTCAGTCGGTGAGTGAGTGAGTCCCCAAAATGTATGAGTTCGACATTTTATAGATAGCAAGCCTCTCTATTTAGAGGTGGAAATCATTACTGTAACATAATTTGTCAGTGAATATTATGGGGAAATGTTCCAAAAGTGACATCAAACTTAACCATCCACTTCATACTCATTGGGCGTATTAGTGAAGAGAGCAGTCTAATGATAGTAACTCCTAAACCCAGTTTCCCTCCCTTTTGATGTGATGTCATCTCGGATAGTTCTACATTAAACAATTGTCACTTTCAGAAACATCATGTTCCTCACATGTGATAATTTAACTAATCAGTTTGTCAGTTCACTCAGGTGAATCCAATTATGCTAGACTGATTTGATGGCATGTGATGTGTGTGTGACAGATTTTTGTTTTTTATTGTCATATACTTTTACTGTGAAATCCTATTTACAGGTCGGAATATTGGCCTAGCCGGCACAGACGCTAGGATATTTGAATCATTGGCGTGTGATGTTTTTGTGCAAAAATATCCACATTTGTCTAATTCTCATAATTGAACAACTATCAAAAAGATATTGCTTTACATCCATCTAATAGATCATTTCAGCCTGAACATTCTTCTAAAATATTAAGTTTCTATGACCTTCCTGTTGGAAGATATTAACAAAAATGTGATTCCATGTGTACAATTTAAAAAGTGCCATTTTTTCTTTTACATGTATTGGGATACATTACAAAATGAAATGGCATATCATCCCCTGCCAAACAACAGAACATTTGGTATAATTCTCTTTGAAGTTCAGAGCTGGCCATTTACTCCTGAGAATGTGGTTGCCATGGGACTGAAAGTTAGAAAGTTCTTTGTGATAAGGCTGCCCTGCGGCAGTTGTTGATCAAGTGCCGCCCCCTTGAATGATTCCACCATCTGCCTGTCCCATGTGTCAGACTCTGTCTCTGAAGGTGTGAATTGTTTACTTCTAGAAGAACTTGGCTGATGCAAAGATCTGATTTCTTGGGGGACAGACCACTGCTCATAATCTATTTCTTGTATGTATAGGGCCTTTGTTTTCCTTTGCAAGATTTGTTCCCAGAACAAAGAGAGCTTTGGGGCCTTGTTGGAATCCAGGAAGTGCCATAAGGTTGTATAGTCCAGCTTCAAATTCCCTGAGTTTAATTTCTCTTATGAAAGCCACCTCTCAGGCCTTTAGCTGTTGGGGGAAGAATTGACATTTTAGTTTCTCGGCCAAAGTGGCTATCTTATTCACAATGCAGCATGTCTTTCTTATCCTCATTGCCCCGCTATAATGGTCACTTTAAACAGGGCAACATGTTAAGGATTTCAATCAGGCGACACACCTTGGTCTCGGCCTAGTATGCGGCGCACAACTGAAATGCTTATCCTTTTACATTGATTCAATATTGAGATGGGAGAATATGGTAATGGTGCACTCCTAAATTCAAACATTTGAAAGAGTCAAGTATAGTGTTGAAGATTGGTAACTATTTGAGGTGCAGGGGGAGAATCTTCTCCTTGTTCAATATTGAGATGGTACACCACTCATATCACACCCCCTTTTCAAATACCCTGGGTCACAATGGACCATGAACCAGGCTGTTTGGTAAAATACAATATTTATTTATTTATCTATTTTAAAATTCAAAAGAAATCATACACTTTTAATATGGGGCAGCAATCACCAATGGGGTGATAATTAAAATGGGAATGTGAGCAATTCACTGGTTTTAAGCTTTTAGTGAAACATATACACAGCACAGAAGAATAGAAGCACTTTTTGACTAAGGAAAGATAGCACCCAAGTTAGAATTCCCCCCTGCAATGTTCCCTCAACCCACAAATAATAAATTCTGAGTGGATAAACAGAAACAGCAGGTAATCAGGAATAAGGAACAGGAAACAGAATGCAAATCCGACTTTTCCTCCCCAAATAAGAGAGAAAAACGATTTTAAACCCTTTGCAATGTTATGAAATGACACTCGGAAATGGGCAAATAAATAATGTATGTGTGTGAAAAACCTTGACGCAAACATAATTCCTCACTGAAGCAACAATGCAAAGACACTAACAATCACAAAGAATAGAATACCAAAAGCATACAGTTCGAAAATGAGTAGAAAGTTTAAAACAGATTGCAGCAAAATGACACGTTGGAAACTTAGCAATTTTGCAATTCCCGCCTGAAATTACTCAAACGGTTTTTAATAAAAAGTGGAGTGCATTTTTTGTTTGTTTGGGGGATAGCTATAGATCACAGGTACAATATGGAAGTGAAAGTAAGTCTCTAGCTGGTAAATTGAATGAGTTATGCAAGATCTAAAAAGGTGCGCTTTGAGTAAAAATGGAGCAGTGAAAAAGGAAAGGAAATCAGTTGTGACAAGAACAGTTTTACTTTACACTGGAGTATTCAGACTAGGCCACCAAAGAGGGACACAGTAAGCTCCAGGGTTGATTCGTGAGTTCAACCCTCTCACCCTAGTGCCCAACCTTGGCGTAACCAGTCCGATCACTCGAAATAGGACTAATTGCTTAGGATTACAGAAGACAAAATTACTAACGAGATGGCTCTAGCACTAGAAATCAAGGGCAGGGTGGCAAGAATGATTCTGACAGTTTCAACATCAGGATAAGGATAGGATGATTTAGAGAGTGGGTTAAGGACCAAGGCAAGACAAGGTATACTATGGGTTTCTATGGGGTGGTGATTGATACTCAAAGTCCACTTTTAGTTTTAGATTTTGGACAGTCAACGGTTCTGGTCACTACACGGCAGCCTGCTTGGCAAACAGCTGGGCAGTCTGGTCACCGGATGGCACTGGACTGGAATGGCAGTTCCAGTCACTGGATACTAAAGGTCAGCCTGGATAGCAGGTTTACAGCAGGCCTGCAGTTATTGAAATCAGGATGCTTCCCAAAAACACCACAGCTTTGCCCTTTTTAATGGAGGATTAGTGGGTTTTCAGAATTGAGGCCTGGCTGGGAATAGGATCAGCAATGCTTGGATTATGCAGTGGGCCCTGCAGTAGGGTCAGCAACGCTTTGGCCTTGTAGTTGGGATCTGGAATCTGGATGGATGGAACAGGAACGCAGCGCAGGAACGACAGGAAGAGTGTGTGTGTGTCTAGAGTCTTGTCAGAGACCCTTATTTATAATGCATAGTGACATCTTCAAAGTGTATGACTGGGGCAGGCCTAACTAAACACGCCTCTAACAACGGAATTGGACAACGGTAATAGTCTCCGCCTCACTCTCAGCTGGTTGGATTTCAGGAACATGATGTCAGATTTATGATGCAAGTTTTACAATGTCCAAAAACCTCCCAAAGTTACTTGAACTAAAATCCAATTTTGCCACAAACATACATTTATACAATTGCAATCTCTTAGCAAATTATATACCCAGGTTACATATTTTGTGCCGCACATTGCAGTCCAATCCTCCAGTCCGTGAGACCTTGTTTCGCCATTCTATCAGTTTTTCGCGCTTTTCAATGGGATTTATATTACTCAAAATTCTATAACTTTGTACATGGGTGTGGATTATCATAAGGGATGTATGTACAACAATTTGCATTTGCAACATGGATGCTTTTCTTGTAATCCACCATACTTCGCCATTTCTGTCCCCAAGGTGTCCGTGAATTCTACCTTTTCTTAAAAGAAATACCAAAAATGTACTTTTACACTGCAAAAATTCTACATTTACAAAGTCTTGCTGCAGAGATAAAAGTCTTTAAAGTTTATTTATGAAATAGTATTTGGAAACAAATGGCAGTCCTTTGTCAATGGATCATTTTTTTTCTTCCTTCAACTGCTACCAACTGTCCTTTCCTTCAAAGCATTGTGGGGGTTTCTCAGCTTGAGTGAAGGTTTATTGCCCCTTCACACTTGAAACCTCCTTGCCTTTGGAGTCCCATTGTTCGTGGGTTAGCCTAGCCTACATTCTTTCCAACCTAGTAATTATCATTTAGGCGTTCGTATCTGCTGAGAGTTTATGGTGTGGCTCCCTTCCTTAGGGGGAAGTTTCAGGCTCTGCTATCTTGAATAAATGGTTTTTGAGAGCTTGCAAATTCAGCCCGTGTGTTTTCAAATTTCTATTTTCTTATTTTTGTTCCTTAATTAAAACAAACCTGTGAAAGAAAATAGCCCATGTGTGTGTTATCACCAACAAACTCCTTTAAATTGCTAAATAAGGCAAGCTTTCATTCAACAATTTTATTTTTAAACGGGCCATTTTTTTCCTTCAGTTTACAAAGGCCCATTTTTACATGTATGGTGAAAAGCTAGCATTTCATTCTTTAAATTCGGTTTGGCAACTCCATCAGATTCCCACACTGTCTTTGCAGCCAAAGTCATTTTCTTGAAAACAGGAGTGTCGTCTGAAGCACAGATCTATTGAAACTGACCTGGCTCAGAGAGTTAGAGTCTCTTTGAACTGCTGAGCTTTGGATACTTTTGGAAATAAATAAATGTGTGTTCCAGTGTGAGTAAAAGTAAAGTTCCTTGTTGATTTCTGTCAGAGTTGGTTTGGCAGGGCCTGTCATTCAGAAATCCTGCCTGGTTTGGCTGAGGCACAATAAAATATCCTGGGCATGGCAGGGCCTTTTTAATCCCAGTAGTTTAAGACAGAACAGATGGAATTGGCGTCAAAGCAGCATTTTTAAAGGGTGAACAAGTTTCATTTTGAAGGGTAATTTTGGGTTTTCAGCAAAGCAGTGCTGCCGTTTCACTTTATTCCATTTATGTTTTAGAACACACTGGCACACTCCTTCAGTGTGTCCCCTTGTTCCATCCTGCCTGAAGTGTGCTTGGCAGGATTGTGCAGCCATCATTTTGTTGCTGCAAAAACGCAGTTTTGACGTCCACAGGAGCCAGCGCAGCCATTTGCTGTTTTCTGCAAACAGGCAGCTTGGTGATGTGGTGAAATAATGTTGAGTGGGTCGATATATCCCACAAACATTATAAAATGTTCTCTCCAATCAAACCCCTGTCAAAATGTGATGTTTCATGTTTCTCTATATGTTTCTTATACAAAGCTGATTTAAACATACACAATGCAGGCCCCAATTTGGATTTTTACTTTTTGCTAAAATGCTGCTCTTTTCATCCCAGTTTGGACTGTTTGCCCTTTAATAAAGGTTGCTGGATACTTTCAAATAACTGAAAAGATTCCTTTTTTGTTCCTTGTAATTTATTGTGAACAAATACACTCTTTTTGTAGATGAGCTGCTGACTTTACAATACTTCTCAAGTGTCTTTTTCAAATGCTTTGCGCAGGATGCAGTTCAAATATTTATTTTTAAATATGGCATTTCTTTCTTTGCATCCTTTTCATCTGTATAGATTTCCCTGCAATTTTCAAGTTCCTTTGTCCTGAACATGCTGTCCATGAGTATCCAGTTGTTAGTTAATAATGAGACATTTGTGGTAATATGTTCATTTAGTACTCTGCTGGAGCTTAGTGCAGTAGGGCAGGGATTTGCCCACATGTAAACATGTATTCTAAACAAAACAGTCAGCTTTTCAACTGATTTTTATTTAACGATCTAAACTAATTGTTTTATCTAATATCTTTTGCATTTCTGCCACAGATGGCATTGTTGGACCATAATGCTCTTAACACATTAATATATTTTGTGATCACATTTAAACAAATCTGGGCTAACCATTGATTGAAATTCCTTCTTGAGGAAGATGTGCAGTAGCAATAGCTGAACTAGTAATATAACAGAGCATACTATAGTAATATTAGCTTTTAATGTACAAGAGCACATTTACTATTTGTAGAACATGTTTTAGCTTGATTTAGTATGGCATGAAAAAGATGTTTTTTCCAAACAGCAAATGATAAATTGAAATGAGTCCTATTGTGTAATTTGTTATAACAATATGAGAAAGCATAAATCATTCATGTAATTAACTTGCATTTATGTAAGTAACTTGGTGGGTTTTAATTGAAGACAAGTGTTTCATTGTAAGGGCTCCCTCATGCTCACAGTCACACTTTCCAGCTTCCGTTTTCCAACTGCCTGCATGGCCAAACATGCCCACAAAATAAAAATTATAAGCAAGTGTTAGGGAAATTCCAGTGGGATGCATGCTCTGCTTTCAAAGGATGAAGGCCCAGAGTTAAAAAGTCCAACAAACATACAGTCCTCGGCAGGTATTAGATCACTTGTGAGAAACCTGAGGGTATTCACACTCCTACTCCCCTGGGATCCTGTATGCAGGTGGACTATCACTATTGGACTCTGACTATTGGACCCTGACCCTGGGGGTGGACAAACAAGAGAGGATCACCTGGGTAGAGGTTCTCTGGCATTGGGCGTGAGATGCCTTTAGGCAAGACATATTATCCATCCCCCTTATCCTTGTGATGATCAACCTACCACTCCCCCAACCTTTATCGGTTATTCTAGAAGTGTTCCCTTCCATTTCCCTTCTGGGATACGTTCAAGTACTGAGACGAATAAGAAGCAACTGAGAGTGGTGAACCCTAGCTACTCTCATCACTTTGGTAGTAGGACGAGGAAGATGCATGAGGTCAGGCATGCCCTACTAAAGGGAGTCAGGCAACAGTGATTGATAGAACACACCTGCAGTCCATTAATGGACCACAAGTGTATAAAAGGTGGAACTATGAAGTACCAAGGAGAGTGTTGGAAGAGGAGAGCAGTGGAAGAAGGAGCCGTGCAGGAGCAAGAAAAGCTGAGATGCCGGAATGCCTACTGAGTCCCTAGGGAGCCTGCCGGAGGAATAGTGCAGGACAGAGAAGGCCCTTGAGAAAGGGGGGACAACAGGAGCTGCCAGACCACGTCGACGAAGCTCAGCACAATAGCTGCAGTGTGCTGCGAGGAACACCTGGCAAGCGAGAAGCCGTATGGAGGAGCTGCAATGCCCGGGTAAGTATTGGGACACTTTAGTCAGTGGAAAGTTCCAAAAAATTGCGCCCACAGTAGCGGGGTTTGGAATCAAATTAATTTACAGTACATGAATAACAAAATGAATGAAACAAATGAAAGTTATCTCTACTGAATACCGAGCTTAGTGAAATCAACAGAATGAAACATACAAAGTTCTCTTTATTGAACAAGTAAATGAAGGAAACAAGAACAAGTACCTTTATAAACCGAATTGAATGAAACAAGTGAAAGTTATTTCTATTGAATATCGAACTGAACGAAAGAAAACACATGAATCTTTATTGAATACCAAACTGATTTAAACAAACAGTTCTCGTTATTGAACTATGAAATGAATGAAAACAAGTTATCTTTATTGATCTCCGTATTTGAAGAAAGTAACCAAGACATGTGTGTTTAAGTGAAAGAAAGCCAAGAGGCAATTATGAAATAAGAAATGGAATGAATGAATGAATCAAAGTGAGAAAAGCCACAAGTATGGGGAAAGCCTTCATATGTTGAAATTATGAAGTAAGGTGGATAAAACTCCTTGTTTGGCTGAATGTTGATCTTCGTAAGGAAGTTCATTTCCTGGTTTTTGTGACCTGTAATGGGTAGTCCGTGTGGTCTGAAACTGCACCTAGACCACAGAACTACTGTTTGTCACAACAAGAGCTACTAAGAGCATATGCCAGGTTCCTGGTTGCGTGGCATGTGATGGATGCACCGTGTTGTCTAAAACTATGCCAAGACCAGAGAATCCCTCTAACCCAACGAGGAAGTTTACTGTGGTGAAAGAAAGAGAACACGGAGTGGTGAACATCAGGGTTGGGGAAGGGAAGCCTGATTTATACAGACTTGTGGAAAAACCGAATAAAAAGCAATGCTTCAAGATATCTCTTTTTTTATTGAACTTGAAGAGGGGCACCATAAGACTTATTTCCTGAAACTTTATTGAACTTGGGGAAGGGTCCCCTAACCTTGACAAAATGTGGAACTGTATTCCTTCCAACTCTAACGAAGGTAAATTAAACATTATAAGAGAACGTATTGACAATTGGGAGAAATAAGTTGAAGAGTAAGCTTGAGCTAAGAATTGCTCGGAACGCTATGTTTGAAACCCTGCTTCCCTACATATATATTATGTGTTTTAGTTGTTAGGGCAAGTATAGGTTTTTGGACACATACTGTTTTTAAGTTGAACTCATTGACACCGACTTTCCTTAGTTTTCTTTAGATAGGGAAATCCCACTTTAGGTTAGGGCAAGATAGGCCTTATTCCATACTGATAATTTCTTTAATAAAGATGTGTTCAACTTTAAATCCATTGTCTGTGTCACCTTCCATGATGTCAATCTCACAAATGGTGTCAGGCGTGGGATGCGGCTCAACCTATACAAGTTGGGGATCCCACAAGAGTAGACTAGACCCTAATATTCCAATGGTTATATCTGGAAACAAAAGGTGGAACATCACTTCTTCCTCTTGTGAACCATAAACTCAAGAAAGCAACGTAGGTTCCTATTCTCTTAACCTTGAACCTGGGGAGGAATCTAACCAGGTAATCTTTTCCACCAGTGGAGTGAAACCTATAAAAAGATCAAGAGGATCCCTTAATTTTATGGATCAGAGGAATCCATTTTTTTCTTGACCACCCATGCACTCCTCTCCACCAGGAAAAGTGTGGAAGGTAACATCTTTAATCTTTTCAAGAATACCAAATCCCTAGTAGGGAGAAGGCCATCATTTCTTTAGAGCTTAGGACAGAAATCCCTACCAATTTAGTTATATACTTTATGCCCTTAGGTGAATCAAGATGGAAGAGGAGACTAATGGATATCCCTCTTATCAATTGGAGAGGAAGTAAAACCTACACTCATGAACCTGTTTTACAACTAGATGCAAATCAAGAGAGGTGAGCTTGTAGGATTCTTGGTGTACGAAACTCCCTGTGAAGCTCAGTTCCAACTTAGTTCTTGGAAAGAAAATAGGGACGCTCCAGACAAATCACCAGGTTGGAGGAGGAACCAAGAAATTATTCATGTGTCTTAAAATTAAAGGTAGAGGAAAACCATGACTCTAGTCACGATGTAACCAAGCCAGAAACAACAGTGGAAGAGAGAAGGGTTTCTAATACTTCAACATCATGGAAGATCACTCTTCCAGTGAAAATTATTTTTCTACCTTGAGAGACGATATTTCCATCTTACCTGGGAAAGATAGGCTTTCTATGGTAAATACATTCTCAGATGAGAAAGAGATTATTTTTCCCTAACAACAGAAATCTGTGAGCCTTCTGAAAATACTATTTTCTTAATTCCATCCTGAGATCAGAATCCCATAGTCTCCGATAGAGAAATAGAAAAGGAAAACTCTCTTGGGAAAAATGTATCGTCTGCTTTATCAAGATCTTCTAACAAGGAATTGTTATGTCAGAAACAGGGTAGTCCAGGGGTCTCAAGAAAAGTTTTTCCCAGTGAAACGGAACTGTGCTGTAGCACTTTCAAGTGTCTTCTTTGCGGTAGATGTAATAACCAATAAACATCTTTGACCATGTAACCAGACAGAAAGACCCAAGTGAGATGGTAAAATACTGCTTTAATCTCAATGAAAGAAAGCAGGGAGTTGTACAGCTATCAAAATATATGCATGCATAATCACACTTCCTCTTGCGTGTACAGAGGTTATGTACTTTTTCATACGTCATCTATGATGTCATCCTATGTGGCATTTTGCAAAACCTACTACCGGAAGGGATTGGATTAGTGAAACATATCTACTTATAGAATCATATAAGTGTTAATATCTCATTAGCTGCCCCTTGTCTTTAGGACACGCCCTGAGCTACATCTACATACATGGTGTACTGATTATAGCAGAGAATTTGGCAGCGGATTGGTAACTGCAACATTGAATGTGAAAGTGCGTGGCAGACTTTATGATTGTTTGGCGACCCCATCCAACCTTGGACTTTCAGCCTGTTTAGCAGCACGTCTGAAGAAACTAAACCTACGTGCTTGAGATGCACCAATTAATTTCTTGTTTCCTGATTAGTCCATCGTATGTCATTGACCTGATTGTTAGCCAAGGCCTTCTGTTTGTAGCTAACCTTGTAGTCTGCTCACTGTTCTGGAACACTGAGGGGGTATGAACAGACCACTAACTCCATATGGGTTTTAATGAATAGCCCTCGTTTTCGACTTCTAAGTCACATGTTAGGAGACCACGATTTTGTCAATTTCAGCCTCTTATTTAGCACTATTTGACTTTGGTGCCATTACCCTTGCTGACCTTTAGAGACTTGCTCCCTCCACCTCACATAGGATTTTGCCCTCGCGATTGTTCAGTACTTCGCACTTGCAAATGTCCTTGTCTTTCCTAATCATAGCAAAAATATGTCTGGCTCTCGTGGTTCATTCCTTCGACTTCCTTTGTGCCTTGCACCCATTTCTCGAAACAGCCTTCTTGATCCTCGGCCAAGGTACTTCCTTATTCTGCACACAAAAACAGCTTCTTCGCCATTTCTTCAATTTGCAATCCTAGACTTGTCTTTTTGAGGTAACAGGGTTGAATCTTAGCACAGGCCATCGTCCATTTTCTTCCAATGGCCGTCCTAAACGTTTTATGTATAGCCCATTTTAGCAAGCTTCTATTTATTTTTTACATTCATAAAGCGCACAAAGCATCCCTTGGGCCTCGTGGAGCTGTTACAGCAGTGCTTACTAGGTTACAGAAGAAAAAGACAAGAGCACCAGTCTGTGGTTCTTAGTTACATTGAACCTGATGCCAGACAGTTGAACGTTACATTGACAAAGAGACAGCAAAGTATGCAGAGATACAGGCAAAATGTTTCAGGTAACAGCAGAAAGCGTGAGTGGGCAGAGAGTACTTGGTTACTTGGTGAGCTAATTGAAGAGCTCCGTTTTGAGAGATTTGCAGAATGCTAGGTGAGATGTCTCGTTTCAAAGGGTTGTGGGGAGGGCAAGCCAGTGTTTGGGAGCAAGGAAAGTGAAGCTGGACCCTCCTGCTTTCGTTGAAGGTGGGGACTTTAAGCTGGTTGGAGTGGTGTGACCTCTTGGGTCTGGAGGATGTAGCTCTGGTAATCTTTTCTGCAAGATAAGGGGGGCTGTGAGCGAGAGGCCTTTGTGGGTTATGGCAAGTGTCTTGAAGAGTATCCATTCTTTGAATGGAAGCCAATAAGCATTTTGTATGGTGCTGGCAATGTGCTCCCTTTCGGGAATGCTGAGGGCAGCCTTAAGCGCATTATTCTGAATGGCTTGAAGTCTATTCAGATTTTCTGAAGAGGGGATGGCAAATAAGACGTTACAGTAGTTTAATTTGGCTCCAATAGTGGCTCTAGCCATGGTGAGACAATTCGGCGTAGATAGGTATGGTTTGATTGCATTGATTAGTTTGTTCGTGAAGGCAGCTGATGAC
The DNA here is from genome assembly GCF_040938575.1 of Ambystoma mexicanum. NCBI lineage: Eukaryota > Metazoa > Chordata > Amphibia > Caudata > Ambystomatidae > Ambystoma > Ambystoma mexicanum. The sequence continues at coordinate 466,524,533 of NC_090929.1, forward strand.
GCAATGGCGCTAATTTGGCGTGTCATTGAGAAGGTGGAGTCAATGTGCACCCCAAGGGTTTTGACTGCTGCTGAGACATGGATTTGGGAGTTCTCTATGATAAAGGAGTTGTACTGTTTGTCGAGCTTGTTGAGTGTTTCCTTGGGCCTCCTATGAGGAGCTCGGTTTTATCCCTGTTGAGGCATAAACCGTTAGCTGCCATCCAGGCTTCAATGGTGGCGTAGGTTTTGCATAGTATTTCTGCATCTCTTTCCTATGCGCCAGAGAGAGGAAGGAGAATTTGAGTATCATCAGCATTGTTTGTGTATGCTATTCCGAGATTGGCCAGTTTGTTGAAGAGCGGTAGAGTAAAGAGAATATACAAGGTGGCAGATGTGCATGAGCCCTGTGGGACTCCGCAATGTATGGTGGTGGAAGCTGCGCAAGCCTGCTCTGAGAATTCCTTCATGGCTCTTCCTTCAAGGAAGGAGGTAAACCAGGCAGTGGCTTCTGGGGAGAATTGGACTGAGTTGATGAGTTGTCTGCAGAGTGACGTGTGGTCCACAAGATCAAACGCTGCTTACAAATCGAGAAGGAGGAGAAGTGCTGGCTTGCCTTCATCCATTATTTCACCTAGTTGATACTTTAGGTTCAGTAGGGCAGTTTTGGTCCCGTGACCAGGGTGTAAACCTGATTGCCTCTTACCTAGGATGCTGTTAGATCCTAGAAAGTTTTGGATTTGATTGTATGCAGCTTTGTCTAGGATTTTTAGCAAGAAGGGCACAGTGGTGATGGGTCTGTAGTTGTTTGGCGAAGCAGGGTCTAAGGATGGTTTCTTCAGGAATTGGGGCACTCATGCCTCATTCAGGTAAGGTGCGACAATGCTGGAGGTGAAAGAGGCATTTATTAATGCTGTCAGGAAGGGTGTTAGGGTGTCTGCGCAATCTTTGATGAGATTGGCCGGGCAGACATCACCATTACAATTGGATGGTTTTATGTTTTTCAAGATGGCTAGTACTTCTGATTCAGACACATCTCTGAAGGCGAAAAGCTTCTTTTCTTCCGAGGAGTGCGGGTTTTCAATTGGTAAAATGGGCAGATCAGATTTGGGCAGGGCAGAGAGGTGGGATTTGATTTTGCTCTGTAGTACTTCAATTCTGTTGAGCATGCCAGACTGGATGCTTGAGCACCAGGATTTGTCTTTTACAAGATCTTGGGTGCTAGTGGCTGGGGTGGCGAGTTCCTTAAATATGGCAAACAGTTATTTTGATTCAGATTTGGCATTTGCAATTCTGGTGTTATAGGAAGTGGATTTAGCTGCTGTAATGTCTATTTTGTACTGGGCGGCGAGTTTCTTGTAAGGAAGTAGGGTGATGTCCTGTGGATTAGATTGCTAATCGGTGAGTGTTATGCGCTTGAGGGAGCGTAATTCTTTGAGTTCCTTTGTGAACCAGGAATTGGCGTGTATTTTTCCTTTAGCTTTCTTTTTTTCTAAAGGGCCAATAGCATTGATTGCCTCTTTGATTGTCAGGTTGTAAAGTTCTGCCAGGGCCATGAGGTCCTTGGAGAACGGAGGCTTGAAGGCAGAGATCTCTAGAAAAGGTAGGATATTGTTTTTTGTTAGTTTACGCGCACTTCTAGCTAAAGCAGGTGGTGATGGAGTGTTAGGTGTAACGGTGTTAATGGTGGTGGGGATGGAGAAATGAATGAGGTGGTGGTCCGTTCAGGGACAGGGAGTGTTGGAGCTGATGTCAGGGTTGAAGTTATGGTCCGATTCGTTGGACGAATCCCAAGTCCTGACGTGCTTTAGCAAGAGATTTAGCTTGTTTGTCTTTTGGATCATTGAGGCCAAGGTTTAGGTCACTCAGTAGTAGGGATTTAGTGGTATTTTTCAGGTTGTTGCTTAGCAGATGTAGAAGGTTTTCCTGAAAGTCAAATAATGGGCCGGGCGGCCGGTAGATGATGTGGATGGCAATCGTGCAGTTTGGCAAGAGGGAGAGTTTCATGGTCAGGGCATCTGCGTTGCCCCCTAATGGGGAGTTAATTTATCTGATCAACAGGAAATCCCTAACTATGAGAGCCACTCCCCTTCCTTTAGAGAGCAGTCTGCCCTGCTGGAGTAGGGTGTAGCCTGGTGGGAGGGCTACGGAAATGGGTGGCCCTGCTGCTTCAAGTAGCCAGGATTCTGTGATAGTGAGAGCATCCAGATTAGAGAGTAGGTCACGGATCTCAGAGGCGTGTGCAGGGAGCGAGCGTACATTTGAAAGGGCAAATTGGATGGGGATGGGAGTGGTGTTCCGTTTGAACTTAGGTAGTTTAGGTTATATGAAATGATGTTCTTTGTTGGTGGTGTGAGGGGCGCAACGGATGTGGTTGGTGTTGTGTGTGGGAAGTGTATGGGCCTTGTGTTTATTAGCAGCAGCTAGATGAACTGTGCACAGGCCTATTAGTTGGTTCCTGCTAGCGGAGTGCCTAGGGCATGTAGGGTGCACATTAGGCTCAGTGCAGTAGTTCAGCAGGGAGAGTCTGTGTGCCGCGTTGTCCTTAGAGTGAGAGGTGGTGGGTAGTTTCTGGCCATGATGCTTAGTCTGGTAGCGGAGAAGGGAGGGTAGGAAGGGTGTGGGGGGAATGTCCTTCGAGTTAGGTGGCATGCAAGCCATACCTAGGTTATAGGTGTTAATGGGCCTGGGTGTTAGGACGCTGAGGGGCATTGGCCAGGTGGAACCTATATGGCGGTACTTATAGGTAACTGGGAATAGTGGTAGGGCCTAGTTATGCTAGATAACCTTAGGAGGTGTGTTTCCTAAGATACCCTGTACTCTAGAAACAAGGGCAGGGCAGTGTGCTGTGGATAGTTAAGCTGTATGTATCAATCGGTATTTGGAGCAGCTAGGCAGGGTGCACAATTCAATATTGGAGCAGCTAGGCAGGGTGCAACAGTCAATATTGGAGCAGCTAGGCAGGGTGCAACAGTCAATATTGGAGCAACTAGGCAGGGTACAACATTCAATATTTCTAGCAGCTAGGCAGGGTGCAACATTCAATATTTCTGGCAGCTAGGCAGGGTGCAACATTCAATATTTCTTGCAGCTATGCAGGATGCACCAGTCAATATTTCTGGCAGCTAGGCAGGGTTCAACATTCAATATTTCTAGCAGCTAGGGAGGGTGCAACATTCAATATTTCTGGCAGCTAGGAAGGGTGCAGGCAGCTAGGCAGTGTGCAACATTCAACATTTCTGGCAGCTAGGCAAGGTGCAAAATTCAATATTTCTGGCAGCTAGGCAGGGTGAAACAGTTAGCATTGGTACAGGTAGGCATGGGAGTGCAGCACACAGACACAAGCTTGTGCCAAGAGGATGATGCAGGAGGGCTGGGAAGGCAGAGTAGCAATCAAGTGAGCGCTATATGGGGTGAGTATATTTGGTGTGCTTTAGGTATGAACAAAAGGATTTACAAAAGGTGGTGTGAGCATGTGTAGGGAGTGTTTAGAGGCCGGATGCCAGGAGCGGTCCATGTACATTCAGGAGGCGCATTGCGTCTTTGGCATAAGGTAGAGGTTAGTCTGCAAGAGTGCGCAGCGGAGGTGGATTAGCCTTCAAGCTGATGGTTTGTGCGTGTTTGTGAAACACTTTGACAATGGGCAGCACTGTTTCGCTGTAGTGCGTAGGGAACCAAATGCGGGAGGTAAGCGTTACACAGCAGTGCGTTGTTGGCAGTTGGTGTAGAAATAACAGTCCGTGAGTGTCTAGGCTCAGATAGCGGGCTGTTCAGAAGAGGTTGCACAATGGTGCGTGGGCTCCGGGCTGGTGGATATGCTTAAAGAGGATGCACAATGATAAAAAAACGTATCTTTTCTACCTTTGCATTACAGCGTATTTATAGTTATTGGTCAGCACGTTATTTCATTTTCTTACATTCACGATTACTTTGCCTTTAGGTACATGTTTCCCTTTCTGCTTCAGTTACATTGTCCGTTTTAAATATGTTCATATCTTTTCGGCATAGTTTCATACATCTCCTTTATGACATCATTCTGTCATCTTCAACTTTACTTAGAGTTCATCCATATTACTCATAACTGCATTCTGACATCTTGGTAGTGGGCACCCCTCAAGATAGCATCCTTCCACTGCCTCAACGTGAGGGTATCTTCTCAATGGCTGGGTGCATATCGTCTTCATACAATCAACGTGGCATGGACATGTTGTATAAAATCATGCATGGGTTCCCAATTGTAGCTCTGTGTCTGATACTCCAATAGGATGGGGGTAGGGGGTGGGGACCAGAGGAGAGGCATCCACCTGCTCCTCTACATTCCCCCCTCTGGTCAAATATTCAACCATACTTCTTTTCCTCTTTTTCTACAATTCCTGCATCATCTTCTATCATCTCATCATATTTTCTTTTCTTGGGACCCATATTTACATCACCCAACTCAGGTGGCCTGCATATTTTATGAGTTTATCCACACTCCAAGTCATATATCGACAATCCCCAGCTGCCAAACACAATATCCGCCATCGTCCCACATACCTCTTCCGATCTTGGGGATAGTAAAATCTTCTACCTGGGGGTGCAAGAGAACTCTTCTTAATGTTTTCTCTAGTACTTTCTTCTGTCTGCATCTTTTCTCCGGTGCCACTGTTAATGTGAATCATTATCTTCATTCCAATAGCTTTCTTGACTGTCTTCTGGCATTGTCCCAAGATGATCCTTGTGAGACAGAATCCTAGCAGCACCAACACTAGTATGGCTCCAAGTAATTTGAAAGCATTCGCCAACCAAGATGGAATCCATGAAAACAGAGGAGAACCAATCGTCTCCTGTCTTCTCATCAGCTTCCTCTTCCATCTTTCCATGCAGGGTTGTTAACATCGTTATTGCTTCTGTCAGGATTCCATTTTCTCCCTCATAAGCTGGTATAAAATGTACAGCAAGCCCGCCCAATGTTGGCACAAATGCCTCCTTCCATTGCTATTATTAGGTCCAGAACATATCTGTTCTGGTGGTTCATCAGCCTAATGGCCCTCAATTCTTCTTTGATTGTATTGAATCCTTTTATTGTTGCATTGATCGTCTACAAAAATTCCCACTTAGTGATTTGTAAACCCTTGGCATTCACTGCTGCTTGGAGTCCTGGTGTAAATATGGAAGGCATTGTCATGGCACTCTCCTGAATAATTCGAATTCATCATGAATATTCTCATTAGACTTTATTGATTTTGATGAGAAATAGTTCTCTCTTTTTAGTCGACAAAGATGAAGTGATCTCTTCTTCCTTAGGTACTCATTCATTTTTGGAAACTCCTCAATATGGAGGTCACTTTGGGGAATCACTAATGCTCAGACATGTACAATTACAATGGAGCATACTCCGCCCCAGTCTTTTGGTAATTGCATGTACACTCTGGATCCACAAGCCTAATATCGATCCATTAATACTGCAGTTCCTCCATTAATTCCTGGTACTTCGATTGTTTCTCCTCCACAACCTTTATTCCTTCCAACATAGACCATGCCATCATTCTTGAAGCAGGTTGTCTCATTCTTCACTTGCAATATATGCACTCGTCCTGCTTCATTCTCAACCCAGGTTAGTAGTCTTGCATGCTTAGCCCATAATTCCTGGCATTCATCATTCACCTTTTGCATCTTGTGGATTGATTCTTTCTTCAATAAGTGTGCAGGGCATGATATTAGGCCATCTTCCCATCCAGTGCTGGTTGCTACTCGCCCATACACCAACAGCTGTGTACTTTCCCAGCATCCTGGCTCTCCTGATTTTTCAGTCATGTCTGAGCAATTCATTCTCTTCATTTCGCCGGTTTTTATTGGGTTTCTATATTGGGATGGATACATCAATCTTTTGCTTGTCCACTCCAATCCAGTCTCCATCCTCTTTGTTTTCACATATATGTCTTTGTATGGAAAGGTCTGCCTTGATCACCATCTTAGAGTTGTCCACTCTCCTTCGAATTGTCCTCTGGTGGTACATCCTGCCAGGTGGCTGAGACACTTTGCCTCATGTGGAGTCATTTCCTTTGCAACAAATGTTCTTGCTGCATTCATGGCATACCATATTAAGGAGCAAACATAACAACCTTCTTCCGATGTTCTTTCTCCCACCACCCTCATGTGCTGGTACCATAGGTTGTAAGCTAGATGAGCCAACCTGTCTAAATATGTATTTATACTCTGATTGTCTTCTTCAGTGCCTCTCTTTTTTAGAGAAAGATGTCTTTTAAGATCAGAGATCAGTGGTTTTTTTTAAACTCTTAATGGGGACAATAGTAGATGTCCTATTCTCTTGCTCAACACTGCCTATAATATGTGTGCATGACAATGTAATTAGGATAGCATTTAAAATCAAAATACCACAAAAAGCTCCATTAATTACTCCTCGCACAGTGCATTTTTTCGTGGGCTGAATAAAAAACAAATGAACAGGGTCACAGAACCCCAGACACCCACTTCACTGATGGAATTGACACATTCAACAGTAGTTGCTGATTATTCAACAATTTTACTATACATCACAAAGTGACACAGGAAGCTCAATATTTATACAAATAACTGCAACAAATGATACAATTAATGTTCATCCAGAATTAATATCTGGGATCCGTAATCAAGGACAAGTACATACCCTGTCAACCTAAAAGGATCACATGGGTAACATATCATAAACGAATAGTACAGAGTGCTGAAATGCACAATCATAAAACAGTGTGAAAGGTGGACACTGAGCCTCAAAGTCAAATGGTCAACACGACTGTGTTTCACCTAAAAGAGCTGAATTTTAGCTGTTCTTGTATGGGCCTTCAGGACGAGGATAAGTGATGGAAGGAGGTTTCTTCTTGAAACCTTCCCATTGCTTTAATCATTTTCAATATACGAAAGTTATTGATTCATTAATAACTCATGAATGTATAATAAAAACTGTGAAATAATCACCACTATATTTCTTAAAACGATGGCGTTATTTTTCAGAGTTCCAAGAAATGTCACAATATCTGTGTGTCTTCTGATCAGAGCTGGATACGATTGTAGGATATAAGAAAAAACTGCAAGCAAGAATGTGTGTACAATAGGTAGCATTAAAAATAAGGTATTCTTCTTTTCTTCTGATTTTTACTGCTTCTATCTCATTGTCTCTTTTGTCTTTGTCTAAGGAAGGTGTTCCTGGATCACTGCAAGTCAATCAGTCCTTATGAAACCCTAATCTGAAAGTTTTACTTCCCTTGCCTTGTCTTGACTTTTGGTGATTGATCTTGTCTGCACCTGCTGAAATTCTTCACTTGCTTCAGTAGGGGTAGCTGCAGGAGAGGACAAGGTTTCTCCTTTATGCGGTTTGATGTCAATTAGATGTATCAACACTCTCCTCCAGCAGAACTTCACAGAATTAGGGCTCACTTCCTCCACCTCATGGGGGCCCATAAAATGGGGGCTACTCCAGGTGCTTAGGAATTAGCGTATCCGCATCTGGTCCCCAGGGTAAAAGCTCAGAGGCTTAAGTGTTTCTTCCAAATCAATGGGTTTGTTATCCTTTTTATTTTCCCTTGACCCACCTGTCGATTCTGGAGCTATTGAGACATAAAAGAAACACGTTCAGTCATTGTTTTCAATAATCATGCACTTCATCGCCTAGATCCCTCGCTACACTATGGGCATCTGTATTTGGCCTTGTTGGGGGAGTGAAAGGAGTCCTTTTATGATGCCCAGTCACCCACTCATGAGGAGTCAAATGGTGATCTGAGCCATGCTGATTCCTCAGCGCATATAGTGCAAGGGGTAGGCAATGGAGCCATCTCCTTTTTAAAGTAACTTTCAGTTTTGCTATTCTTTCTTTCAAAAGTCCATTTAATATCTTGAAAATACAGTTTGCTTGCGGATGATAGGTTGATGCAGATGTGTGTCTTATACCTAGTAGTAAAACTATATTTTACAATTGTTCATTTACAAAGTGCGGCCCATTATGGGATCGCAAAACTTCACATACACCCCATCTTGGAAATACTTCACGCACAAGGAACTTGGAGGCACACGCAGCATCAGGGTGCATGCACGGACCTGCTCGATCTATCTGGAAAAGGGACATACTACAATTAACATATATCTATAGACATTACAAGTCTGCAGCATATCTACGTAATCTATATGTAGATGCTGAAATGGTCTGTTTGGGCTGAGGATTACTCCTCTCACTATTCGCAAAGTGTGTTCTGAGGTGAATTTCTGGCAAGCAAAACAGTTCATAATGAACTGTGCAACATGTTCAAATAGATTCAGTAAGAACTATTCTTCTGCAATAATAGCAGCTAGACTCTCTCGAGTCACGTGCGCTGAGGAGTGAAGCTGCTCCAACACTACCCTCAATATTGCTAGAGCCAAAACTGTCTTTCCAGTTCTATCCTGTCTCTACATTGCCTCAGTAGGGGATAGAGAACATACCTGTTTTCTCCATAACTCATTTTCTTCCTGTAATACTCGTCCTTGTATTTCTATTAACTGTACAATGGACGTCATATTAAATCCTTCCTTAACCAGCAGGCATCTCCCTGTTGTCTGCCTTATATTTTTCATTTCACTTTCAAATGTGGTTGGGTAATAGGCCGCTTTCTTGGCCTCTAAATCTGTGGCTTCGTTTACGCAAGAGATTAAATCTGTTCTCTTTGAATGGGCTGCGCATTTTACGATAGCTATGATTTCTGGGAAACACAGTGCCTCAATATGTTTTTCTAATAACCCTGCATGTTGTACTGGAGTGCCGTCTGTGTGGAGGAAGCCCCTCCTTTTACACTCAAATTTGACAAGGAATCATACCTATAAATTCATAGAAACTTCATCTAATATTACTTAAAACACCTAATAGTCCTACATCTACGTAGAAAACTTAAATGTTTTATCTAAACTTTCATATAATACACATTAAAAGCAAATTAGTGCAATTGTCATTGAGGTTTGATTACCATCCAGATGAATACCCCATAGCATATTGGGGTACACTTCTTCAAGATAGTGTACACATTTTGAGAAAAACTTTGCATGCAAATCAGACATCCTATGGCATTCAAAAATAAGGCGCTTTGCTGTTTCAAGGACATCAGTTTGTTTACATAGATGACAACATCAGTCAATGGGCCTCATTACACAGTAGGTGGTAAGGGTTTACCGGTACCGGTAAGGGCACTGGTACCGGTAAACCCTTACCACCTTACTACGAGGTCCCTTTGCGGGACCCAACCTTAACGGCTGGTGTAGACCAGGGGGGACCAACCATTGTACCCTAAGGGGTAGAAACTGCATGCCTTAGGACATTGGTCTTTGGGGCAACCCTTCAAGGACACCTCCAAGCTTCCTTGACTTAAGAAAAGCCTAACTGTACTTAGCTGCAAACCTGAGAAGAGATCCTGCTGGACTCTGCCATCCTTAACCTTGTGCTTTGTGTCCTGCCTTCTCTGCTCAGCTCCTAACCACTGGTGGCCTAGTACCCCCTCTGAACATTGTGAGACTCCCAATGGATAGGGTTGGACTCTTTAAACAGACAGGGACAAAGTTACTACAAAGTTAGAAAGGTTTGCAAATGTGTTTCAGGTGGTATTCCTTTGTGAGTTGGTTATTTGAAAAGCTATTCTAAAGTTACTATCCCTGTGGTTTATTATCTAAAGAATACTGCAAGTGTTCTTCTATTGTTTCACTGTGTTAAAGTACTTACCTGACTAGAGTGTTACAACAGTGTGCCTAGTGTTTATAACAAATAGCTGTTTTTAAATAACTTCTAAGTGTATCAGTGTTTCCTTGGACTAATTGTATGCTCTGAGTACTTTGTACCTCACTTCAGCCGTCCCCTCTCCTTAGACTAAGCCTGGCTGCTCGTCCTTCCACCAAACTTTGGTGTGGTTCAGGCCTAAACTAAGAAGTGTAATCCTGGTCACCTAATGTGGGCTTTTACAAGTTCTCTCACATACAGCAACTTGTGTAAAACACCCTAATATATATGTTTCAACTATGGCAAAATCTAGTTTTACAGGAAGGTAAGTAAGTGGGCACCACTTGTTTAAATTAACTTTCAAACAGATCAAAAAAGGTTGAGGTTATAAATCATCTTTCAAAAACTTCACAGCAGCTGGCTACAATGAGTCTGGAGACACCCTGACTCGTGGAACACAAAAATATACAGAAGACCAGGTAACAAACCTGGCCACACAGCCGCTCTCTGTATAAGCCCTACCAAGGGCAGTGCAATTTGCAAAATTAGAGTCAACTAGTAAATGTTCACTGTATTTACAGAATGTAACTCATCCAAATAAACTCTTAGTCGGATCCAAAAGTAATATGCGTTTATCAAAAAGAAAATTCCAAGTTGGTCACTAATAAAATCTTAGTGAGGCCGCGGCTAACTCATCCCATAATTGTTATAGACATAAAGTGCCAATGCATTTCGGAGCATACAGCTCCTTCATCAGGGCAGGTCTAATTTACACAAACTGTGGAACATTTATACCAAAAGCATCAAGTTTTGAAAAATATAAACAAAATCGTGATTGTGTTACAAAATATAACCATGCGTGAAAACAATATAAAAATAACATACCAATTTTCGATGAGTTGCAAGGTAAATGGAAAAGGTGAATTAAGCCACACAGTAGGGAAAAGAAAAGATGCCAAAATAAATAATGTGTAAATGAAATAACACAGTTAATTTGAACATGGTCAGAAAACCAAGGAACGTTACCTCAAGGGATCGAGGCAGCTCGTGGAAAAAATGTGCGGGGAGTTGACGACAACTTCACGCAAGATCAAAGGTCTGGAAACCAGACCAAATCAATTCTTCAATCTGTAGGTGCAACAACATGTGTTTTAGTGGGTTGTCTCAGAATTTATCATAGACATTAGTTGTAGAGGTCTGCAGGCTTACCTGTACTCGTAAAGCTACGAGTGTACTGAGGCTGGGATTGCGGTCAAGCAGGGGACGCCATTCTGCATTGCCAGGTAACAGCGTTCCCAAGGTTACTCATACTAATATAAACACGTGACCCAAATGTGTCCATTGATCGACACGATGCCGATAGGCAGTTGCACTCTATGCAATCAGGCAATCAAGGCTAAGAATCATAGAAATAAAGAATTTGCAGTAGAGCTGATGATAATTACGGAATTATAGAAGGAAAAAATCGACAATTAAATATGAGAAAAACGGCTGATAGACATAGAAAACATACTGCCGATTACACTCTATGTAATCAGACAATTCAAGCCAAGAATTCAAATAAAAAAGAATTTGCAGTAGAGCTGATGATAATTACGGAATTATAGAAGGAAAAAAAATAAAAATTAAATATGAAAAAAAAGGCTGATAGACATAGAAAACATACTGACGATTGCACTCCATGCAATCAGGCAATTCAAGCCAGGAATCCAGATAAAAAAGAATTTACAGTAAAGCTACTGATAAATGTAGAATTGTAGAAGGAAAAGAACAGAAAATTGAATATGAGAAAAAAGGCTAATAGACATAGAAAACATACTGACAATTGTGTATAAATGAGTGAAAATGTCATAGATAAAATAAACAAACATTGTGATAATAATAATAATGATAATAATAACCATATTAGACACACTGCGATATATGGAAAAAATCATCCAAATGCGCAGAAACGCTAGGGTTTTCCACAGAGGAGGCGGCAGCCATTCTAGAACTGATTAGTGAAACAAGCATTGGCACACACTCCACCACAACTAAAGACCCGGCTAAACGCATTAAACAACTTGAATACTTGATACGGAAGGAGATAAACCGCAAACTACATGCGATCACTCTAGGCCGCTATTTCAAGAATCAATGTATACCAAGAGGGTTACGGATCCAACTTCGCCCAACACTTTGCAAGGAAAGCAAAGAATTTGTACGGAAATGGGAGGCTATTTTGAATAAGTGTTCCCTTGACCTGATTTTATTAACCATACAGGAATTATCAAAAAATTTGGTTACACTAAACACTGAAATTCAGGAAATTGAGAAAGAACTTGTAGGTTCACTAGGAAAAGAAGAATACGATATCATTCTAACTGACATCAATGCGAAACTGGAAGACTACAAGAACGAGTTGGAACAAAAGAAGGTGAAGAAGTTTAAAAGGGACACATATGATTATATCAATGAAGAGGTTTATACATGGATGGAGAAGTATGGCCCGATAGCACCAAAGAAACTCCACAGGTATCCATCCGATAACACTTCCAGCTCTGATTCAGACGCACAGAGGGAGACTGAGGTCCCGACAGAACAAGCATCGAGCGATCCCAACCAAACGGCCAGCCCGTCCACACGCACATCTACGACTGGACCTTTTTTAGGAGCTCGCCCAAAAGAACCCGCAGGGGGAGGAGGAAATCTAAAAAACAAACCACAAACAAGATTACAACTGAGGAAAACCTAGTCATAAATATATCTCATAAAACTCTGAATAAAACTGAAGAGGATACCCTACAAAAGGGGTTGAGTTTTGTACCCACTTACAGTACCACTCTATTTAATACCAAGATTGAGTTGTACAAATTCATAAGAAAACTTAAATTGAAAGTATTCTTTGAGGAGTTAGAACCATACGAGAACACCTCGGATGCCCCAGATTTTCAAGAATTCAGAACTAAGAGTGGCTTCATACCACCAATCTCAGTACCATCAATTGATATTTTTCAAAAACTTGTTACTCGAGACATTGAACGGATCAGTTATAAAACTCCACCGCATAGAAACATGAAACCTCATGAAATGAAAATCATCAGAGATTTATATTGTGATAAGGATATCACCATACGCCCAGCTGATAAGGGAGGCGCCCTAGTCATCATGAACACTACAGATTATAACATTGAATGCATCAGACAACTGCAAGATCGGACCATTTATGCACCTTTAGACCAAGACCCCACTCTTTCTATCAAATTGAACCTTGAGATGTTGTTGGATAAAGCCATGGAATTAGACTGGATAAATTAACACACCTATAAATTCCTCAACAACCCACACCCAAGGGTTCCCAATTTCTATACGTTGCCCAAAATTCATAAGGATCTTGTTAAACCATCGGGGAGACCTATTGTTGCTGGAATGAGTAGCATCAATCAACCATTGGGAGTGTATATTGACTTTTTTCTGCAACCTCTAATACAACAAACTTCCACATACGTTAGAGATACCACACACTTCTTACAGCAACTACACTCTGTTATTTTTGATTGTGATCACCTGATGTTTACCATTGATGTGAAGAGTCTATACACATCTATACCTCATGACCTTGGGATAGAATCAGTTGAATGGCTGCTGTTAAAAGCACCAGAAATTCGAGCACAGAAGGAATTTATACTATCTCTCCTTCACTTTATTTCAGAGAACTCATATTTTCAATTTCAAGACAAATTCTTCCTTCAAGTGTCTGGTACATCAATGGGGGCCACTATGGCACCATCCTATGCGAACTGTTTCATGCATAAGTATGAAATGGACCATATACTGAATAACCAGGAATAGAACAAAAATATACACCTCTGGTTACGGTTCATCGATGATATTTTTGGAATATGGACAGGCACGGATGAGAGCTTCAGTGACTTTTTCACATATCTTAACAACATCGACCAGCGCATCCAGTTCACCAAAGAGACCTCCAAAGACAGAATCACATTCCTTGATGTTCAGATTGAGAAAAAAGACGCCAACTATTCTACTACATTATTTCAAAAAATCACAGATCGCAATAACTTACTTCACCGCCTGAGTTTCCATCAGTCCAGTTTACTCAAAAATCTTCCTTACAGTCAATTGTTGAGAGTTAAAAAGATTGTGAGAGATCCTGAAGACTACTTAGCACAGCAATTGAACATGAGAGAGAAATTTGAAGCACGTGGATACAGAAAGGATGAATTGGATTTGGCAGTCCAGAGGGTTAATTCCCTTGATCGTGACAGCCTATTGAAAAGTACTACTAAACCCAAGAAAGAACTCAAAACTCCAGTATATGTTTCTAAATTTTCCATTCAGAGTAACAAAATAAAGAATTCTATTAAGAAACATTGGAGCATTTTTAAGAATGATGTAAGGGTCCAGAATCTATTTGAACAACTTCCAGTCTTTGCTTATCAAAGGAGCAAAAACCTACGAGATGAACTGGTCCACACGAGGCCACCGATGAAAGAACCCATTACTTCACGCACAGGAACATATCCGTGCTTACATTGCATCAATTGTAATTTGGTGATCAAGGGTGACACGATATACCATCCCAGAACAGGCAACAAGATTTTCCTGAAGACATTTGGTACGTGTGATAGTGTGAACATTATATATGGTATAAAATGCCCCTGTGGTAAGTATTATGTAGGACAGTCCACGAGATCAGCAAAGGCACGTTGGAACGAGCACCGTTCGTGCATACGTACATGTAACACCAACTCGGCGGTGGCACGCCACTGGCGTGATGAGAGCCACAACCTGACTCAAATTAGATTTGTCATTCTTGAAGTGTTAAAGAAATTGAATCCCCATGAGGATTTGGGCCTGCGACTCAACCAAAGAGAAACCTTTTGGATAGACAAACTTGGGAGCCTCTACCCAAATGGCCTAAATGAAGAGATTAACTATCACTGTTACATTTGAATCATTGTTTTCCATGCTTGACTTAAAAGGATTATGTTGATACATGAGTGACTAGTACATGATTCCCTTCCTCTACCAATGTACATTTATACCGGGACACTTTGGATGACCTCTCTTTTTAAGAGGGTCATTCATGTCTTTTATTTTAGGATTCAATATGAATTGTTATCACACTAGGATCCAATCACCAACGTTTACACACCATTGTCGCCCTTCCCGAACTTAGGTTTGGGACCCAAGGTAGCGCCTTCCGGGGGCTACCGCATGCGACTGGTGTATTTATGATAAATGTACATGATATATCCACGATTACACCCATTAGTTGTTTATGTAATGGTTTAGATACACATGCTACCCTTGCATGATTTTTTCCATATATCGCAGTGTGTCTAATATGCTCATTATTATCATTATTATTATTATCACAATGTTTGTTTATTTTATCTATGACATTTTCACTCATTTATACACAATTGTCAGTATGTTTTCTATGTCTATTAGCCTTTTTTCTCATATTCAATTTTCTGTTCTTTTCCTTCTACAATTCTACATTTATCAGTAGCTTTACTGTAAATTCTTTTTTATCTGGATTCCTGGCTTGAATTGCCTGATTGCATGGAGTGCAATCGTCAGTATGTTTTCCATGTCTATCAGCCTTTTTTCTCATATTTAATTTTTATTTTTTTTCCTTCTATAATTCCGTAATTATCATCAGCTCTACTGCAAATTCTTTTTTATTTGAATTCTTGGCTTGAATTGTCTGATTACATAGAGTGTAATCGGCAGTATGTTTTCTATGTCTATCAGCCGTTTTTCTCATATTTAATTGTCGATTTATTTCCTTCTATAATTCCGTAATTATCATCAGCTCTACTGCAAATTCTTTATTTCTATGATTCTTAGCCTTGATTGCCTGATTGCATAGAGTGCAACTGCCTATCGGCATCGTGTCGATCAATGGACACATTTGGGTCACGTGTTTATATTAGTATGAGTAACCTTGGGAACGCTGTTACCTGGCAATGCAGAATGGCGTCCCCTGCTTGACCGCAATCCCAGCCTCAGTACACTCGTAGCTTTACGAGTACAGGTAAGCCTGCAGACCTCTACAACTAATGTCTATGATAAATTCTGAGACAACCCACTAAAACACATGTTGTTGCACCTACAGATTGAAGAATTGATTTGGTCTGGTTTCCAGACCTTTGATCTTGCGTGAAGTTGTCGTCAACTCCCCGCACATTTTTTCCACGGGCTACCTCGATCTCTTGAGGTAACTTTCCTTGGTTTTCTGATCATGTTCAAATTAACTGTGTTATTTCATTTACACATTATTTATTTTGGCATCTTTTCTTTTCCCTACTGTGTGGCTTAATTCACCTTTTCCATTTACCTTGCAACTCATCGAAAATTGGTATGTTATTTTTATATTGTTTTCATGCATGGTTATATTTTGTAACACAATCACGATTTTGTTTATATTTTTCAAAACTTGATGCTTTTGGTATAAATGTTCCACAGTTTGTGTAAATTAGACCTGCCCTGATGAAGGAGTTGTATGCTCCGAAATGCATTGGCACTTTATGTCTATAACAATTATGGGATGAGTTAGCCGCGGCCTCACTAAGATTTTATTAGTGACCAACTTGGAATTTTCTTTTTGATAAACGCATATTACTTTTGGATCCGACTAAGAGATTTATTTGGATGAGTTACATTCTGTAAATACAGTGAACATTTACTAGTTGACTCTAATTTTGCAAATTGCACTGCCCTTGGTAGGGCTTATACAGAGAGCGGCTGTGTGGCCAGGTTTGTTACCTGGTCTTCTGTATATTTTTAAAATCTAGTTTTACAACATTTGTTCCATATATTTTCTGCAACATACAGGTAATCAGTTTGTGAAGTGGACACCTATTTTAAAGTTAAAAACATCTATTCGAGAAAGGTAACTGATGACTGGACTGAGTTTGCCAATGTTTTTTGTTCAATATATCAGTTGGACTTAGTTCTAGGAGATTCTTTGGATACATGTAACTACTTTATTTAATCATCTCCTTTTTCTCTCTGTTTTTTTTAACTTTATCCTACTTGTATCAAATATAGTGATCTTATTTAACATTGACATGGTGAGTGTATTTGTCACTTAGGGGTACAATATTGTGACACACGTGTTGGCCAATTCTAACCCAGAAAGAAACTCAGGATTGTAACCATAAGGGTACAAAGTATCCTTTGAAAATTGAATAATTATTGTAAGGTGTATGACTCATTCCTGAGGGGGAGGCATTGAAGCAAATTCTATTGTGTTCCCTGTCTCAACACTGTTTACCCAGCCATCTAACAAAAAAGTGCTCCATTCCTTCATGAACATCCTGAGCCTTGCCCCTGCACTCCTGCCATCAGGACCTCTGCGTTATTTGCGGGTGGAAAAGGTATCCCTGAATTCTGGGCCCTTTTCTCTTAGTCTTTGCTCAAGTTCTACCTGAAGCCCCCACCAAACATCTTCATTCTGCTGGACCTTGCTGAGCCACATGACCATGTCTTACCTTTAGTGTCAGTTTTGCTGCATAGTTTGTTTCGCAACATGTTTGTCTTCTTTGAAGACTTTCTGGACTTAATATTCGAGCGTTTCTCCAAAAGCATTTTACCCTTGAAAACAATTCTCATGGCGGTTGCCTGCTGGTTTGCCTCTGTGCACAGCCCCTGATAGGCAGTTTTCTTTTGCCAGAAATGGCTTAGCCCCTGGCAATTGCCAATGGCTTCCCGCAATTTTACGCCATGTTAGTAGAAACTGTATCTGACTCTTATTGTCTTGAAAGCCCAGGCCAACATCTGGGCCATCATGTGGGGCTTTAGACTGCTGCTTAAAATCCTCTAGGTCTTTTTGGCTCTGTAAGAAGCATAGTCGTCTGCCCTTCTAGATAAATGTGAACCCATATAGTCCTTTGTAAGTTCCTTTTTTTGTCCACAGGATCCCAGACGAATTCCTCTGGTGCCAGTGAGGATCTCCACCCAGACTTGACAGACTAGAATAGAATAAAATAGTGTATATCTGAACTGCTTGAGGCAGTGATCTCCCCCCCCCTCCCCTTTCAGGGTGTCTGCCGTTGACATCATTCTGGTCAAACACACTCTTTCTTAGTCTCTCCATTCTTTATACATGTTGTTTGTCCTTTACGTCTTAAGGGGCCATATTCCTGCCTTTGTGGTGTGCATAAAGTGCAGAAATGGTGGTCTACTTCCAGCTGTTGAACTCCATAAACTCTGTGACCTGGACCAATACCCTGGCCATTGCCTGTTTGGCATGGTATTTGCCTTTTTGCTGCTCTTCGTAAAATGATTCATAATCAATTGCTGAGGAAGTTGTGGATGAAGAACATATTGATGAAGAAGATGGAGTAGGAGATTTGTTTCCTTACTTCTTCTTTCTGAAGGTGGTAACTCCTAAGAAAGTAGTGAGTACTGGCATGAGGAAGATAGACGTGTGGAGGTAATGGATTAATGTTCTCTCTTTAACACTTTGCTCCCAAAGTGGCACTGTGAATGGGTCCTGGTAAAAATAAACGTTATTGATGATAGTTATTGTTTTTATACAGTGCTTGCTTGCCTGCTTCACACGACTGGTGATAATATTAGCCATGGTTAACTGACACACTCTATCAACCCCAGAAGAATGAAAACTGAGTTGTCCTTCATTGAAGAACTTGAAAATGTGATTTGTAGCATGATCAATACACAGATCTCAGCAGTAAGCACCTAACCCACTAAGCTACCCTGCCTGTGTATGCACACCTGTTTACAAAGATGACTGTAGAAATTAGAGATATGTTGCAGGATGTGTCACTGCGGGCACGTTAGCTATGCAATACAACGTGATTATTTTGAATTATCTCTGAGCCCTATGTCAAGGCCACCCTTGGTTTGAATGGCAAGGGGGAGTCTAGTGATCCCATGGAGGGAGGCGGCCCTTAACCAGCAGCAGGATTCCAGCCCTGAAGGCTTTGATGTTTTAGGCCAGCCAAGAGCTGGGCTGCACAGTTTAGTGTGCAAACCACTTCTGCTGTCCGCCATAGAGGGCTGCAGCCCACAGTCCGACAGTGAACCGTGCCTTTAAAGGGAATGAACAGGAAGGAAAAATATGCATGAGAAAATGGGAACTTTTTACGTGGTACAATCTAGGTTGTCTCTGACGTGTCCTTACGCACCATAGCAGAACGTGTTTCCTTTCCTTGGCGAGGGGCGACTCGGACGCACGTCCGCAGTAGAACATTAATTGCTGACACTTCACAGGAAAACAATGGAATGGCCATTTCTTTCTACTCATGAGGCAGCCAATGTCCCATGCAAAGCAAACAAGGTCTTCTTGACCGTGTTTTATTGAGTCTCAGAACGGAAACTTACACAAGAGACCATTGTCATTTGAGTATACGAAGGAACACATCCCTTCTTTTTAATATAAAAAGTGCAGAGAAAATGTTTGATACCATGTTAGCATTTGCTGGTTGAAAATCAAACCATCCAAGGTTTTATAAATTGTATTAGACTAACTGAAAATATTATGCTGAGATGCTAGAGGCATTCGCTTTCAAAGTCCATAGATTTCTTCTTTAGATGGTAGTCGTACAATAAAACTAGCAACAAAAGAAAAACACACAAAGGGCTACCATGAATAGGTTTCCAAATTGCTCTGCCATTTTTGTGTCGACAGCGATTCCGGTCTTTTGCAGGAATTGTCTTCCACTGACGCAGAAATTCTGGTGTGTAAGTATGAGCCTTATGACATCAGCTATGGCGCTGGCTTGGATGTCTGTTTTGCTGGTCGTACTTTGCAGGGATCTCTGGGAAGCTGCTATTCCATTTTCATGTGGCATGTTGGACTGAAGAGAGGTAATATCCAACATGGCCAAGAGTGCATTTGGTGGTACACGTTCTGTCTCTTGAATCTTCCTGAGGAAATGTGTTGTGTCCTGTACAAAGGAGTTCTGTGACCTTACAAAGGAACTTGGCCTTTGGCCTTGTTCACCCATTTGGTCACAGAACTCCTCAATGACTTGCATTATCCTTTTAATGTACGGTAGGGGGTATTTTATCCCATATATTGCGCCCCCAGCCGGGGTCTGTGGAGGAAAAGTAGTTGGAAGAAGATACAAATATGGTGACAAGGAAGTGCATGTGCCAAAGACATTGGCCCTCATTACGAGTGACCCGATCTGGAAGAAAGTGCTGGTAACAGCGGTTAGCGGCACCTTTTCCAGACTGGGTCACACTGAGTATGCCGATAGGGGTGTGAACTAGCACCAGGCCTTACCTGCCGGTAGTTCAGGCCCCTACCGGCAGATAATTCACTGAAGCACTGGCACTGTGGACTCCACGGGAATGGGAACTTACTCTTCCACCGCCACCTTTAATATCCCAGTATTCCCGGGATATCGGGCTGCGGAAACGGTAAGCCGATGTTGCCCGGCGGCCTACTGGCAACCTCGTAATGAAAGCAATAGAGAACAGAAGATGCAGAGCAGTGTGAGAAACCAGAAGGTGTCTCACCCGCTAGTGGCAGGGAATCTGTCATCCATGTGGCCAGGACACGGCCATTGCTTTTGGATCCAGTTGCTGGGGGTGGACCAGTGCGGAAGGATCACCTGGATGGGGGGTCTTCGGGGAATGGGAATGGGACATCGGACATTGAGATGCGGTATCCCCTTTCCTCTAACACCTTTTCCCCATCCTACCATGTAGGATACTTAGGAACTCACCCCCCCCCCCCCCAACCCCTCTCCCGACACAAACACTTTCTCACGGACAGCTCATTGTGAGAGAAAACTGACTAACACCTGAGCCATATACCTGACATGTTCCAACTGAAGGGTCAGGCAAAATCAGGCAATTACTGATAATTACTCACACCTGACCTCCATCACCCTTCCCCACACAGATAAAAGGTGGAGCACGAAAGCACAATCTGAGCAAGGCAAAACACACGAGGAAGCAGCAGTTTCCGAGATGGCAGTTTAATATGAGTAGAAAGACGGCAAGACCAGAAAGGGTTGCAAGGAGGGAATTGCCCTTGGCCTTTTCAGGGGAAAACCACTACTTTCACGACCCCTTGAGAATAAGAAACATAAGACCAGGAATTAAAGCTGAAGAAATGTGCATTGTGTGTCAAAGGTACCAGAGGCTCTCCCGCATCGATAGCCGTGTCGGGGAGGAGCGATTGCTGCCATGGTACTGTCCTTGGTTCCTACAACAAAGCAGCACCAGCAAACTTAGCAGAGCCGGTGAGTCGGGGAGACTGATAGCAGACCGGTCTGTGTTAGAACCAAGGTTGCAAGCAGCAACATTGTGTGAAGAAATCTGCAAAGAACCGAGTGTGAGGCGTATGTGATGAGTGATGCAAATATAATTGAATATCCAAGGAGTGACTGAACTTTTGAAACCTAGATAGATACCATATACAGAGTGGTCCGGCACCACGTGGGTGCTCATTCGAAGGTCTCTGTTAGGTATCCAACTGAGAGTGTAAAATTGTGAACTGTAAAATTGAAGTGGTCCTGCAATGGGTCAAGCTAAACCCTGTGCACATTCTAAAGTCTTCGATAGCTAGTACGAACTTGAATTGGTCTGATCCTGGCTAAGGGAGAATAATTGTGTAAAAGGATCTGAGCTCAGCTGAGGCCGATCCGGGGTGAACCGTGAGTCACCCGAGAAAAGATATTCCATAAGCATTGGAGAAGAGGATTTGAGCCACGAAGAGGGGGATCCAAACTAAACATTGTGATAAAAAAGGATCTGAGCCTGGCTGAGGGGGATCCAGGGTGAAGATTGACACACCTGACTTGAGTATTTGTAATGGAACTTTTCATTTTTTTTGGTACATCAGGCCCTCTGAATCAAGAGACTTTGATAACTTAAGAGACTTGGGCACTGAAAGCCCTGATGTTGGTAATGGAACTGTGTCCTCATGCTGAAGAAGCCATAGAGTGTGCTATGCTCAAGTGATACGCCTTATCCCATGCTGAAAATGTGGGGAAGGGAGGCCAACGGCCTGAACATTCTAACTTATAATTTTGTGAACATTTCTTTATTTGTCATGAACATTATCCCACACTATTGGTATTTAGCGGTAAGGATTGGCAATAGGTTTTTTAGTATAGGCCCTTTTTATTTTTACGAGACACCACTAGGACTGCATTATTATATTATTTGATGGTTGTAGCTTGCTTCCAACTGTAGATTTAGGATTAGTTAGGCGTTTATCACACCCTTGATAAAGTTCAATTAACACCCTTGAACTGTGGTCACTTGTGTCTGTCTTACTTTGATACCATGCCTTCCTTACAGCAGACAGACAGGGGGTATGTTTTGTGATTACATGTGTACTATTCATCCCTTCTCCCCTAGGAGGAGACTCCCCTGTGAGGTTAGGGAGGTGAGACCGCTCAGCAAGACCCTGCCTAGGGGTCGAGGCAAGTGGGACTTCACCGGGAGAGACTTCCTCTTTGGGGACAAGTTCTTCCATTCTTCTGAGGAACTCCCCAAAGCACCTGCCATAGCCTCGTATATGGGACTGTCTTGCATGAAGAATACTATGGAGGCTTCATGTTTGGTTGAAGGCAATGCAAGAAGAAATGTGTCTGAAGAAAATAAAGAACATATCTCTTTAACTCAAGATGTGTATTGAACTGCAATGAGCCAGAGTAGGAGCAGGAGAGGAGAGCCTGATACGCAGGGAAGCCACCTGACCTTATCACACCTTGTGGAGGCGAGTCAATCAAAGTACATCACAGAGATGCGACTTTCAAAGAGGCAAAGCAGCTGATTGCCAGACGCCGGAATCCCGGTGTACATGACCACAAGGAAAGTGATAACGTACCAAAAGAGAAGGAGAAGGTACTTGGTAGTAGCGCAAACCAAAATGAAGAGTGGTGGGCAGAACGCGTGAAGAACAGTGCCAAGGCTACCGCGGCAGGAAGGCTGAAGGCCTTCCGAGCACCAGCGTATGTATTAATTTATTCATTTTGACATTTGCATAGTGCCTTTCACCACAATTATGGTCCCAGCGTGCTGTTGGTTGAAAGCCCTCAGACGGACCGCAGTCCAAATTTGAGAAAATTGGTAGGTGGTAATTTGCGTGCATGCATTTTGGCCATTAAAGATATGTAAGGTGGCCCAGACCCTGCTAGTCACCCATGCCTAAATGGTGTGTGGATGGGTGCAGCAGATGTATACTATGAACCTAAACAGAGGTGGATTGTGTTCAAGCAAACAGAGAATTATGTGGGAAGCTACAATTCGAATTTGTGTTGTTAAAGGTAGCTTTATTCTTATGGCAGAAGTGTTGGGCAATAGTGTTTGTGTTATAGGTGATGCAGGGTGTGTGGAATGAGCCTTTGCCTTCCACTAAGTTACGAAGGCGCAGTGTGCGGGAGGAGAGAATTGTATTAGCTGTACAAACAACAATGTCCACATCCTGGGTTTCATCTATGAACCTAGCACAAAGGGCTAAATGTAAAATGTGGCTACCTTATACAATTAGGCTAGATGCAAGGTATGGCTGACTAACACAAGTGGGCCACAGCAAGGTAAGGCTACCTTTCACAATTAGGCTAAATGCAAAAAATTGCTCCCTTACACAAGTAGGTTAAATGTAAGATATGGCTAACAGACGGTAGACGTCCGAAGCAAGCCGAGTACGGAGAGACAGAAGAAGAAAGAAGAGAGCGAGAAGCAGTATCCAAGCAAGAGCCGAGCCCTGCAACCCTTCCCCACATCACGAGAGGTGCAGGGGGAATATTATTTACTCAAAACAACTCGTCACAGTCTTAAGGACGAAATAATAACCAGAAAGCTGAATGGTTGGAACTGTGAAAGAACTGTGAAAGTCAAAGGAACACATAACAAATAATCCGGTAAGGAAAGACTGGGAGTATATGAAAAGAGAAACTCGTCCCGTACTGAGATCAAAATACTGTGGAAGAGCCCAGATAATAAGGGAAGTGAACAACAATTGATAAGAGAGACATTTAAACAACCCAGGTGGGGAACTAAGAGAGACTAGGAATGGAAACCCTGGGAAGAAGGGCAAGAACCCTATATGTGCAAAGTTGAAGCGTGTGAGAAGGAAATGCCAAAACATATAATGAAAAAGGAAAGATAAATCTCAACATTTAAGAGGATAGAAGAACTAAGTCCCAGAGAGAGTGCAATTGACAAAGGAAGCCTAAAAGGATCTACAAGTAAAGCTACTTTGCAAAATCATGAACAGAAAGAGCGTGAAGAACCTAAATGGGACACGAAGAAGAGGAGAAACTATTGTAGGGCAATCTACTACCGAGAGATGACCCTAGAAAGTTCAAGAACTAAAAATTGCCTTGAAGAACGACAAAACCTAATAAGAAAGATTATGATAATGGGTTATACTAAGAAATATATAGTATAACAAGAAACTTGAATACAGAGATGACCAAGGGAAGAAGAGACATTTGCTTGGCCTATTTTGGTCAGTGAGGGTTAGCTTGGATGGAGGACAGAATTAATTTGGACTTCCTGACATCTGAGGAGCACCTTTAGTTTCTTTAGATATGTAGGATATTCCCTTTACTCATATGGTAAGATAGGCCTTATTCTTTTACTTTCCTAAAGAGAGCACAAAAATATCCTCAAAGTGTCAGACACCTTCCGACCCACCACACCTTGTAGTTCCATTTAACATGGAAAATAAATCATGATTGCAGAAAGGGAGGTATATTCAAACATTTTTGGAATCAATTGGACAGTCTATGTGAGGCAGCTTGTATAGAGCAATAGAACATTAAGAACGCATAGATGTTGGAGTTCCCTGTAAAAAGACAGCAGGGGCCTGTTAGATTTCCTTTTAAATGTAAACAGGTCACTGCCACCTTATTTTGGTCATACACGCTTGTACTGTGCCCTTTTGCACTCCGCCATACATACTAAGTTGATGCCACCTGCCATGTAAGCATGGCAGGAGGCATATACGATTGATTCCTATGGAGTCCGCCGGCTTTTTGCTTGAGCCAAAAGCCGCCAGACTCCAAAGGAATCTCCAGCATTTGCACCGGCATGAAAATCCATACGGTGCAAATGCTGAAGTATTTGTATGACAAAGAGGAAGGGAGCGGCAGAAACGTAAATTACGTTCCACCGTTTCTAACTATCCAACGAATCAATGAAAATGGCCGTGATGCAAACAGAATTAGTAAAAGCCTTATGTAAGGTTTTTAGGCATTCTCCTTACCTTACACAGAACCTAGATTGAGCTCCAAAGTGTTTGGCTGCATGATGGGCAAGCAATGTGCTCAATGCCCGGCTTTGAAATGTTAATTTTGCCCAGGATTACCTTTAATTCTTCCCAGAGTGCAAAATATAGCATGGTATTTCTGGGTCTACCAAGCCTAGAGGCCAGGAATTGACAATGTTAAAGGTTAATGTAGTTGGAGGAAAAACGGTGGGATGAGCCTGTTGTCACAGATCACTCAAGGAATTATTTGTCTCTCAGAGACAGTTCAAGGGTTTTTATTATATGATTTCTCAGGGCGCTAGGGCCATCCCTCTCTCTTTCATATAAAAAGCACCAATCCACCCTACCCAGGTTGCTCTACTCCCCATGTTAGTATATACAGTATATTGATCCCTACTGTCTAAATTATGAGTTACGCTAGAAGTGAATACTGTGACAAATCCTCGGATGTCATCAATTCTTCCATAGGGGTAGCACCTTCCCATGAGGCCAGGGAGGTGAGGCCGATATCAGATAGTCCCCTTGGGGGTGGTACTCGATGGGTGGATCACATGGGAGGGAAGTCCCTTATGGTATTAGTGATGACCTGGGGAGAACATGGTATCCCCATAGCCCACCTAACACTAACACACCTTCCTACCTCCCTTCCACCAACACTTTCCCTAGTTTTCCTATATGTCTCTGTCATGCCACCCAAATAGGAAATACTGGGACAGGGAAGAGTGTGGACTCTGTCAGAAAACGGAGGGCATCCTCACATTTTCTCCCCTTGGATCCTCTGCCCAGGTGGCCAGGGAAAGGCATTGCTGTTGGATCTCAACCCTGGGGGTGGACAAGCGAGAGAGGATCACCTGGGTGGAGGGGAGGGTTCTTGGGGATTGGGTAGAGGGTGCCGGATGGCAAACCATGGTAGCCCCCCCTTCTCTAACACTGACTTACCCTCTCTTCCCTCAGCCTTTATGGGCTATTTCCATTCATGCCCTATTTTTCCCTGTGAGTGCCCCTCAAGTACTGCGAAGAGGAAGAAGCAACTAGGAGTAATGCATATTTCCTATTACAAACACCACTCTAGTACTGGGATGATTGATTGGGTTCATTATGGTCAGACAAGACAAGCCAATGACGCACACCTGAGGCCCCTGGATAGGGCTCAGGTGTATAAATGGAGGAGACCCAAGCAAGCAGGAGAGGGAATTGCAACAGCAGAGAAGTTGGAGGCAGCAGTTGCTGTGAAGGTAGGATCGAGTTGAGGTGCTAGTGTGAGCTGCAGAAGACCACACTGTACTTCAAAGAACACTGAGACACTTAACCCTAAGCTTATAGGGTGTAGTTTACTGAGGGGCGCTGGAGCAGGAGCTCTGTTATGCAGAGTCGGTGGAGCAGGGAGCGGTACTCTGGGAAGCCACTTCCGTGGTATTCCTTGAAGCCAGCTTGTTCTCCCTAAGCTTTACTTGAACGCCGGAATGTAAGAGGGGCAGGCTGAAGACCCCAGAAGCGGAGTGCAGGAGGTTACATGCTCATTGCGAAGCTCAGCACAAGCACCAGTGAGTTTCATTGTATCCAGAAACACTGGCATGATTTTGCCGCGAGCGCGAATAAGATAATACCTATTTTTAAAGTAATTTGCTTGGAAGAAAAAGTAACTGCGATCCTCTACAGAGTTGTAAGCCCACTGTTTGATCAATTAAGTTTATTTTATCAAAGGGGAACATGCTTCGAAAGATAATTGTTTTTTACCTATGGAGCAAAACCTTGGTATATGTTAATGTCGGGTGATAACGGAAAAGAGTAAGGGGCAAACTGAAGAAGAAATCAAAACTGTTTGTAAACAAACATTGCCCAAGAATAATCTGAAACCAGCATTGCTTCAAGCCAAGTGTGTTGCAGAACAGGCAGTGTGCCTCAAGCCAAGTTAACGTGAAAACAAGCATTGTCTAAACCAATTGATTACTGATATGAAGTTATGGTCCATGAGCCCAAGTGAATGTGAACTACACTGAATATCGAACTGAATGGGAATTACTATTTCAGTAAAACCACATTATATTGAATACCGAACTGACTAGAAACTGCTAATTGAGTATATTGAATACCAAATTAACCTCTGAAGTTAAACCAATATATTGAATGTAATAATATATATATGAACAACACTGTGAGCAGAACTAAAGCATATGGAAAATTGAACAATCATTTGAGTATTCTAAACAAGCAATGTGAAAAAGAATCCTAATTCTGTGGCAAGGCAAAGACTGATGCAGAGGAGGGTTACACTAAGAGAATATAAGTGTGAGAGTGTTACAATAAGATAATTTAAGTGTGAGAAGCAAAAGAGCCTTTGAAGGAGTCAAACAAGCCCCAAGGGGAACTTATGGTTGCACAATCTGTAATGGGTGGGCCGGGTGGTCTGACAACTGCTCCTAGACCAGGGGGTTCCACACTGTAAAGATCACAGACATCACAAATCAAGTCAAGAAGCAGCACTGGGTTCCTGGTTGTACAACCTGTGGGGTCTGACACCTGTGCCTAGACCAGGGAGTCCTAAACGGTGACAAGCAAAAGACCTTGTTAAAAGACCACGAAGAACTGTGAATTGAATGCTTAAGCAAGCTAGAAAGCGGGTCAAGTGGACATATTGTTTTCTTATAATGAACATTGAGTAAGCGAAAGCAATATAAGTGCTACAGTGAAATCTTGGGGAAGTGAACCCTTAGAACTGAAAGAACTGAGAAACAGTGGGCCTCATTACAGGTCGGGCGGTCCGGAAATAACAGTGGCGGTAAACCCGCCACCACTGTTAATTCCGGACCGCCCGATCCCGACTCCTGCAGGCGGGAGGTGATGTTCCCGCCAGGTCTGACATCACGAGATGGTGCCGGTGTTTCCACTTCCCCATTCCCATTGAGTCCTATGGGACTCAATGGGAATGGGGTTTTACCGAATTCCGCCTCCGGAATTCCCGGACACCAGGGTCGTAATGCCCTGGTATTTCCGGGAGTCACGGAGGCGGAATGGTAATACGAGTCCGGCGGTAACCAGGCGGTTTTACCGCCTCGGTTACAGCCGGACTCATAATGAGGCCCACTGTCTTGGGGAAGGGAACCTCAAGACCTCCCTTTTGTGTGAACTGTGCTAGATTGAACTTTGGGAAGGGAACCGCAAAACCTGGCGGAACATTAGAAAGACAAGCAGCTATTGGAACTGTAGTGAACTTGGGAAAGAACTTAAGCTGAGAACATCTGCAACTTTACTTTTGAACACTATTTTGTTGGCTTAAAAGAGCCCCACACCATGTATATTTCTAGATGTGAGGGCAAGCATATTTTTTGATACAGACAGACTTTTCATTTGGATTTACAGACACAGACCTCCCTTAATTTCCTTTAGGCAGGAGAAATCCCTACCTTGGTTTTATGGCATGTTAGGCCATACACCATCCTGATATTGAAATAAAACATCCTTTGAAACTTAAGTTCTGTTGTTTGTGTCATCTCTCTTGATAGCATGCCTGTCTCACAACTCCTCAAGGTGCATGTATCCCTTAAGTGCTAAAATGAGGGAGAGACCAATTGACACACTGGAATACGGGGACAAAGAAGCAGTGCAGAATGTAAGGTATGAATGGTATCAAAAGCAAGACAGACACATAAATAAGTTTGCAAAACCTTTATTGTGGAAGAATGCCTATCTTGCCCTTGTCTAGGATGGGAGCACGCTCGACCATCAAATAATAAATAACACAGTCCTAGTGGAGTCTTTCAAAACAAGATGGCCTATGCTAACAAAACCTAATGCCAGCCCTTACTCCAATGTAACAAAATGTGTGTGGGGAAGAAATGTATATGCAAAAGGTATAATGTGCAAAACTATAAAGAATCAATGTGGCTGTGTCAGCTCTCCACCCCATGTTGGACAGCATGGGGAAAGGCAACCCCCGTAAACGGGATGACACACTCTGGCTCAGGTTCTTGAAAATTAAAGGCAGTTCATAATGTGTATTGAGGCCCGCCTGGCCTTCCATGCTAAAGACCCTCTTCACACCGGTCTCCCTCAGTCGGGCTCGGATCGTTTCAAGACACAAAGTTCACGCCTGTCTCCTTCAGTCAGGCTCGGACAGTTTCCAAAACACAAAGTTCAGGTAGGTCTCCCTCAGTCGGGCTTTGACCTTTCAAAGTATAAAATTTCATGTTGGGCTCAGACCTCAAAACAAAATTCACATAGGTCCTCCTCTGTCGGGCTCAGACCTCTTCAGACTCCAAGCTTTATTGCATTTCAGGTCTCTCTCAGCCGTGTTCAGACCACGTTTGGGTGTCAAAGACTTTCAAATGTGCGTGGCTTTCTTTACAGACCTCCGCAGGACCACTTTGACTAACAGAACATAGTTCAACTTTCTTTAACACACACCAGTCTCTCAGGTCGCTTGCCAACTCACTGGCTGTGTGTGCCATCCTTCTTGTGACTACAGTTTTCTACGAGTCAAGTTTAACACCACAGACTTGGCCTCGCTTCCCCAACTCTGCCATTCACTCGGGAGGGTTGCTGGCATCCTTGAAGCTCAATTCAATTTCCTTGTTTTCTCCAGGGGTTTCCCTCGATTGGAAACCAAATGGTTTCGAATTCTTATGAAAAGAGGTTGGGGTCTTCGCCTCTTTTACCTCACATTATCTGCAACATCTTTTGAGAACCCACAAGGTAAATAAGGCGCATGGTTTAATTTGAGCTGACAACAAAACCCCACTCTGTTTCCAGTCTCCCTCGATTGGGCTCAGTCCCCCTCCTTAAAGTTCACACACAGGTCTCCCTCAGTCGGACTTTAACCCCTCCAAAAGTTCACAGATGGGTCTCCCTCAGCCGGGCTTGGACCCCTCCAA
Organism: Ambystoma mexicanum; assembly: GCF_040938575.1. NCBI lineage: Eukaryota > Metazoa > Chordata > Amphibia > Caudata > Ambystomatidae > Ambystoma > Ambystoma mexicanum. The sequence goes on from NC_090929.1 coordinate 466,554,311, forward strand.
ATGTTCACAGATGAGTCTCCCTCAGTCGGGCTAGGACCCCTTCAAAAGTTTACAGATCAGTATCCCTCAGTCCGGCTCGGACACCTTCAAATGTTCACAGATGGGTCTCCATCAGCCGGGCTCGGACCCCTCTTAACCCCCTCTTCAGCCACCTGAACAAAAGATCCTCGGGGTCTATCCGTGAGAACACCCTTGAGTTTCTCACAAGAAGCATAGAGAGCATTCATGAGAACTGGAAAGCAAGGAGACCTCGTGAGAAGGAGACAATACCCCCTGCCGTCTACCAAGAAGACAGGGTATTGTGAAACCAGTCAAAAGAAGGCCTCCAGAAGGGAGTTATTCCCTGGGCTCTGTGAGGACATTGAGAACCATATACCTGGAGAAGGGAGGCATTCTCCACAAACCCAAAAGTGAATTACAATAATGTTCAAGAAGGAATAATGTTTAAGTTGGAACTTTTTCTTTTGCATTGGAACTGAACCCTTAAGACGCTACAAGCTGGAACTTTGTTTCCTCAGAAAGGAGCTAGCTGAGACATGCAGAAGGGAATCATTCTCATAGGTGAAATTCCTTCTTTGAGTGCAGCTGTGGCTCATCGTCCAGAAGAAGGGAGTAATTCTTCTGGGTCAAGAAGACCCACTACACTTTTTCATATTAGTTATAAGTGTGAGGGAGAGAAGTAGGTATTTTGACACAACGTTGGACTCTTTTTATTTACTTGGACATTCTGACCGACTCATTAGGTTTTCATTAGAGGCAGGGAAACCCCTCTTAGAGTTAGGAAAAGTTAGGTTTCAACTTTATTTTTGCCTGACTAAAAGTCTTTGCCAATCACCATGTCACTATTGTGTCAGACTCGTACTTCTGTACCCTTACAATATCTAAAGGCCTGATACCTTTTCTGTCTAACACCCTCAGGGACTTCCTAGACTGTCACTATGCTATCCAATGCTTAGTTGACTAAAAATGGACAATGGGTTGTGCCTGTCAGACACTCTGCCTGATTCGTTCTTCTTCCTATCACACCCATCTACTTCCCTCCCACTCACTCTCTGATGTTTCCTCTTACTTGTCTCCTCTTTCCAACTCCACCTACTCAAACCCCTTCTACTAACTGAACCTTTATCCTTTTGTCCCTCCCATTGTCTCTCAGTCCTTGTAAGCCTTGAGCCACCTTTTGATGTTACTATTCCCTCTCTTATACTACTACCCCTACTCCACACTACTAGTCTCTCCTCCACACTACTACCCCCTCTTCCACAATACTACTCCCTCCTCAACCCTACTTCTCCCTTCTCAACACTACTACTACTCCACTCTCACTTTTTACGCACCCTCTTTTCACTTATACAAGTACTTCACACTCACTTTGTACACTCCCTCTCCTGATCATACCTGTCAGTCTTTCATGCACACTCAGAATGCAGCACCACTTGCACTCACTTGCTGCAAAGTCGCTTCCACAATCCACTCTACTGTCCTTCCTTCATCTGGTTTCCTGGTCTGCAACCTCCTTCTCCTCCGACCTCTTCTGAACAACCTACCAAATCCTGCTTCCTGGGGTCTCTTTTAATCCCATCCTGTCCCTGCCCAATCTGGCTCTGCTTTCCCCACCCTGGAGATGTTACAAACAAAAAATCTTTCATAGGGCACGTTAATCCTCACCCCTTTCTCCACACGCCCCGCCACAGAACAACAATGGGGGTTTGTGCTTTACTGTGTCCAAGTATGTGTTATGGTGTGGCCGCCCCTTAGGTAAATCAAGTATCTATTTGGTGTGTTTTTTTAAGGTTCCTGGTGGCCTAGGGTGGCCAGATCGGTCTCATTGTCATGCAGGCTGATGCTGCCGTACGGTGCATAATGTTGGCATAGCCGAGTAGGATCTCTGACGCGCCTCATTCTGTGGCATTCTATCAGCTGGCAGTGTCTGTACGACACTCGTGTTGGGCTTTCGACAGGTGAGCATAGCCACAGGCTTTCCCCCTCAGGTTCTCTCTCTCTCTCTCTCTCTCTCTACAGCAGGGGTTTCATATGTGTTGTTGTGGGGCGCTGAGGAATTCTATTTTGCGTGTGGTTGTTTCCTTTGTCTGGGGTTTCTCTGAAAATGAAAAAGAGAAATTTTTGCCAGCACTTGGGTTCAGACTAAGCATGGTGGGAATCGTACCAGTACTGCAACCACATAAGGTTACCTGGTACAAAAACGGTGCCTTTGCGCATTATAAAAATTCCGACCCCGCATTACTGCAATGGCAATGGGGGTGGGAGTCAGGGTTTAGAGGGGTGTCCCCCGCTTCTGTTAAAAAGAAGAAGAAAAGGGACCCTCCGGACCCAGTGCCGAGCCACGTAGGTGGGTGGGAACTGACACCACAGGGATCGAGGGAAGTCGGCGGCACACTTCCGTGTGTGCCGCCATTAAGGTAAGTGGCCAGGGGGGAGTGGAGTAGGGGGGATGTGAGCAACAGTGGACTATCTGTTCACTACACCACGCTGTAATGGTTGTTGACATTTTGGACTGCAGAATTATAGGTGGCGCAGTGATCACATCGATTTGCATGGTGTGATGCAAATTGGTAATGCACATATATAGATTGGCACTTGGGGAGGCAGAGAAAAGGGTTCCCTTCCCTCTTCCACCTTCCCCCTCTGGGGTAGGACTGGCTCTGGATTCCTCCCTGGTAGGCCTCCCACCACAGGTGGAGAGGTGCTCCCATCCCATCTTGGCAGAGTCAGGGTGCTGACCTTCTCACATTGTATGGATCGACAAATTGCAGCATATATTGAAATCTTGGCACCCTTCAATGTGGGAAGCTCTCTTTATCAGATTGAAACAACAGTATGAGTACAAATAGTCAAGCTTTGGAGACAATACAGGCCCTTTATTCAGAAGTGGATAAACGAGAAGCACATGGTCCCGAAAGATAACATGCTGCATCATCCTCATAGTTATTTCCTCAGCCCCATGAAAGGTATCACTGCCTACTCTATAAGGCATTGTAGGACTAGAGCTCTCAAGTTGCCCCAGGTCAAGCTTGGGTGGCTCACCCAGTACTGTTTTTGTTTGCATTTTGGCACTTGCAGATGTCCTTTTACCATTGAGATGAGCTGCCTGAAAGTCCTGCGACAACGCGAGGGCTCTAAATAAATATTGGGGTATTTTAGTCAATTGTGGTCGAGCCCATGCCCTTTTATTCTGAATGACTCCTCCTTTCTGCTTTTCTGAATCAGCCCCCCTTCTGATTTTCATTGTGATGCTTTTTGAACGTATTTCCTTTGCTACCAGAAATAAAGAAGGCAGCCTCTGCTCATGGACATCAGTGTCTTCTTCCCCCACTCCTGAAGTTCCCAAGGCTTACACCCTTTCATTGTTCCAATAGGAAGAGTAGGTACACTCCGGAGATCCGTGCGTGTGCCATTGAAGGAATAATTGGTTGTGAAATTCTATGGTTTTTGCGAAAATAGACCTATAATCCCAGACTTCTTTGATTAGGAAACGGGTCTTCCAAAGGCCCACCCGCCATGGCTGAAAAGTTATTAAGGCTATAAAGTCCTGCTGACCCCACCGATACCAACGTTGTACATCCAGACTGTCTTTGCAGCCATCCCCAACTTGGGGTCCCTTTGCAGTTGGACCCATTTTGAGGAACAGATGTTAACGGTGATAAGCGAAGAGAGGAACTTAATTTACATAATTAAGCATACATAATTAAGCATATTGTAGAGACTATTCCCAGCAGAGGAAAGACTTTGCTCTTCCGTGCATAAAGGTAGTCTCACAGACGGAGTTAAGCCAAGGGCTTCAAAATAACGAGCACTGGCAAAGCGTACAGTTTTTGGTTTTGTTCAGTCATGTTATAGGCATTTGCCAGGCACTGCCATCATGGTAGTATTCATAAGAGGAAAATGGTGTGAGCAGCTGGGCGTAATTTAGCAGTTTATACTGGTCGGGGGGCACTAGAACTGCGGAACTGCCGCGCTGCCAAGTGAGTATGTCTGGTGCCCTGCTGCCTGTCCGTGGTCTCCTCGGGACAGTGCCCCACTGTCCCTGGTTTGGGATATGAGTTACGGTTTCGAGGCCTGTCACATTTGCGCTAGACACTGTGTCAATGTCAAGAGAGAGTTCTCTCAACATAGGTAGGTGTTTATTGAGATTTGCCGACACGTCTATACTGCTCTGAATTTATATTGCCTTCAAAATGACCTGTATGGTCGAAACATGTGTCAGCAAATCTCAATAAACACCTATCTATGTTTCAATGACTAAGATTCCACAAGCCTTTTTTGGAGAGAACTCTCTCTTGAGATTAACAGTGTCTAGCACGAATGAGACTGGCCTCGAAACCGTAACTCATAATCTAGTAGTGCCTGGCATATGCCCATCTAATACCAGGCACAATCCAAAACTATTAGCTTGACAGTTATTGTTTTTAACAGGAAGTGCAAGCAACTGATATAATTCAAATAGCTGAAGGGACACTTGAGTAAGACATTTTTATTACACATTTACAGCATCAATTAAGTCATTAACTCTTAGTATCAATTAAGTCATTAACTCTTAGTATACTGCTTATAAATAACGCTGGCAGCCAAGTTTGATATTACTCCAATGCAAAACATTCGGCATATAGGTGGCGCTTAAACCCCCACCTAATTCTAAAGAAATGGAGTGACTAGGGTGAAAGAGAGTGAGCAGCAGACTGGGATAGTCGATGGGAGGGAGAGTGGAGTGTGAGAAAGGACAAAAGATGCAGCAGGGAGGAATGATTTGCGGAATGAGGGGCGCACTGGGGCAAAGAGCTACTGAGAAAGAATGCAGGACTGAGAGTGTAAGGTGTGAGTTGGCAGACCGGTTAGGAGTCAGGCAAGGACTGTGCAGGGCAGGTGGAACCTGAGAGCATAGTGAATGAGTTGGGAGCCTGGTTGGGAGTTAGGCAGGGACTGGGAAGGGCAAGTGCAACCTGAGAGCATAAGGTGTGAGTTGGGAGCCTGGCTGGGAGTGTGGCTTGGATTGGGGAGGGAAAGTGGAACCTGTTGCATAAGGTGTGAGTTGGGAGCACGGTTGGGAGTGTGTCAGTGTTTGGGGAGTGCAACTTGAGAGAATAAGGTGTAAGTTGGGAGTCTGGTTGGGAGTGTGGCAGGGACTGGAGGGTACAAGTGGAACATGAGACCATACAGTGTGCGTTTAGAGGCCAGGTGGGATTGTGGCAGGTACTGGGGAGGGCAAGCAGAACCTGAGACCGCAAGGTGTGAGTTGGGAGCTTGGTTGGGAGTCAGGCAGGGACTGGGGAGGGCAAGTGGAACCTGAGAGAATAAGGTGTGAGTTGGGAGCCCGGTTGGGAGTGTGGCAGGGACTGGAGAGAACAAGTGGAACCTGAGAGCATAAGGTGTGAGTTCGGAGTTTGGTTGGGAGTCAGCCAGGGATTGTGGAGGGCAAGTGGAACCTGATAACGTAAGGTGTGAGTTTGGAGCCCAGTTGTGAGTGTGGTAGGGACTGGAGAGTACAAGTGGAACCTGAGTGTAAGGTGTGAGTTGGGTGCCCGGTTGTGAGTGTGGTAGGGACTGGAGAGTACAAGTGGAACCTGAGAGTCTAAGGTGTGAGTTGGGAGCCCGGTTCGGAATGTGGCAGAGACTGTGGAGGGGTAGTGGAACCTGAGAGTATAAGGTGTGAGCCCAGTTGGGAGTGTTGCAGGGAATGGGGAGGGCAAGTGGAACCTGTGAGTGTAAGGTGTGAGTTGGGAACCCGTTAGGAGCGATGCAGGGACTGGACAGTGCAAGGAAAACCTGAGGGTGTGAGGTTGGAGCCCAGTAGGGAGTGTTTCAGTGTCTGGAGAGTGCAAGTGGAACATGAGAGCATAAGGTTTGAGTTGGGAGCCCGGTTGGGAGTGTGCCAGGAACTGGGGAGTGCAAGTGGAACCTGAGAGCATAAGGTGTGAGTTGGGAGCCCACTTGAGAGTGTGGCCGGAACTGGAGAGTGAAAGTGGATCCTGTGAGTGTAAGGTGTGAGTTGAGAGCCCGGTTGGAGAGTGCAAGTGGAACCTGAGAGCGCAAGGTGTGAGTTGGAAGCCCAGTAGGGGGTGTGGCAGGGACTGGGGAGGGCAAGTGGGAGCCAAGAGCATAAGGTGTGAGTTTGGAGTCCAGTTGGGAGTGTGGCAGGGGCTTGGGAGGGCAAGTGGAAGCTGCGAGCGTAAGTTGTGAGTTGGCAGCCCAGTTGGGAGTGTTGCAGGGACCGGAAAGTGCAAGTGGAATCTGAGAGTGTAAGGTGTGAGATTTCAGAGCCCAGTAGGGTGTGTGGTAGGGACTGTGGAAGGCAAGTGGAACCTGAGAGCGTAAGGTGTGAGTTGGGAGCCGGTTGACAGTGCGGCAGGGGATGGGGAGTGCAAGTGGAACCTGAGAGCATAAAATAGGAGTTGGGAACCCGGTTGGGAGTGTTGCAGGGACTGGAAATTGCAAGTGGAACCTGAGAGCGTAAGGCGTGAGTGGGGAGCCTAGTTGGGAGTGTGTCAGTATCTGGGGAGTGCAAATGGAACCTCGGAGCATACAGTGTAAGTTGGGAGAGCCTGGTTGGGAGCGTGGCAGGAAATGGGGAGTGCAAGTGGAACCTGAGAGTGTAAGGTGTGAGTTGGGAGCCCAGTTGGGCGGTGGCAGAGACTGGGAGTGCAAGTGGAACCTGAGAGCATAAGGTGTGAGTTGGGAGCCCGGTTGAGAGTGTGGCCAGAACTGGAGTGCAGGTTGTGACCTAGCAGTGTGGCAGTGCTAGTGAGTATGCATATGGCAGTCTGGGAGGTTTGGCTGGGGGTGTACGTTATGATAGAGAATTGGTTAGTGTTAGGGTGTTTGTGGGTTTGAGGGGTGTGGGTGACTGGAGAATTGAAGAACCTAGAATGGGATCAGTAATATTAATAATATAAAAAGTTCACACACTTTAAACACAAATGTAGAAAAAAACAAACACTGTTCTGTCAAGCCTGGGCCATCTGCTACTATTAAATTGATAGCAGAGGCAACATACAAAAGGAACACATATTGACAACCTGGCTCCCTTGCATCCTTGCTGCCTCTTTCTCAAACTCTGGATCTCTTACACCTTCCAGTCTGTGATAAATGTGCCACACAAATGTTGCAAAAATAGAATTTTGTGCTGCAAAATGTCATTTTTTATGCCGCAAAATGTTCAATTTCATGCTGCAATATTCGAGGATGGGGGCAGTGGATGCACTTGCGAGCAAGGCTGCTGTATGTTTTATTAGGATGGTGCTGGCAGAAAAAAGACGGTTCTGTCCAAAGGTGCAGTACATTCATTTCCTTTTTAGTGTTTAAGTTCCATGCCAATATAGCTCCTGGTGGAGCAATATTGGAATGGAAAGTGGTGAATGGCAAATGTATGTGAAATCACATCCACCTTAGTGGTGTGTCTGTATTCCCTCCCTTTTTTATGTTTCTAGCATTGTGCTTTGTTGAAAGGTAAAGATTATTACTTTCTTCTTTTAGGAATTGATTGCCACTGGTGTCAGTTTATTGGGAAGTCTTCCAGGTGCCCTAGGCCTGGCAGTAGAGTGTTTGTTTTGCTCCTCTTATTTCAAGTGTGTGTCTGTCCTGTTTTATTTACTTACTCAAATACTTTAATGATTCTTATCACTTGTGATGGTGTGAACTTTATTTCTGCCCTTTAGACTGCAAGCAAAACATATTGGCTTGGCCAATGCTTGTTTGGATTTTAAACATTTTGGGAGAAAATAGGTGCGTCGTGCTATTGTGTTTAGCCCATGTATTTCCATTAATGTTTAGGAGTATGTGTTAAAGCATACCGTGAGGTGTCTGTGCAGTTGCCACCTGCCTGTCGGGCTTGTTCCATGCTTGCCAGTGAGCTTGCATCTGGTGTGGGCATGCCCAGATGCCAGGCAGGACGTGACTCTTCTGCCCTTGTGCATCAACCTGGCAGAAACACAAGGCCATGCGTGAGTGATATTGCCCTCCTACTCTTCCATGCTCACCTGTGCTGCCAGCGCTATGGAACCAGAAATGGAACCGGAAGGACAGGAATCCTTCGGGAATGAAGCGCTGCTAACACTGCTTTGGTAATACTCAAGTTATGTGGTGATGTAAGAGATGCCTGGCATCCTCAGGTTCACCCTTCCTCTGACTAATGCTGGCATGGGGGTGTGGCTCCTAGATGGGTTGAATGGTGGCTTATATAATATTGATTTCTTCATCACTTCAGTGTTTACAAAGCACATTATGAAAGAGTGCCATTGGATGCCCTGCTTAGCACCTGGTATTTCCTGCCAGTGGCCCTCATGCCAATGGAGCGTGAGCACAGCAAGGGCCCCTGGCACATATCTGTGCTGAAACTGTTCCTGAAGTATAGTTTATGGGCCACCCTACTAACCTTCCTCACACACACCCACAGTCAAATGAGTTGGTATCCTTAAAGACTTTACGAGTGGCGGAGCCAGGTTTTGGTGCCGGGGGGGGTCTGAAGTGCTGGTGAGGGGGGCGCCACCGCCATCGCGCCCCACTCGACGTGCCAGTTGGGTCACAGAGGGGTCAGCCAGGGTCGGGCCAAGGGTTCCTACTTTTTACTTAATTTTGCGTGTATAACTAGGAACTGCTAACACTTAATATTCAAGGGAAAACTGGCAGGGTTTTTTACCCGATATATATTTCATTTATAAAACCTTAGACTACAAGCCACATCTATTATCAGTTACACACCACACATTTGTGATGGAGGGAACGTCCAATTAAAATTTTATTTCAATGAGACAATGAAATCTACAGATCAGAATCAGATCCATCCGTCAGAAAGGCAAAAAAGAACAATTCAATAAACATTCGCAAGCAAGCAATATGCCATACCATGCAGGTGGTAACCAGTCCAAACTATACAAAACCACAGACTGCAATGGAAATGTTTTAAATAATGTTCCTAGATTCTCTGATACACTAGACAAGGTTATCTGCCTGGCACAAAAAAGTCATGTGTCCAGACATTTGACTTTAAAATAAAATACCCTGATAATATAAATACCAATATAATAGCAGATTGGGATTGGGACCAAAATAACCTTTTGTCCCAGCAACAGACATATGGATGGATCCTCCTGAACCAAAGCTAAACATTATCAAACAACTTAAGTACAATTGTATACATCTTTCAATTTAATTGTCATTTTTTCCTGAGTGCATCAGTGCAATATCTTTTGTAAACATTTCTTAGTACCAAAAAGCCAACATGTGGTCAAACATTTGAGCTGAAAATAAATATCCCTAATATCAAATGCTTGTTGCATAACAATAACTCAATAAATACACACAAACATATACAATAGATGTAATGAGGATGAAACTGTTCCTTCAAATGCAAGGTGAGAATTAGATTGTGTCCCATGCAGCGGTAGGCAACGAAAGACTAAACGTGCTTGAAGATGTTTTGGTCTAACTTATTAGGACCAAGAAGCCCTCTGCCGCAGAGAAATACCTATGGAGCAACTGCACTACAAAGCCTTTCTGCGTGGTTTCATTGAAGCAAATGTCTGAATTACTTTATCAAAGTCCACAGAGTCAGTCTGGTCTCTTTCAATACTTAGGAAGGCTAAATTTAAAAGTCTCTCTTCACCCATTGTTGACCTTAAGTAACTCTTGATCAACTTCAGCTTGCTAAAATTCGTTCTACGGTGGCACTAGTTACGGGCATAGTGGGAAATATCATCGACTATCAAGAAAGGCAGCACATCATTTATTAACTGCTTGTTGTCAGAGAATATTTCCCCATACAGTGCACAAAAAGAAGAATACTCTTCCACAGCATCTGGCACAGAGATATCACCTGCATAAAATGTAGCTAACATTTTAAATGTGTCAAATTTATCTGAGCTAGTAAAATGTTTAGCATCCAGTGCTGAGAATGTATGCACAGTATTTCTGAAATCTTGAAACCTTACTGTCATCTGAGCAATGAAGGTAGCAACAAGAACATAGAAGGTTTCTACTTTGAATGCCTGCCTCCCAATCTGTAAAGGATTATCATCAGCTGCTTCATCATGAAAGCTTTTCATAGCCCTCTTCCTTTTTTCTTGAAAGTGCGTTGATGTACCAAACTCTTCGGCCATGTTTCTAGCATCTGTTTCAAATCGATCAAATATATAATCTGACTGAAGCTTCTCTAGTTCCTTACAGGATGTCACAACCATGCCTTCTGAAGCTACTAAGTCAAATATGTTGACATTGTATGCACAGTTTGCAGTACTTTGTGCCAAAAATATATTAAGAATTTAAACTCTAAGGTTTCAATTGTGTTCCTGAGCCGCTGTGCATCCCAAAGTGCTTTTCCATTTGCATTTGGGATGCATTCAGTGGATGTTCGGTGCAGTGCTGTGCTATTTGGTACAATGGTTTGTTTCACAGAATCTACTGCCCTTTTACGTCTAGTCCATCTAGTGTCAGATAGCTTTTTTTAATGTCAGGGATGTTTCCTGTAGGTCATGCTCCTGTTGCTCTTCCTGTAGAACTTTCAAGCGAGGCAGACTGCCAGTAAGGAAAGTGTACAGGGCCTCAAGTGTACCAAAACATAACTTTCCTTTTATACATGACTGTGCAGCATCAATCAGCACAAGGCTTAAATTGCGTGCACAACAGTGAACATATATTGCTCTAGGGAAGACTTCTTTCACAAGTACTTGCAGTCCAGCGATACATCCAGACATAGTGCTTGCACCATCATATCCCTCCCCACGGATAAAGGAAACATCAAGTTCCAGGTACTCCAAAGTCGATGCCAATAGTATATAAAAACCTGCGATCCTACTCAAAGGAGTTCAGCAAATATTATAAAATGTTCAGCTGCATGGCCAGAGATAAGAGATATCTAAGAGATTGAGAAAATTGATCAACTCTGCTGACATCTATTGTAGAGTCAACAATGACACTATAGAATTTGGCCATTTTAACTTCTTCAAGGATAGCGCACATTGGGCCTCATTACGGGTCCAGCGGTAACTGTGCCGGTGCTACCGGCATGTAGACGCAAGACCCATAATTAATTACTGGCGCCTGACTTCCCGGTAACACTGGGGGATTACAACCCTGACGGCTGGGAAATCAGGCGCCGGTGTGTTTGTAAATCCCCATTCCTATAGAGTCCTATGGCACGGGGACCACGGAAGCACTGGCACCTTTTTAATGGTGCCGGTGCGTCTGTGAAAACTCTGCGGGCGGGACAGCACCTGCCCGCAGAGTCGTATGCCGGTCTGTAAACAGCTGTGCCATTAAGCTTACCTGCACCATTGTTTCTGGACTGGCATGCTTGTAATGAGACCCATTGGGCCTCATTACGAGGTATGCCGGTAAGGGAAAAATGATCCCGGTATGTAAATACGGGCATCATTTAACGTTCCGTAGCATTCTGACCCACAAACCCGCTATTAATGGCACCGTTATTTACTGTGCCGCAAATAGCGGCATAGGCGCGTACACACGCCTCTTCAGGCAAGAAATGCCGGCATGCCGGTAATATGTGCCAATTACAACCCACGCAAACATGCAAATACCGGCATCGCGAACCCGGTAATAACGGGCTGCATGATGCCGGCAAAACAGGCATCGCGGACCACCCGCAAACAGCAACCAAGATACAAGGCAGCTGCCACAGGTGCACACAATCCGCACAGGTGGAGTCAAAGGAGGCTGTGCCAGTATGAACTGAGCACACCCACACACCACAACCCCCCCCCCCACAGGTGTAGGCAATGTAGAGTGGCCAGTACAAAAGGAGCACACCTACACACCACACCCCTTCCTACACCAAAATGCTACCACTAGCATTTGCAATCATGGCACAGGAGGACATGCCTATACTGCTACAACTACAGCAACAACAGCAACAACAACAACTACAGCAGCAAGAACAGGCAGCACAGAGGAGACGCAGGAGGAGAAGGAGGGTGAGACAGGGCCAGCAATTACCACCAGCGCAGCCACCAGCGCCTCGTAGGCAGCCACCAATCCCTCGCACCAGACCCAGCCCATCCAGCCTAACCCCTGAGCAGATCCACACCCTGTACCGGTTGGACCGTGACACCATCACCACCATAGTGGACATGATACAGAATGACATTGCCAGCCACATACAAATACGCACTGCCATCCCCCCACTACTGAAGGTGGTGTCTGTGCTACACTTCCTGGTCACAGGCACCTACCAACACACAGTGGGACAGCTGCATGGCATTTCACAACCACTATTCTCACGCATGCTGAGCCAAGTGCTGGATGCCCTCCTGAAGCACGCAAGCACCCACATATCCCTACCACGGACTGCCCAGGAGATAGCCGAAACCAAAGTAAGCTTCCATGCACTGGCAGGCATGCCCAATTGTGTTGGTGCCATCGACTGCACCCATGTGGAATTGGTAGTCCCCCATGCCATAGAGGCAGTGTACCGCAATTGCAAGCAATACCACTCCATCAATGTGCAAATGGTATGTGACTCCAGCAAGATCATCACCCATTGCTGCTCCCGATTTCCTGGATCCACACATGATGCCATGGTACTGCGCAACTCCACGCTACCCCGTCACATGGAGCGACATGCCGGACCACGTGCCTGGCTGCTCGGTGAGTTGCACAACAGGCCCATGGCCATGCTGTGGGGTACTCATGTGCTCATGTGTGCGGATGCAGAAGGGGGGGGGGGCTACTGCACCCGGGTGGGAAAGGGGGGGGTACTTCACCAGGGTGGGAAAGGGGGGGGATACTTCACCAGGGTGGGAAAGGGGGGGTTAATAGTACACCTGGGTGGCAATAGCCAGTGAGTGGAGAATGAATGCAGAGCTAAACACTCCTTACCTGACCCAGCCAAACGGTACATGACACTTCACTGGGCCACATATCACAAATAATGCATGTCGATGGGAAAAAGTAAGAGGCACAACCAGGCCACCCTGGTGATGGCAAGCAATGCATGAATGAACAGGATGGCAAGTGTGGCAATGTGGGCAGTGTGACCATGCATAGTAAATAATGAACAGCATGAATTGGAGTCAAAACATTGTTGCACTACCACAGCATATCTGCCTCAGCATGCATGTTTACACCCCGCATCATCTATTGAACGCCATCCAGACTACCACACCTCATGACAGTATAGATTGCACCTAGATAACATTTTTTCATGCTTACAGGGACATGTGCATGGCCACACCAAATAGCTGCCGCCATGACTGTGCTCCCTGAATGTGGCAGTTCAGAGTGACACACACCTATTTGAATCTGCTTGCAGGTGATGGAGGATATCCCTTGAGGCTGTGGCTACTCACCCCTGTGCGTAACCCGCAGAACATCCATGAGGAGGAGTACAATCGTGTGCACACCCGTACCCGTGTTGTGATTGAGCAGACCTTTGGCCTGTTGAAGGGGCGGTTCCGCTGCCTCAGCAGGTCTGGTGGGGCACTCCTATATAGGCCTGAGAAGGTGGCAAAGATCACCATGGCCTGTGTCCTGCTGCACAACATGTGTGTCTGGAGAAAAGTACCACTGCCACCTGACATTGACATGCATAGGCAGGGTGAGGATGATGAGGATGGAGACGGAGGTGAAGTAGCCCCCCTGCCAGTACGTGATGCATGGGATGGCTATGCTGTACGCCAAGCACTAATTCACGAATACTTCTGAAATACAGGGACTATGAAAGACTCGTGTCAGTCAGACACTGGGCCAATGTGGAAATGCACACAGGGAATGTTGGGAGTTGGGCACTGAACACCGTACCACATTAAATGGATGGACACAAAAATAACAATGTCAAGCCATGGATTTTTCTTATCACAACGTGTGTATTATTTACAACAGCAAAAATGTGCCCACTCCCCCCTCCCAGACTCCCCCAACAAACTCCCTGACCCCCCCAACAAACTCCCTGACCCCCCCAACAAACTCCCAGGCCCCCCAACAAACTCCCTGACCCCCCCAACAAACGCCAACACCCCCAAAAGACTCCACAAGATGCACCCCTTCACCCCCAACCTTGTGTCCCACTACCATTCTCCCCCCACACTACTTCCGGGACTTCTTCCTGTACAGAGGCGGCATTTCAGTGTACCTTGCACTCCTACGTGTGTTGCGCACTGGGCTGGTGGGGACAGATGAAGCTGGTGTGGAGGTAGTAGGTGATTCGCTGGCAGGTTCCACACCTCCTGCAAGCCGTGGCCGCTGCATATGAAGCAGCATTGAGGTCAGCACCTGTGTCACCACCCCCAGGCAGTCCCTCATTAGCCGAGCCAATGCATTGACAGCGGCTGTGTTTGCTTCGATGGCCGCTGTGGTCCCTGCAATTGCTGTGGCAATACCCTACCTGGTTTCCTCCACGTCTGCTATGTACTGGCGGAGTAGGTCTAACATGGCCTCCTGTTGGGCCTCCACCATCGACAATCGTGTCTCCAGGGTTCTGGAGGGGGCTGGAGTGGTGGGTTGTGCAGTCACGTGGATGACATTTTCGGGACTGCACTCCTCAGAGGTGGGTAGGTCACAGTCACGGAGGCAGGGATCAACTTCACTGCAGGTGGGCGACTGCAGGTGTTGGGGTGAGGGGGTGGGCACGGGGCGCGGGGTGGCCGGGCATGTCACCTCAGTGTCTCCCTCAGGCTCCACACTGGCATCAAGTTCTTCCCCAGTGGAGGCGGGTGCTTCCAGGGACTCCCCTTGGAGAGGTGTGGGTGTGGCCTGCTTGTCTCCAGCGGAGGTGGTGGTGGTGGTTGCCCTCTTCTTACGGTGTGAGGTGGATGCCCTCGCAGTTGTCTCCTGGGTTGCTTCTTCCTCATCAGTGCCTGGGGGGGTAGAAGAGATGCAGGACATCAGTGATGGTGTGACATGGCAGTGGCGGTGCTGTTCATTATTCATTTGATCATGCTTTCATGTCTTACAGGTGTGTCACGCAGAGTATTCAGAGGGGGCATGTAAGCATTCACTGCATGGCAGGTGGCATGCCATTGATTTTGGGTTTGTGTGAAGTATCACTTGGGCAAGCTCCAGGTGTGTTGGCTGTGTGTTGGTTAAGGGATGGGCACTCAGCATGCATTTCAGTGTGGCAGCGTTTGGCCCGCCATCTGTATTTGGGTATGGTCATGTGGGTGTTGGGACATGCATTGCCTTGCCTAGACTCTCTACCACTTCACTTGTGCTACTTCATGGTCTCCCCTACAGGGATCTGCAGGGTCACTCACCTCCTTCCGCGGTTGATGCCGCACCCGTCTCCATCTCGCATAATCCCTCGATGGACTCAGGACTGATGAATCTGCTGGCCGTCTCCTCCCAGGGCATCAATTTGGCAGGGGGGTGGGCATCCCCGCCTGTGGCCATGGCCTCCCTCCAATTGGTGGCCATGATATTGCGTACCCTCAACCGAAGGTCATCCCACCGCTTCCTGCAGTCCCTCACACTGCGCGGGGTGGGACCTATGGCTGATACCTTGCGGGCTACCTCCTGCCAGATTTGCCACTTTTGTTGCTGCACCTCCCGCTTCTTGTCGTGGGATTGTATTGTCTCTGCATGTGCAGCTAGAGTGTCCACTAATATGGTGAGCTCTGCGTCTGAGTAACGCTGTTTACGCAGCCGGGGAGTGGTCTTCCTGGTAGCCTTTGACATCCTCTATGGATTTCCACTGTGCTCTCCGAGTATCGGCTGGTGGTTATGGAGGATGGCAATGGATTGTGTTTTTAAAGATGGCCGCCAGCCCATTTCCCGTTCCTGCGCGATGACGTAATTTCCGGGTCAGTTTTTGGGCGAACACGGTATTACCATGCCGGTATTTAGGGGTTGGTATGAGGTGGTACCGCTATGGGCGGGTCTCGCGATGCCGGTATCGGGGAGTTGGAGGCCCTTTAGCGGAATGGCGGTATTGCCACTACCGGCATGGGGCGACGCGCGTGCTCGCGCACTCGTAATCACCCGCTATTAGCGAGTTCATACGAGCACGGACCCGCTCATTCCGGCATGCTGGTAATGAACCCGGTTTTACCGGGCAACTCGTAATGAGGCCCATTGTCTTTCACTAGTGCACTAAAGAAATCGTTCTGGATATCATGGATCAAGTAGGTTTCATTCCACTTAGCATGAGCAATATGCTTTGCTAAAACATTGTCATACTTTGACATCATCTTGAGTAACTCCAAAAAATGTCCTTCATTGGACGTCCTTCCTAATCCTGCATGTTCTCTGTGTCCACAGAGAGGCATCCCTTGCTTGGCGAGATACAATATAGCATCAAGCACTCGCCTTAGAATACCATGGTTTTTCTGCATCTGTTCCCTTTCAGCTTTTGTTAGCTCAGAAACAATAGTTCTATCTTGGCTAATTCTAAATGTGTCTATTTGTAGCTGTTTTTCAGCTTCGTAGTGTATCTTGGAATGTTCATGCATCACCATTTTTTCTGTTCCTTTTTTAAAATTGGAAAAACCACATCTAGGATAAGACCAAACCTTTGAAAAGTGCCATTGTTGCCCGGCTGCTGCAAGGCGCCTACTTTTTAAATGTCAGATTTGGATTCGCTAGTGGTATTGATAATATGTAGCGCGTGCCGGCCGCGTGCCAGCCATGACGGCCCTGGCCTGCTGCAGCAGTGCTGCTGTGTGCAACTGTGCACAGAGTCAGTTCAGTTTAGTTAGCTGACAGACACCTCACTGTTCCTGAGCCGCTGAACAAATCAGTTACTGCTGTCGGAATCGGCTGACTCGTTTCGTTCATTCAGTGTGGCTTGACGGCTGACGGCCTGACATCTCTAGGTCCTTTCCTCTCCAGTGGATCAGTGGCGTTCCGTGGTGTCGCTGTTGGCTTCTGCGGCTTCTGTGGACGGAACGAGGGTCGGAGGGTTGGAGCTGATTATAGCGGAGCTGAGGTCGTGCAGAGGTGTGCAGAGGTGTGCTGTCGGCATCGAGAGCTGATTGTCGAGCCCCAAGCCCCGAGTCTCGCGTCTCGAGCACTGGCTGCTCCTGCTGGCTGCTCCTTGACAGTCCTTGACAGCCCTTGACAGCCCTCCAGCGTTGCCGGTCCTGCTAACCTCAGCTGGATCCCTTGGGACCTGTAGGACTCTCCCGGGTGGAGTCTGTGGAGTCTGCTTCTGCCGTGGAATCCGCTCTACCCGTTGTACCCGCTGAACCCGCGTGAGTTCATCTGTTTCTGTTTCTCCCCTTTGTGGCTACAGCAAGTGACCACAAGTACAACAAGTGGCAAGGGTGACAAGGGTGTGAGCTGGTGTAAGCAGGAGTGGGGTGTGTTGGCGGACAGGGACAGAGTCTGGGGACAGAGGGACAGAGTCTGTTTACCTGCTTACCGCCCACTGTATTGCTGCTCCTATATATTTTTTCGCCCGTCTGGGGCTTTTGATTTATTTTAGAAGAAATACAACTTTCTCCAAAAGCCTCCCTTAGAAACTAATAGGGGGACATGTATGATCTTCGTGGTGCGGTTCTTCCCTCAGAAGCGCAGAGACTGTTACAATCTACTCCGGTGGATATGGGCAAGAAGGTACCCCGCAAGGAGAAGGAAAGAGCGAGGGCATCCTTCTTCAAACCCTATAGATCAGGTGGTGGTATATTTCTTCCTCCACCTAGTGTCTATCCATCAGATGATCAGACACCAGCAAGCTCGGGTCTGCTGGATTCTCTATCACACATGGAGGACCAGCCAACGCCTCGAAATCAACCCAATTGTGCGCTCTTCCAAGGTGATCTTGACTTTACCTTGAGGACCTCGACCATGAAGAATGTGATTCTAAATCATCTAGCTTCCTCAAGTGAGGACTTTAATGGGCCTAGAGATGATGATATGTTGGATTTGGAAGCGGTAGTCTTGGCTTCCGACGTGGGAACGATTTCGAGTCCTGACAAAGTAAGGTCTCAAGAGATCCCTCAGGTTCTGCCAACTATATTACCTGAACAAGAGAGGCCAGTTGATCTTGCTCAGAATTCCCCTGAAGTCCTTGTACCACCGACTATAACAGCTTTAAACTTTGTTTTATCCTCCTTGGTGAAAGTCTTTGAAAATCTGAAAACTGAGGTCTACCAGCATATGGGCATACTTTTAGAGATTAATAAGGACTTGGAATTAAATGAAATTGCTATGGTAGCCTTAAAATCAGCAATCAATGACTCATTGGGAGGGTTCTTGACTGAACTCCATAAAGAAGTAAAGGACCAATCATGCAAAATGGCCCATCTGACTGAATTATGTGGGGATTTAAAAAAGGTGTCTGTGATCTTATTAGAAAAAGCCGAGCGCTGTGTCAATCAGACACAGGAAGGACAGTTTGGTCCATCCCCCCCCCTCACTCTGAGGCCATTTCTGATGACACTGCCCTCTTGATGTCCTTGATGGAGGAGTTTTTGAGATTGGTTGCATTGGCTGATACTGTCTTTCAACCTGGGGCCCCAGTGGAGGGCCCTCCAATAGACATCTCTTCCTCGGACTCGGATTTGGCAGTTCCAGGGAATAAGAAACCAAACGGGAAGTCCAAAAAAAAGAGAAAAAATAGGAAGCTAATAGCCAATGAAGTCATCACCCCCGTAATCAAAAAGGGGAAAGGAAAGAAAAAACAGATCAATTCTGGAACCAATCAGCATCCACGAAAATCAATTGATGGCCCTAAAACCCTTGAAAAAACCAAAAAGGATTTGGCGGTGACTCCTTGTTCCAAAAAGGGGAAGAAAACTCCCAAATCAAAAGCCCAAAAAGGTCATTTTATGGATGAAACGATAATGCCTGGAGGCAAATCTACTGTGGGAAGTCAAACTGACTCATGGACCAACTAAAACAAATTGCTCCGATCTTTCTAATGGCTAAACAAAAAATGCTCCCATCTAACCCTCTGGTTAAAATCGCTCCTATTATTTTGAAAAAATCAGTGAGGGTGAGTGTAGATCCTGGAGTCAAGGGGGCGCCTTCGAGTTCAGATAATCTGCAAGCGATTACTGCTGATGCAATGAGGTGTCCATCTGATAGATCGGCTCTCCCTATGTCTGATGGTGCCCCTCTAGCTGTTGGAATTGGTGCGCCCACCGGCTTAGGAACTTTGGTGGGGAATGGAAACTTCCATACAGCAGTTCAGGGATCTGATGAATTGTATAAGCAGAACCTAGACCTGAGAGTTTTTCTATCAAGATTTGGTGCATCTCCACGTTTTGACTGTCCGTTAAATCGTTCTGCAATTCTTATGGAAATTAAATCAATACCAGCCTTGAAGTACCTCTCCTCAGATGACATTGAAGCAGTGAGCTTCCCATGTGAGACTGACACTAATATAGCAGCATTAGAACTGAAATCAAGGCTGGGTTTGAATCTAATTATGGGTGAGGCGGTGGCTTGGGAACAGAGGGGTCTGAAGATTTCTCAGACATGCCCGGTTTTTATTCCCGCCCACTCCCAGCAGATAGTCAATCAAGAGCACTGCCGGGGGGCAGTCAGTAAGGATGTCTCCCCAACTATTTCATCGAGTATGTGGGACATGTTACCTGAAGTGATCTCACAAGTCTTTCTCAAGATGGGGATGACCCAACCGAAGCTTTAGGGTCGACTCAGATTAATGTGTTATCATGGAATACTAGAGGCTACACATGCTTCTCTGAGGAGCCCAGGAGATCGGAAATTTTTAAAACTTTAGATCTAATTCTTTTCCAAGAAACTTGGTAAACTGGTTTAGTGAGTATTGATGGATACTCTACTTCTCAACAGTTGGCTTTGGCTCCCGGGGTGGGCGGACCAATGGGGGGGTTTGCTGGTGGCTTCTAGTAACGAGGTGTTTAAATCCTCAGTGATTATTTCAAAGAGCATCCAAGGGATCCTCATGGTGAGAGTATCTAGGAGAAACTCCAATGAATGTTCAAGTTGGATTGTGGTAAACCTGTATTGGAACCCTTGTATTTTTTCTCTTTGTGAGTTTCTGTTTGCCTTATCAGAGGGTCTAATTGATTGTTCTATCCGTTACCCAGCGGATGATATTCTTATTGCCGGAGATATTAATTCCCAATGTATCTCCACTGTGGATCCTAAATCAGGCAATTGTAAAGAGAAGTCTATAAATGGCAAGATATGGTTAAAGTTTATGCAGGAATGGAATTTCCTCATGTTGAATGGAAACATCAGGGGGGATATTCCTAATTCCCCCACCTGGCACAGAGGTTCCTCTTTCTCCACGATAGATTATTTCTTTGTTTCTAGAAATATATTTGAAAATTGTAATAGTTTGATAGTTGGAGATGGGAACTCTGATGACCATGCTATGTTGAAGGTGACTCCATTGCGCTCCAGTAATTCCTCGCTATGATCATGTACTTCTTATTAAGAACTCAGGAAATGCAATTAGAACATTTCAAAAAGGAGGTCACTTATTAAATAACGAGACAAGCTTTTTATCTGATCAGTATCTGTCTGATTTCTGTATTCCTAATGTTTTTTTGAATTTTTTGTCTGCACAGGCGTCGGTGGAGCCCTCCGAGCAGAAAACACACAAGCTGCATAAGCATTCTTTCAATGTTCAAATTATAATTCGTAAAAAAGAATTGAGGTGTCAGATATCTATTCTAAAGAGATCAGGCCTATGTGAGAAGGCGTATGGGGAGGGGTTAGCAAAGTTGAAAAATAACTATAGGAATTGGCTTCGTGCACATAATCATCTGGTACTCCAACAGGATGCTGAGAGAATGCTTTATGCCTTGTCTCTTAGGAATTCTCGAAATTTTTGGACTTTAGTAAGTCTGAATGAGGTCTCTCAACATCAGAAGCAAGATTCTATTATTCAAGAGGGGGTGTGGATTGACCATTTCTCCAAGGTTTATGATTCTGACGCCTCAATATGCTTGTCTGCTGATTTAATCCATAGCTGGTATCTTGATTTTAGCGCCCTGGACATAGAACTATTAATTAAAAAATCCTCAGCTTCCAGAGCGTCTGGCCCGAATGGTTTAAGTAATTCAATCTTGAAATCGGATCCAGAATTGTGGGGGATGGTTCTGAAAGCGCTCTTTGATAATATCATTGTCCAGATGAGATTCCCTGACTCTTGGACTCACTCAATAGTTATCCCTATTTATAAGAAGGGTGACAGGTTACTGGCTTCTAATTATCGCCCTATCTCTCTCCTAGATGCCGATAGCAAAATCTTTTCTTGCATTATTTTAGGGGAATTGGAATCTTGGGCGAAAACAAAGGGAATTATTCCGAAGCAGCAATCCGGTTTTAGAAAGGGTCTTTCTACCTCACTAAATGCGTTGGTTTTGAGCTGCCTTGCTGCAAAGTCGTTCACCAAGGGGGGCCCTGCTCTCTTTGGAGCCTGGATTGACTTATCCCAGGCATTTGATATGGTTGATAGGAATCTACTATGGGAAAAATTGGATGCCTGGGGTATTCCAGCTGGCTTACTATCTATCTTAAGAGAGCTGCACTCTAACAACTATATGCGGGTTAGACTTGGCAGGTCCGGTTTGCTCTCTGATCCAATCAGGATAACTAGAGGCCAGGATCAATAAATTAAGAATAAATCCTTTAAAATCCAAGATTCTTGTATTTAGGAGGCCCAACAAAACAGTGAAGAACCTGGTCTGCAAGTTAGACTATTCCCAGGTAGAGGTTATCTCAGAATTAACCTATCTGGGAGCTGAATTAAGATCCTTCCCATCCAGGAATAGTTTGTGGGCCTCCATTGAATTAAAATTGATCAAATTGGGAGCACAGATGAAAAAAATAAATTCTAAGTTTGGCAGATTCACCATCCTCCCCCTTATAAGATTTTATATCGGGAAGGTAGTTCTCATAATTCTATATGGCATGGACTATAACTCTGTAGCCTTTGAACTAGATTGGGATGCTATTGAATCTAAGATTTGGAAACGTATGCTGGGTCTCCCTGATTGCGTTCCGATTGTTTGTTTACGCTATGAGCTTGGCTTGTCCTCACTTAGATCATGGCTAGCCTGGAAGTGGCTTATTCTTTATAGGTCAATTCTAGATCCCCCAGGAACTCTATCTTTGAGGAAATTGATGTAGAGCGGAAACAAAGAAATAATGCTTTTCTGCGTAAGCTAGAACTAACATGTTTGGAACTATTGTCGGGCTGTGACTCTGATGCTGAGTCCCTTTTACAGAACCCTCTAAAAGTGAAAGAAAAAATGAAATCGGTTGATTGGATTCATACGATTGAGGAGATGCGGAGTACTAAAAGATCAGCCTCCCTGACATTGGTAGATAAGCCCCTATCGTTTCTTCCGGCTTATCTAAAGAAGTCCCCTAGTTTTTGGTTTTCGTTTAAATTTACTCCCTACCCTGGAATTACTAGCCATAAGGAATAAAGAAGGGGGTGCTGTATCAATATGTGAAAGGTGCTCAACTATGGAAGTCCAGACTACTAAGCATTTACTTTCTAAGTGTTCTGGGACCTGGAGTATCAGGGCCAGTTCCTTTGGCAGATTTGTTCATGATGAGTCTTGGTTGAACACTGATGATTTCTGGGCAAGACTATCCTCTGGTAATGAGATGGCTTTATCAATTGAAGTGGGTAGAGTTTTAATCGATTTGAAGTTAGTAATAATTTGATTCCTATTTTTTTTTAAATGAATTTGGTTAGATTTCTTTTACCTTCTTCCTTTTTTTCTTTCTTGCACCATGATACATGCTTTTATTCAAATATTGTAAATGTTTAATTTTTATTTTTATGTTATTATATGTGTATTGAAATGTGTTAAAAGTCAAATGTTGGCTATTGCACTTTAAATAAATAAAAAATAAAAAAGACACCTCACTGACGATCACTGACCACCGAGCCCATGGGCCAAATTGAGGTGTGAGCAGGGGGGGTGAATAAATGCTCTGTTTGTGAATTATATTTGCTCTACTACTGGCACTCCTCTTGTGGCACTCAGATGTAGTGCATGAACAGTTTAGGATGCAATGCTGCATGATGGGTTGGGTGTAAACTACAAGTGCTCAGGTGTCAAAGGGTTAGTGCTAATGAGCCAGTAAGGTTTAACTGCTCTGTGTAGAGCTCAGAAGGAGGATTTTATCAAAGGGGGTTGCATATACATATTTCAGCTTTGGAAACACATGTGGAGTTCTACACGCAACACTAAGAAAGTACAATGAAGGCAATTTGTACCCAGCATGTTTGATCATGAATTTCCAACTAATTACACTGTCAATATGTCGCCCTTGGACAGATTAGAATATAGGAACCATATTATTCATTGTACCAACATTTACAAATACAAGCAATCAATGTCTTACCAAACTATAGTCTATGGGCCTCATTATGAGGCAGGCGGAATGGGTTTAACGGCGTCGG
Source organism: Ambystoma mexicanum (assembly GCF_040938575.1). Taxonomy (NCBI): domain Eukaryota; kingdom Metazoa; phylum Chordata; class Amphibia; order Caudata; family Ambystomatidae; genus Ambystoma; species Ambystoma mexicanum. The sequence goes on from NC_090929.1 coordinate 466,577,625, forward strand.
TAATGGTGCTCGTGCCGTTAAACCCATTCTGCCCTATTACGAGGTTCCCTCGCGGGACCCGCTCTGGACGTCTGGTCAGACCAGATGTCATTTGCGGGTCCCGCGAGGTGATCAGGGAGCTGACAACGGGCCTGTTATTAACAGGCCCTTTGTTAGCTCCCTCCCCATTCCCATTGAGCCCTATGAGGGCTCAAATGGGAATAGGTAAATTGAATGAGGAATTACTGGGTCCTCCAAGGTTGGAATGGCCCGGTAATTCCTCATTCAAGGAACCCGGACCCAAGTTTGGAGGCAGCCATGCCGCAAATAGCGGCATGGCTACCTCCAAACTCGTAATGAGGCTCTATATGTTTAATGAAATCAACCTTTGGGGGAGGGATAATGCTGGAGTAAAGGATGCAGACAGTAATAGCAGGCCCTGTGTGTTTGACTGGATTTAAGAAAGTAACCCACAGGCTACGGGGCCGTGACTGTCCTCCTAACACCTAGAAAGCTAGGCTTTTCAAATTTTGCATTTTCAGCCTGGTGTGCAGCTAACTAGACAAGGGAGCAGCAGTCCAGCAGGCGGCCTGCACAGGTGGGCAGTGCAGGCAGCACAGCATGTGTCGTCGTCGCGCTGACTCGCGTAGTAACACTTTAACTTAACTTTACACTTACTTTCTAAATTCTTGACTTGTCTCTCTGCACTGGTGACTGAACTGGTCTGGTCACACACTCTCCTCTCCAGTCCAGCTCCCCGAACTCCATCTCCACTGCAATGATGCTGGACGGGCAGCGGGGGCCATGGGCGCACTGAACGGTGGCAAAAGGAGGACTCGTCACGCGCCAGAGGAGGACAGGACACTGACTGAGCATGCTGGCAGGAGCCTAAGGGGGGGGCAGGGGCTTATGTGCTCGGGCAGCAGCCAGCAGCCGGCCACCAGCAGTCTTTGTGAACAGTAGCAGGTGAGGTGGCTCACCTTGGAGGAGGCAGGCACTGACTGCAGGCTCAGGCTGGCAGGGCTGGGCCTGGGCTGGCTGGCTCGGGCTGCTGGCAGTGTGGCTGACTGAGGCTCACAGAGATGGCGGGTGCATGGTGTGCCGTGCGTCGTGTGCGTGCACCACAGTGTTTACTGCAGACTGGAGGACTAACCAGATCCCAGCCACTTGTTTGTTTCTGGGCTGTGTCGGTCGTCCCCAAATAGTCTGGCCTCGGTCAGGCGGCCCGGGGACAGGGACATTAAAAACTGCAGAGCATAGTGTGACTCATTCCCAAAAACAATAAACATCATACAAGAAGATACCCAGGGGAGTTGAGTATCCATCGTGGCAGGAGTCGGGGTGAGGGGTGGTACTGGGGTTGGGTGAACTATGAAAAGAGTACTTTTTTATGGGAACATCAGATCTCTCAGTGTGCAGTCAAAGAACTAACTGGGCATCTTTATGGGTGCCCATGCCCCACTAAAAAAAAACGCTAGTTGCAGCTGGTGAATTTGTAAAATGAAGGAGTGTAAATGTTTTCCCTGTATTGAACCAAGAAAGTGGGCCTGAAGTAATTCAATAAGATTTGGCCTGTGCTTCCCATTATGCATTTTTTAAAATAGTTTTTTGAAATTGTGCATTTCAAAGCAAATATTTCAGGAAAATTGGGTGATAATGTAAAAATTACAGTGTGCTTGGCAGGGCACACATGAAACACTCCAATAGATGCCAGGTCATGAACAACAGACAAACATTTTGTAACAGGTCTTGATGCTGGCTGTCTCCAAAGGAAAAAAAATAGGAGGTCTCTCTTAACAATACATGCCAGTATTCCCCCACTTTCAAGTATAGTCTGCCCAATCCAGATTGAGAGGTATGCCCCCTTTCATGCTTTTCTTGTCCAAAGAAATGAATGAGTGTAGTCTCAACCATACATGCAAGAATTGCCCGTGTGAACCACATTTGTTCCAAAAAATGCCTGTCTCAACAATATATGCCCTCATTGCGACCTATCATGTTTCTAGAACCCAAATCAGATCCTGCATTCTATCTCATTATATGTACATACTGACCCCAGTTCTGCATCATATCGCTCTCAGTGCCCACAAACTGCACCTTTGCCACAGACATACCCATCTACCCACAATACACATGTTTATATAAACACATTCATGCAACCATGCACCCAAACATTTTTTTTAATTCAGCTCTATTGAGATTTTACATTGTAATGCAATTCAAAAAACAACATTCTACTGGTCGATAAAAACCTTACTCTTAACTGTTATTCTGTCTCCCCTGCCCCAACCCCAACCCTCCCTCACCCCCACTCCCTCTCAATCCACCTTTTGGCCCGAGGAAAACCACAGCTGTTGAGTTCCATGCTGTATGTCCCACTTGTCCACTTTAATTTCTCACTCATTTCAGAAAATATGATCGTCTCAAACCTTTGCACAATATCCTCTGTATTCCCACACACCTTCCTCTCCTCACCTGCCCCACACGATCAACCTCCGCTTTTCACAACTTATGTCTCCGTAGGCATATATCTACTTCGGAATTCTGCCCATTCCGCCAGAGGTTCGTCCCCCACCATGTATCCCCACCATGTATGCCGTAGTGATCCTTTCCATCACGTATATATTCTTCCCCGTGTTTATCCATTCCCTCTTACTCGGGAGGGCAGATCTTTTCCAGTGCATTTCCGGGCAGGCCCTTCCCGTCAGCAACAGTATGTGCGACAAGTGAGGTAGGCTGCTCTGTTCCCCGCTCCTTTCCTTCCAAACCAAATACAACCAAGAGTGGTGTTTTCAGTCTGGGAAACCCCTCCACCTCTTTGATCCACCCAAGGACTTCATACCAATAGATTTGTACCTTGGCACACCCCACCCTATATGCCAGTAATTTGCCTGTTCCGACATTCATGCCAACATAGAGGACTTGTCCCTGGGAACATCTTAGAGGGGCGCACTGGGTTGTACTGCCACCTATGGAGCAATTTGATCACATGAAGTTTATACTGGCAAACAATAGAGGCGTTGTACACCCCACCACACATTCTCTACCATAGTACTTGGTCCACTCCCCCACCCAAGTATTTTTCCCACCTACTCTGGAGTTCCCCCTGCACTTCGCCTGCCCGCCTCCACCAAGGCCCAATACAAAGCCGAGATCAACCGTTTCATAACACTTCTTGAGTCCAAGACCTTCTCCCAGGGCGTAAGGTGCCTTTGTACCCTGTCATTCCAGTCGTCAGACGTGAGGACACCCTTCAACTGCAAGTAAGGAAAGACCTATAAGTTTCCTATTCCCAATTCCCCCTCCAGGTCAACCAATGAGATAAACTGGCTCGCTTTCCATAACAGACCAATCCTTGTGAGGCCGGCATCAAACCAAGTCTTGAACCTTTCCGGGTTTGGGATGTGATCCCTTACTCCCGGAGCCCACAGATGACTCAAAGGGGAGCTCCATGTTGTGACTCTTTCATCTCCATTCCCTTCTACCATAGATACCAGATGACCCCTAGGATGGGTTGTTCCCTAATCCTCCTCAGAGGTTTGTCTCCAGGCATGCAAATCCATTCTCCTACAGTCATCGGTCTGAGATGAGAGTTCTCCAACGCCATCCACTGGCAATCCCTCTGTTCTGTAAGTGCAGAACCAGAACCCTCAGCTGTGTCACCTTGTAGTAGCAGAAGATCTCTGGGAAACCCACTGCTCTCTTTTCTTTTGGAAGCACCAGGATGTCATAAGCAAACCTCGCTTTCATACCCTGCCACAGGATAGCCTGTGGGATTTGGATCAGGATCATTTGAAATAAGTAGAGGATTCTTGGGAGGAAGTTCATTTTTATGGTGTTTAACCAACCCATCCAGAAAATCGTCAATTTACCCCATTTCTCCAAGTCCTCGAACAGTTTTTGTAGGAGTGGCGGGAGGTTTGCTTCGTATAAGCCATGTATTTCCCTTGTAATATTAATACCTAAGTAGCACAACTGGTCCTCCTCTACCCTCATCCCCAATGTATCTACGTCCTGCCAGTCACTCGATTCCATCTGGTCCAACGGGCACAGGATGAATTTCCCCCTGTTGATTAGGAAGCCTGAGTGTCCCATATTCCTCAACTATCTCGACCACCACAGGGACTGAGGACCCTGGATTTCTGCAGCAAAATGTCACTGCATATAAGACCAGCTTGCACTCCACCCCTAAGCCCCCATGCAAACCTTTTCTACTTGAGGGTCGTCCCGTAGTTTCTGGGCCAAGGTTTCCAGCGAGAGGTCAAAGAGTAGTAGTGAGCGGGGGCAGCCCTGTCTCGGGCCCCACCCAGTCCAAACCAATGTGAGAAATTCCCATTGGCATAGACACACGCCTTCGGGGACAAGTATAAAGACATGAAACCCCTTAAAATACCGGCTCCCAATCCAAACTCAACCAGAGTTGCCCTCAAAAAGTCCCAGTTCACCCTGTCGAATACCTTTTCTGCATCCACAGATAAGAGCGAGGTGTTACCCCTTCCGCTGCGGGTTTCTGCGATCAAGTGCAAGGATTTGCCTCCCCCTTATGAAACTCACCTGATCGGAGTGGACCAATCTCGGCATATCGAGTCTTTTTGCAAGGACTCTGGTGAATATTTTTGCATCCAAATTAAGGAGCGGGATTGGGCGATACAATCCACACACCTTAGGGTTCCTACCCTCTTTATGTATCACTGTTATGAGAGCCCTCACAAATGTCTTTGGGGCCCTTCCAGTTTCCAGGATGTGGGTGAATACTTTGACCAAGTGTAGAACAAGGATGCCCACAAGCGTTTTGTTGAAACCATCATATACCCATCTTCCCCTGGCACCGTTCTCAGTTGCAAACCACGGATTGCTGTCGCAATCTTATCTCCTGTAATAGGGCCATCCAATTCCCTTGCTTCTTCGGTCGGGACACTTCCTCCTGATAAGATCCCACAGCGTCCCCCTCCAAGTGATCTCCCCCCCTGTAAAGGCCCTCCTAAAAATCTGCGAAAGTCTCAACCACTCCTCCTGCAGACGTCTCCAGTGTGCCCCCTGGACTCTCAATCCCTGCTATCCATCTTTCTCGGCGCTGACCACATAACCTTGCTGCTAGCAGTGCATCTGCTTTGTCCTCTTTTTCATAGTATGTCTGCTTCAGAAACGGAAGCTTCCGGGTTATCCTACCCACCTGCAGCAGATGCAGTTCCTCTGTTTTCCCTCTCAACTCCTCTATCAGTTCCGCTGTTCCTTCCTCTGCTGCCTGTATCCGTCTTTTCAGGCCCCTAATCTCCTTGCGCAACCTGTTCTCCAGTAGGGTCCTCTCTCGCTTAATATGTGCCCCCTCTCTAATTAGCAGTCCCCTCCAAGTCACCTTCCCCTCATCCCATACCGTCCCCTGATCAACCTCACCCATATCATTCAGCAGGAAATAGTCCCTTATTGCCCTCTCAAATTCCTCTCGGAACACCTGATCTTTCCATAGGGATTCATTACATCTCCATTTTGACTTGTTGGGGCCTAAGTCCCTCCAAGACAGATCTAGGGATACCATGTCATGTTCGGACCAGGCAACCGGTTGGATCTCTGAGCCCAGCGCCCCTTCCAGCATGTCTCTTGAGATACAAAGATAATCTGTACAGATGTAGGCCCCATGAGGCAGGGAGTAGAAGGTAAATCCCCTTTATTGTGGGTGGAAAAATCACCACACACCCGCAAGCCGTGCATGTCCAAACAATCCTGTAAGCCTCCCTCCTCCCCTGAGGAAACCGCCGTTCCAGTCTCTCCCATTAATCGTCTATCCCACTGTAGGTTCACCCACCACCAAGTGTTCTACTCCATCATTCAAGGCTTTCGCTAACATAACGCATTACACATCCTATTAACACTGTACTGTATTGTATTGTATTCCTAGGCCACTTGTAAAACTGGATCATTATAAAACGTTGATTATATTCCTTTTTGAACACGTGACTACTTGTACCAGACCTGCTTATCAGATGCATTACATTCGCCTTCTTTGACTTGCATTGACCTGTAATCCTCTAGCAATCGAAGCAGTGAATACCTGTATCAGATGCGATTATTAGATGCACGGCAGTTGCTTACTTGACTTGCATTGACCTATAATCCCTTAGTAACTGAAGTATCAAATAGCTGTATTAGACCTGCTCATTAGATGTACTGCACCTGTTTCCTTTGACTAGCATTGACCTATAATCCTAATAATATGAAGTAGTGAATTGATACCAGAACTGCTTATTAGATGACCTGTAATCATTAGTACCTGAAGTAGTGAATACCTGCATCAGAACTGATCACTATATACATTGCATTTGCTTACTATGACTTACATTGATCTGCAATCCTCTAGTAATTGAAGTAGTGAACTGATACCAAGTATCCGTCCAACCCTGCCAAACTCAATACTAAACCCAGCCAAACTAATACACTGCACTATAATTGACTATCAGTATAACCTTTGCAGTGATAGGATTAAACTACCTAGCCAGCTGACCTTGACCATTTACCAAGTGTGGGAACATGACGATGAGGACTATTCCTCAAATCATATTAGCAATCATTGCAGTAACAAGTTTCCAACAGACCATTGCCCCTAGCCGCCTTACGGTAGGCTCACTACCTCCTACCATGGCCAGCATCTTGACCTCACCTTGTCCACTCGCAGTAAGAAACAATAGACTTCGAGCTAGATTACCATTTCTCCATGAACCGCGAACCAGCCACCTACCAAATCATGACCACTACCTCAACAATAACCGTTCTAAAGCTAAACTACCTCATTACCCTGATAAATCAGCCTCTCTGACAACAAAGAAACTGACCTTAAATAAATTTGCCAAAACCAAATGTAGCCTACCCAAACCCACAAACGACTGTAACCCTGACAGCTTCTCCAAAATCAATAATGCCCTAATAAACGCTAGATCCCTAGTGGCGCACGCATTAGACATAGCAGACCTAATTACCACAAATAACTTTGACATCCTAGCAGTCACTGAGTCATGTTTACATGCAGCAGCAGGTCCAGCCCTTGCACTAAAGGTCAGGTCCCAGAAGACTACCATATCCTCAGAGCGGATAGACTTGACACAAGAGGAGGCGGTATCGCCATCATCGCTAAAACACAGCTAGCAATTAGACTAGTACCATCTCGTTCAATTCCATCCTGTGAAATTCTCACAGCTAAAGTACCAAGGTCCTTTGAGGATGACATCTCAAGTATCCTCGCCAATAACACAAAAGAAACCTCACAGGTACTCCTACTGGGGGACTTCAACCTTGGTTTCAATGACCCAACAGACAAAGACGCTAAGGTTATCGCCAATATGCTTCTAGAACAAGGACTAAGCCAAAAAGTGACTCGGTCAACTCACGATGAAGGCAGCACCCTCGACTGGGTGGCCAACCTAAATTGTGAAATATCCATTAATTCATCAACCCCACTACCATGGACAGACCACCATTTGATTGCCTTTACGATGGCTATAAATGAACAGCCACAATCTAACCTGGTCATAGCTCCTCCTCAGCTCACCTGGAACAAAAAAGACATCACAGCTGACAGACTACTGCCACATATCCTCCCTGCCCTGAACCTACTCTCGTCTTCCTCTGATCCTTCCTCTGACACATTAGTCAACACTTACAATAACACCATGTCTAAAGCCCTTGACTCCATCGCACCTCTCAAACTGCGTAAAAGTAAACAACGAGCACATCTAAATGCCTGGTTCACACCCAGAGGCATAGCCAGGATTGTCTAGCAAATGGGGCATGCATCTAATGTGGTTGGGCCCACCGCACTGCCAAAAATATCTGTAAATGCCCACACAGCACTGCTGAGTTGGCATTTACAGATTTTGGGTGGGCCTTTCCCGCTCAGGCCCTACCCTGTCTACTCCTCTTTTCACACCACATCTAAAAGCACTCAGGCTAAAAAAAAAAGAAAACTGGAATCTATATGGCACCATACCCCCGCAGAAGAAAACAAAACCAATCTGACCAAATTCTCAGACGACAATAAAAAAGAAATAATAAGCACAAAGAAAAACTTATACAATGATAGGATCGCTAAAGCCAGCTCTAACACAAAGGAGCTATTCACCATCCTACGAGAAATGGAGGCCCCCATCCAGCCAGCCGGCAACATTGCTAAAGACAAAACCTGGTGTACTAATATACAGCACGCCCTAGCTAATAAAATAGTACTCCTCCAAGAGAAGATAGCTAACAGGAAATCCTCACTACCTAAACAGGATACTTATACTCCTATCCCAGAGACAATGACCGACAAACCCGATCAATTTAAATTCGCTAAAGTTTCCATCCTTGAGGTGGAGAAAATCATCTCCTCGCTGAAACCAAGATACCAAGGCGATAATTGTCCAGCACAATTAATCAAAGACGCAGCCAGAGACCTGGCACCATTTATCTCCAAACTCATTAACGCGTCATTCTGAACTAACACAGTCCCAAGCAACTTGAAAGAATCTTGGGTCCTACCCCTACTTAAAAAACAAACCTTAGACCCATCCATTCCAACTAATTATAGGCCTATCACGACGGTACCGTTCCTTCTGAAGATACTTGATAGAGTAGCGTACCTTCAGATACAACAGTACTTTGAAACGAACCACCTCCTAGGCACCCGTCAGTCAGGCTTTAGGCCACAACATGGCACTGAAACCACACTAATTGACCTGAACACACAAATTGTGGAACTTACGGACAAAGGGAAAACTGCCATGCTACTCCTCTTCGACCTGTCAGCCGCCTTTGACTTGGTGGACCAAGAAGTCTTATGTAAACAACTTGACTTGCTGGCTCACTTCTCTATGGACGCAATAGCATGGGTCCAATCATTCCTCAACAATAGAACTATGCAAGTCTTTTCCTTTTATGACTCAGCAGACCCAATCCCTATAACGTGTGGCGTTCCACAAGGCTCATGTGCCTCAACCACCATGTACAACTTCTTCACAAAGCCGCTGTTTGACAAATTGGATAATCTGGGTGTCACCTACACTAACTAGGCAGACGATACCTAGATCCTCATACCCCTTTCGGGCAACTAGCTCAGCGACACGGCTCTCGTGAATAGAATATACCTTCTCATTCAGGCATGGATGGCTACCCATGGCCTCTGCCTGAATGAAGACAAGACTGAACTTCTGATTCTAGGAACTACAGCCAACCTCAAAAAACTTGACAACGATTACTCCTCATTCAACATTGATGGCAACACCATCAAGGTTGTAAAGGAAGTAAAAACACGAGGCTTTTACCTTGACTCTACTCTAATCATGAACAAACAAGTCAACTCGTTGGCTTCCACATCAGCTTACACTTGTAAATTAATTAGGGCCTGCAGGCCATACCTATCCTCATCCAGCTGTATCATTCTAGCAAACGCCCTCATACTCTCAAGACTGGACTACTGTAATTCCCTTTACTTGGGAGCCAACAAGTACATCCTAAGTAAGATCCAAACTTTACAGAATAATGCCCTAAGAACGGCACTAAACATTCCAAATAAAGATCCCATATCTGAGCTCAGAAGACAGAACCACTGGCTGAAAATCACAGACAGAATCCTGCTTAAAACTACTTCCTTGACCCATAAATGCCTGAACAACGCCGCCCCCTGTTACCTCACCAACCGCATAGTCAGCAAAACAACCAATCGCCCGATCAGGACTGCCAACTCATTTTGCCTCAGTGTATTACAATTCAACTTATCTAAATCCGGTGGTAGAAGCTTCTCAGTTATGGCAGTCCAAACCTGGAACTCAATCCCACCCCCACTCCGTGCCGATCAAACTTACCCTAGCTTCAGATGCAACATTCAGAAATGGATCAGAACTAACGACGCTCACCCTAGGACCTAACACTAAAATAATGTCACAGTATCCTTTTGCTATGTCGATTTATGCTAATGACCCTATGTACTGATCCCACTGTTTGCTCTTCTTACTTTGCCCTGTTACCTACTTATCCTGCAAACGTTTTAATTGTAAATATCCCCAACACTGTACCTTGCAAATACTGTGACTGTTTACTGCTGTTACCTGCTGCATATTTTGTAATTGTAAATATCTTTAACAGTGTACCCTGCAAATGTTTTTACTAGTAACTTCTGTAACTAAGCCTAAAGCCTACACGTACTGCTTGCGCCCAGTTACCCATGGATTTGGTGCGCCATATAAATAAACAAACAAACAAACAAACAAACAATGGGCATAATGAAGTGCAACTGCCCCTGATTGGGGGCATACAGGACCACAAAGGTGAATCGGACTCCCTTCAATGAACCCACCAGCAATATCGCCCTCCCCTCCCCACCAGACCACACCCTTTCAACTTCCAATTTTTAGCCGCTTATGTATCAGAATGCCCACACCCCCTTTTCTCACATTCCCGAGCCCCAGAATGTCTGACCAATCAATCTACATGGAATCTACCTTTCCTCACCCCTAATGAACCTCGTTTCTTGGAGGAAGAGTACATCCATCCCCATTCTACTCAACTCCCTGGCCACTAAGGACATTTTAGTTGGCAAATTCAGCCTTTTAACATTCAGTATGCAAATTCAGAGATGCTCATCCCTTTCTCCCCTATTCAGGTAGGCCATTCCCTTACATCAAGTCTCACCCTCTGTACAGACTGCATCCAATACCCAGCATTTACCTCCAGGCCAAAGAATCTCTAACTCATTGCTCCCCTCTCCCAACCATATCCCCACCCCCTCCATCTCCTCCTTCGCCCCCTCTGGTGCCCGGTCTGCTCCAGTTAACATCACTGAGCGAACACCGGACCACCAATAGGACCCCTTCATCCGGGCCGCCTCACCTTGCTCCTCAACATCAAGAGCACCCACTGGCGATATTCCCCTGAACTCCCCCCAAAACCTCCCCTTTGTCCCCCCCAACCAACACCCGTCCCCTTCGATGTGTCCCCTCCGGAGAGGCCACTCTGTGCAACCAGTGCAATCCACCAACCCCGTCCCGAACCCATCCGCTCATCAGAATCCTCCCTCCACTGAAACCATAACCCTGACCCCTCTCACATTACCAACAGACCAGAAACTATGTGCATCTGAAACACGCACATGTAGGTACCCAAGGAGATGTTGTCATTTCAGGTTCCGGAGGCCCCAGTTGGAGGAGTGTTCAACTTCCTAAATGTACTTAAGCCACGAACCCTGCGCTCGTTCGGGCCTTTTAAGCGCCATTGTCTATCTTCAAGGCATTTCAGTCCTTCTTCCGTTGGGCCCACCTCCTCTCCCATAAATTCTCCAGTGAACTTGTGTATGTCATCCTCCGTGACCAGTTTGTATCCATATCCGTCCACTTCAAATGATGTGGGGAAGGGAAAGCCTCACCTGTACCTTACTCCCTTCTCGTTCAGCCACTTTGTAAGGGGCAAGCATTGTCGTCACTTTGCCATCATAACTGATGAGAGGTCCTGGAAGATTGTGATTTTTGCATTCTCCAGCACCACCGCAGCTGCCCCCCTTGCTCTTTTTAGGATCTTCTGCTTGTCGGGTAGTTGTGAAAGCGTGGTAGGACGGTCCTCGGGCCTCTACCTGCCACTCCCGCTCTGTGCACTGTATCAATTTTCGGCTCATCGATGGTATCTTCCACAGATAGTGCTTTCGCGACCTCATGCACGATCTTTCTCAGGTCTCTTTCCGTTTTGCCCTTTTTCTCTAGTATTCCAAAGAATCTCAGGTTGTTCCTCCATTTGCTATTCTCGAAATCATCCATTTTGAGGGCAATTTCCCCTCCCCTCCTTTCCAGTTCTGCCATTCTCATGTCCATCTGTATCTCCAAGGATGTCTGGTTGTTTTCGACTGCCTGGAGCCTCTCGTCCATCTTGTCTATCGCACATTGATTTTGTCCACGTTCCCTGCGATATCGGCCCTCATTCCCCTAATCTCCTTCAGCAAAGAGGCAATTGCCTTCTTCGTGGACCCGGGGTCCTCACCTCCCTCCGCCATGCTGCAAGGTAGGGTAGGCCTTCCCAATTCCGCGTTCGTTGTGTATTTGTAGTGCCCCAACTTTAATTTCCAGTCCATGAGAAAGTCCAGTCCCTCTGTCGGGGACCGGCACGATCAGTGGTCGGGGGGTATAACAATTTACTCTTCCACTAGGAATTCCCACCAATCTCCACTCTTCTGCAGGGGCGTCTCCTTACAGAGGGAACGTGGGGGTCGCTGGCCGCTTGCCTTCCCCAAACACTCCGGTCCACCCTTGTGCCTCTGTGCCTTCCGGTTCTGCAGGGTTCCCATCACCCACCAGGCCCAAAGTCCTTTTCGGGGCCCCTCCTGCAGGTGGTTGCTCAGTGTCGGGGTCCGGGCTGTCAGCGCACTTCTTTCCTTGCTTCTTCACTGGCCAACTCCTCCTCACATGTAGCCCCTCTCAGAGGGTCCACTGCTCCCCAGTGGCATCTCCCCCAGTCTCCCTTACTATGGGCCTCCTACCCCTGCTGGGGCTCTGTGTCTCCAGGCAGGCCTCACCTCTTAGCTGTGTCACACTGTCCCGCTGTAGGTGTGCCGCCGACACAGCTCCCACAACTCAGGGGTTAGGTGGGCGTGCGCTGGCAGCTCCTCTGAGCCCAGGTCCTCCCCTCTGCTGCTGAGCTCGCACCTCTCCGTGTCCCAGGCCTCCATGTGCAGGCCCCACGTTGCTCCTGCAGGCACAATGCTCTCTCGGGCTGGAATGCTGCTAAGGTGAAAGTTACTTTCACATTCCCGCGGCTGGCTTCAATCAGCCACACCTCTGTTAGAAAGTGCCCAAACTCGCCCAGCTTTTGGGATGATGTGCCTCAAGACTTCACACCCAAGTGGTGCCACTGGTGTCTGCCTGGGGGGCGGGGGGTCTAGGTGGGGGCTCTTCACACCTAACTGCCTGGCAACACGGGAGCTAGGCGCTCGGGCTGATGTCATGAGCGCGCCCCCTGGTGGCCGTCATCCAAACATTTTTTAAACATACTTTTTTTTCTTTGTTATGAAACTTAAAGCCAAGAATGGGTAATTATTCCTCACCTGACATTCGAAAACATGAGCTCTTCTTAAACTGTCCACTAAAACTTCATACATTCAAGAGTTGGACACCTCCAGAACAGTCTTTGCAATAAAACCCAGCTTGTAGTCATTGTTTGTGACAAAGGTGTGCAGCATGTATATAGCATATGCACATCAAACAATCATCTGTAATACTTAAGGAGAGCTCAGATGTTGAGAGGACAGGCCTACTCCTGCATTGTTTGCCATGTCTTTTGCCAGGGACTACACCAAAACTTGGCGGTGCGGCTAGGCTAATGCTTCAATTGGTGGCTTTGTCAATTTCTGGTTCATGGTCCATGTCCATCTGGATTTGACCATAGTCCCATGTAAGTGAGTTACACTACAGTTGCAGTGTCTTTGAGGTGCAATGGGCAGTCAGAGTGAGGACCCAGGCAACTGATTAGAAACTGGCCCTCAATTTGTGCCATGGCATAGTGTCACCTTATTTACATCACTTAGCCTAACATCCTATTATATGGAATAATAAGGCCTAACAGCTGGAGAAAATTGTTTTGCCTGGATATATACAAATAAATGTGACCAAATGTGATGTTTTCAAAGTGAAAAAGATTGTCAATTGTCTGGTTGTTTTTTTCGGCAAGACATGGTAACAATAATCACCTCAAAATCATTATACCTCACACCCTAAAACACAACACATCTTGTTGGACAACTCCAGCACTGAAACCACGCAGGTTTTTTGTCCGCTTTTCCATCGGACCCTCCTAATCAGCCTCAGGGTTCCCACAGAAGGGGCAAATCACTGACCACCTGGCTCACCCCAGCCTGCCGACCATCTCTCTGACGGCTTTTCAAGGGAGGGTGTGATGGAAACATGTAGGAAGAGCATGGCAGAGGTTCCCCGGCGACGGCAGCAGTAAAGGTGAAAAGAGGATCCAGGTGATCCACAGGGCACTTGGCAGGGTCAGGATGGCAAAGTGGAGGAGCTGTTGCTCTGCTTCCACTTTCCTGACCCTTTTTAACGGCGCCCTTTGGTGCCGTTGCCAAGGCCCCTGTGGCTCGCCCCATTGTTCTGGCTGAGGGCGTCACCACACCCTCAGGCAGCTTCTGGCAGCTGCTACTTCAGCCACCCATTTCTCCAGTCTTTCTGGTGCCTCCTGCCCCGCCCATCCTGCGGCCCCTCCACTGAGGCTCGACTCAGCAGAAAGGCAGTACCAGCCATAATGTAGAAACCACACAGACTCCTTCTTGTGGAAGTACATGGCCACATTTCATCCTTTTAGCATTACTAAGCATAATTAACACATTCACATATAAAAGCGACACTAAAGATTTACCAACAGCATAACCATAAACGATACTGTAGAGGAGCAGCCGAATGCCTCTGCAGGAAGTCCCGTACCCTCCCACCTGAGATTGTGCCATGCTTGACACCAGCTGTTGTGACCATTCCGTGGCGAATCTTTGAGAGAAGGTATTCATTAAGAAAACCCTATCAGATATACTCTCGAAGAGATGACAATCTAATGGAGGAAATCCCTAAAGGAATATGAAAAGAGTTAGAAAAGGAGCTGGTGACGTTACAAGAAGCGAAGTATGGCGCACAGAGAAGACTGGCTGAAGAAGATGCATAACCCTTATAGAAACTGATGACGAAAGAGCACTGCAGAAAATACAAGCCGTTTTATAACTGTTCAGATGCAGCAACACAAGTAGACTTAGTGATCATAGAAGCTGGCTATATGTAGTGAATAGACTGCAGGCGGAGCCGCCATTTTATAGAAGCTGGGCATCAATGTCACACATTTAGTAAGCCCAGACCCATGGAGAAAAGATTCAAGAGCTGTGTCCCAGTAAGAATTAGCTGGGATCATGAAAATGAATGGTGAAGCTGCCTGGCCTGGTGTCAAGGCTGAAGCAGCCAAGACTGGTTATCTATTCTTGAAGACGGTGAACATGAGATGCTGAATCATCCCTTGTTAAGGTGCAAAACAAACCACCATGTGTGCCAGGTTTTATTCATTTAAGACAATTAAATGCAGCAAAATAGTCCAAATCGTGGTTTCTTGTCACGTGAGCCAAGGATGGAAATAGAGTTAGGCCAGGAGTTCTAGAATGATGATAGTGCGTACCTGCACTCCCTTATATTGTCATAGACAAGAATACACTGCAAGGCCAAGTTCAAAGACAATCTTCATCGCAGAAGGCATGGGTGATGAGAGGCGTTGGGCTAAATTGGGTGGGTAGGTACGGTCAAGTCCACCTCCTGGCACCTGGGGTATAAGCTTACGTGCTGCTATTGAGCCGAATGTTCCAGACTGGCATGAGCATGCCAACAAATTGTAGAGGGTCATATAACGAAGGGCCTTATAGTTTGAGAGCCAATAATATACAGTGTACTTAATAATGATGAAGATGACTTGCACTAGAGGTGGGCACAAGATATCCACCTGACAGTAGAGACCCAATCACAACCCATCCCCTTATAGAAAGTATACTTAGATGTTCCCCATGAGCATATCACAATCCCTCGTAGGTTTTTCTTATTTGCCACGTAGAATGACGTCACTTCTGACGTATTATTTGTCTAAAAGGTTTTTATGTGAAATGCAATGAGAGCCCGAGCGAACGACCATTGATGTCCGTTGTAACTCCCTGTTTTAGACAATTGATAATAAAGCAGACCCACTTTGCCATCTTCCTGAGTTGGTTTGATTATTTGGTGTCAGACTTATTCTGCATCCCATCGATTGCGTGCATTTTTCCAAAAGGGTTCTAAAAGCTCAGTATATATTCCCATGTTGTGGACAGAACATTATCTTAGACTGTTTTATATTAAAGCAGCCAAGTATGAAACCTGCACCTAATGTTGCTAAATTGGTTAGCAATAAAAAAGGAACTGGACAGTATACCTGGTACTGAGCTGGGGAAGAGATTGGGCCTCATTACAAGTCAGCCGGTCCGGAAACTACGGTGGCGGTAAATCCCCCACCACCATTGTTTCCGGGCTGGCTGATTCCGAGTCCTGCAGGCGGGGGCTGTCAGTCCCGCCAGGTCTGACCTGGCAGGAGTAACACCATCCGCCTGCATGCGGACATGGAAACACCGGCCCTGTCATAGACGGAACCAGTGTTTCAACGGTCCCCGTCCCCATGGAGTCCTATGGGACTTCATGGGAATGGGGATTTACAGAATTCCGCCAATAGAATTACCGAGTGACCGGGGTTGTAATTCCCCAGTGATTCCGGCAATCACAGAGGCGGAATGGTATTACGGGTCCGGCGGCAGTCTGCTGGTTTTTCCGGCACGGCTACCGCCGGACTCGTAAGGAGGCCTATTGAGTCAGTGTGTTTTTACACTCGCAAGTGTGCAATGTGCTATTTCAACTCAAATAATGAGCAATATATGCACCAAATATGCCCCTTGAGAGAAAGTACTCCTAGAATACATTATAAGGTCTCGTACACTGCACAACTATTTCAGCTTAAAAAGAAATATAAATACCACAAGAACAGATGGTATGTTTTAAAAATTCCTGAGCACGCTCTTTCAGCAAAAATAGCATTGACTAACTATAAAAAGGCTATTTTTATGGCTAACTCTAATTTTTTTGCAAGAAAAATTACAATTGCAGCTACTCGAGAATCATTTAGGACCATTGCGAATTATGTCAACCCGAATATCAATGCTCCAGTGAACCTATCATCTGTAGATCACTTAAATGGGCTGAACATGTTTTTCAGCAAATAATTCTGAATATTAAAAATAATATTAAACTTCAAAGAAATTCAGACAGTATATCTGCCCTGAAGACTGTAAATACAGCCAATGAAACCATTAATCCAACAGAAAGAGGACCTACTGGGAGTTCCCAGATTCGGTTTACAAAGGCATCAGAAAAGGATATTTGTGACCTTCTGACACAACTGAAACCTACGAATGATTCTCTTTTTTCCTATTCCCGCTCTCGTGGCTAAGCAATTGTCGACAGAACTCACTCCTTTTGTAGCCAATTTTTTAAATGCCTCCCTTATGCAATGGGTGGTTCCAGCCCCTTCGAAGTTGTCAGTTGTCTCTCCATTACTAAAAAAGGCGAGTTTGGATCCTGAGGACTTCAGCAAATATCACCCTATTGCTGGCATCCTGTGGCCGGGAAAAAGTCCTGGAAAAAGTAGCCACGCGTCAATTACAAAATTATGTTGAAGATAAAGTCCTCTTACACCTTTTACAACCTGGTTTTCTCCCCAGATTTGGGACAGAAACGGCTTTGGTGGCGGGATGGGATGAGCTGTTGCAGGTGGGAGATCTAGGTAAACTATCCCTGCTTGTAATGCTCGAACTATCTGCCGCATTTGACATGGTGGATCACGCTATCTTGTTAGGCGGTATCACGAATTATGTAAATGTGGACTCCTGTGCCTTGGAATGGTTTACCTCTTTTCTAACAGGGCACAAACAATGTGTGCAGGTAGGAGACTTCATAGCTGAAATCATTGCCCAATGTTGTGGTGTGCCACAGGGTTCTGCAATTTCCACCCTATTATTTTATATTTATCTCTGTCCTCTAATGGATATGATGGAAAAATACCATGTTAGGTTCCACTCTTATGCCGATGATACGCAGATGTACATCAGACTGGATGATGTGGAAGATGCTCTTGATAAGGTAGGTAGATGTCTTGAGAAAATAGGGGTCTGGATGGTACACACCTTGCTACATCTGAACCCTAAAAAGACTGAAGTTATTTAGTTTGGATCAAAACATCTATTGGAGGGAACAAGTAGGCCCCCCCACCTCTGTTTTTGGGGTCGAGACTTAAATACGCCACTAAGGTAAGAAATGTGGGATGTGTGTGGCAGAGTGACCTAGGCTGCGGTGGTCAAGTATCGGCTAAAGTACAATCAATTTTTTACAACATCCAGCTGCTGCGATAAGCATTGCCCTATGTACCTGACACTGGTCGTGCCATGGTTGTGGGAGCCTTAGCCTTCTCTAAGTTAGACTATTGCAATGCACTTCTAATCGGAGCCCCGTCTAAACAGATCTTCCGCTTACAAAAAGTACAAAATGCTGGAGTAAGAGTGGTATTTGAGGTGTCTAAAAATACCTCAACTTCAGGCCTTCGCCGTTCCCTCCACTGGTTAGCAATGGAGGACCGCATAACATTTAAAATGGGGTGCCTGGTATACAAATACATGAATGGCCTGGAACCAAGCCCTCTAAGGAATAAACTGAAAATGTATCATCCGGCTCGGGCACTACGGTCAGAAGATAAATACCTGCTGACTATTCCAAGGTCTAAATGTGCCTTGAGGGGAGATTGTAGCTTCTCTGTCTGTGGCTGGACCAAGATTGTGGAACAATCTTCAGTTGAATTTAAGAAGGTCTAACTCCTTTTTGACCTTTCGTGCTGGTCTAAAGACTTATCTCTTCAAGTAATTAGCTTCTTTTTTTGTTCTTTGTCCTACACTCTCCATTAGCACAAATGTTCATATGACTAACATTGTCAACTAGTCTTTGTTCCATCTGTGCCAGGATTCGATTTAGTTTGTGGTGTGCACGCTTATAAATGTTTCAAAATTCAAATTCAAACTTCATACATATCATAAATCATATCCATATATTGTGACAGGCAGTCCAGGTGTAAATGACAACTCTGTCCCCTTTTTCATTGTACCACGGTGAGGCCACCCTTACGCTGTCGCAGACCTCCTTGTCGTTCCCTATGTTGGAGGGTGATCCCAGGAGGCACCCTTCTCTTTTCCAGCACCTACCACCACCTGGACCCCCACCCCTTTTTGTCAGTCTGTCTTCCCATCAGACCCTCCTACCGGGCCAAAGCCAGCCCAGTGAGAGGCAGAACGTGCCCTCCTCACTGGACCTAACCAGCCACAGGTCCCCCCGGGAGGAGCAAAGCACTGACCATCTGGTCCACCCCTGCCTACCACAAGACCTTCGACCAACCGTTCGGGGGTGATCCCATCCACTTGTGCTGTGCTCATCACGGCCCAAAAGTTTGCGAAAGGCAAGTCTGTTCCTTGGTCTGACAAATGGACTCCATCATGATGCATATTGTTTGCCCCTCGCACTAAGCCGTTGGCCACTATCCATATCCGAACCCCTGGCAAACGGGCCAGTTCATTGTTCAATTCTCTTTCCAAAATGTTTAGGGGCCTTGCCAGTCCTGGAGCTCTCCACCTTGTTCTTGGTATTATTTGTGACCAGGCGATCAATGCGTGTGGGCAAAAACTGCCCAACCAACCTAATAGGGAGACCAGTACCATTCGAAGTTCCTTCCAACTCATTGGCACCAGGTTGTTTCCCGTTATGTGTAAAATCACAAAAAATGGCCCGGGCAGGCGATGTTTTGCTTTGTGATCAACCACGATGCTGTGCACCTGGTCCATTGGCATGGCCCCTTTTCCGATCCAGTATATCGCCGCCCCGGTCTGTGACGGCATCCCTTGCTGTACTCTCACTCTCCTTTCCATCCATTTTATGAAGGAGTGACTGATGTAAGAAACTCATCGTGCCAGCAGTAGAGACAGACACAAGTGATCACATTTCAAGGGTGTTTATTAAACTGTATAAATGGGTGAGAAAAACGCCTTATCTAAACTTAAATCTAAGATGGGAGTAAGCTACAACCATCAAATAATAATAAGGTAGTCCTAGTGGCACTTTGTCAAATAAAAAGGGCTTATGCTAAAAAACCTATTGCCAGGCCTTACCGCTAAGTTACAAAATAGTGTGGGATAATGTTCAAATGATAAGTCAGGATGGTATAACTGGGGTTTCCCTTCCCCACGTTTTTAGCATTGGACAAGGCGGGACTCTCGAGCACAGCACACTCCTGGGCTTCTCCAGCACGAGGTTACAGTTTGGCTTACAGTTCGTTTCCAAAATATCAAGGCCTTCTGTGGCCAAGTCTCTTTTACACAAAGCCTCTTGCCTCAGAGGGCCTGATGTGCTATAAACAACAAAACAAAAGTTCCTTTCAATAATATTCCCGTCGGGTGATTTCCCTTCACCCATGGATCCTCCTCAACTGCGCTCCGATCCATTTTGCAATGTTGACCTCCCTCAATAATTGTTTAAAAAGGGCAAGGGCACTTCCCTCCTTGCAGTCCTTTCAGATCTCGCCGCCTTTCTCCTCCGTTTGAACTGCCATCCTGGAATAGCTGCTTCCTCATGCGTTTGGCTTTGCTCAAAGTGTGTGCTCATGCTCTGCCTATTATCCCTGTGGAGAAGGGAAGGGGGCATCAGGTGTGTGTAGTTATGTCAATTGCCAGACTCTGCCTGATCCTTGTTTGGGACATGTCAGGTAAACGACTCTGGAGTTAGTCTGTTATCTTTCAAGGTGTAAGCAAGTGTTTGTGTCGGAAAGGGGAGGTTGAGCTTCTAAATATCCTATGGGTAGGATGGGGAAAAGGTGTTATAAGGAAGGGGGTACCGCATCTCACCCCTCAGTGTCCCACTTTGACTGCCCGAAGATCCCCCCCATCCAGGTGAGCCTCCCCAATTGATCCACCCCCAGGAATAGCAATGGCCGTGTCCTGGCCCCCTGGATTACAGATCTCCGGGGACTAGCAGGTGAGACACCTTCAGGTTTCTCACACTGATCACCCATGTTATATGCGCTGGTGACATCCTCTATCAATAATAGAAGAAAATGACATGTTATTCATCAGCTACTCAGGAAAAGACTCCTCGTTGTAATCCACACTTGACATTACCCCTCCCCTTTAACCCCTTTTCTGTTTCTTGCCTCGTCGCTCTAACAGCCAAGTGGTGCCTTATGTACCTCTTGTAAACCCCAGATTTCCATCTCCCTAGCTTCATGATGTCCACCTCCCGCATTCCCAGTCCTGCTGCAATTGTGGCAGCTCCTATTCTGAAGGAGTGAGTGGCGAAACCTAATCCCTGTGGTCCTATTTCTGAAATGGCTCTCTGAAAGATTGCCCTGAATTGGAATTTTGAGGTACTGGACCCATCTTGGGGCCTGAACAAGGTACCACTTGTGCCTCCCCTGAGTGTGGTGCAGTCCCTCAAAGCTGCCACTGGACAAATTATTCTATTCCTATTGCCGGCTAAGTCCACTACCACCGCTTTTCCTTCCTGCTCCATTTTTGAATTTCTCCCCGAAATCTGGACCCCGAGCGGCCCCCTGAAATATATGTCAGGTATGGCTAGACGCCCTGAAATGTCTGACATGGCAGCCACCACCATTCCCCCAATCAGAATGCCCCATAGAAGGCTGTGACAAAAGCCGCCCTAAAAAGCATGCTCTTGTAACTATCCTTACATACTTCTCTTGGGGATAGAACCAATCTTTCCAGTTTCTGCGGGTCTAACTGGCACCTAGAGTCCGTTTGCCTGGCTCCCCTTTCTCCCCCACCCTCAGGGCCTTTTTTACTGCAAAATCGTAGGAAGGACTTACTACCGCAAGCAACCCAGCCATAAATCTGATAGCCACCACTTTTAGTTTAGCTGTTTCCACAGGCACCCTTGCACTATACAGGTATCACAGGAATGCTATCCCTCTCCCTTCGGTCCCACAGAACTCCTGATATTCCTGCCATGCTTTCTGATATGCTGCCTTGGTTCTCCTGGTCAGTGACCTTGCAATTATGGGTGCTAAATGGGAGCACCAAAACTCCAAAGTTTTTCGGGGAAGGGGGTCATCGTCGTTTCTGCCTGTGGCAACCATCTCCAGAATTCCTGCATTTTAAAATGAGATAATGCATCAGCAGCGTTATTGAGAACCCCATGGACATGTTTAGACTGAAAATGTACTCCCTTTCTCAAGCAAATCGGAACAATGTGTTTCAGGAGTCTGAGCAACATAGGGCTTGATGCTCTTTGATGGTTAATTGCCATTACCACTGTTATGCTATCAGACCAAAATACCACGCGTTTCCACTGGAGTCCCTCCCCACGGATTGTCAATGCCACCAAGATAGGGAACAATTCAGAAATGTGATGTTCTTGTTCAGGCCCAAGTTGTCCCATTCCTGCGGCCACCTCCGATTGCACCACTTGCTTCCCCAGATAGCCCTGAACCGAGGCTCCCTGCGACATCTGTATGAAGCCCAATCTCCTGGTTAGCTTGCACTTTCTCTGGCCATAATGTAGCCCATAGAACTCTGTCAAGAAACTATCCCACACCCTGAGATCCCTCTTAACAGAAGCAGATAGCCTAGTGGTGTTTCTCAGTGAGACCAGATATAGCCCCTAGTATGGCGGATGAGAATGGGCGCCCCACCTGAATAATTCACAGCGTGAAGTTGAGTTGGCCCACTAGGTGCTGTAGCTGCACCAGCGTCACCTTACTGACTCTCGGAATTCTACCACCTTCCGGAAGGCGGCACGTGCCCTGATCTGAATCAATTTCAATACCTAAAAAAGTGATGATGGACACCGGGCTCTCCGTTTTCTCCTACAGCCATGGCACCCCCTTTGTTATTTTCTGAAAGGCCCTTAGTGTGTCCGCGCACTGTCTTTATCGTGGCGGGCCCAGGAAGAGTAAGTCGTTCAAGTAGTGTACCACTCTTGCCCCCTCTTTGTGACCCATTCCAGGAATGAGCTAAATGCCTCGAAAAAGCTACATGAAATAGAGCACCCCATTGGTAAGCGTTTGTTGAAGTAGAACATCCCCCCACCTGGAACCCGAGAAGACTGTAGTCGTCTGGGTGAACCATCAGAAGCAGAAATGTTGATTCAATATCAGCTTTGGCTAGCAAAGCCCCATTTCCCTGCTCGCTAATCTGACTCGATGCATCATCAAATGACGCATACCATACGTAGCATATATCCTCATTGATCGCATCATTTACTGAAGCCCCCTTTGGGAAGGACAAGTTGTGAATCATCCTGAATTTCCCTTCCTCTTTTTTGGGCACAATGCCTACTGGGGAGCAAATGAACGATGGGGCTGCGGGTTCGCAAATGGCCCCCTATTCTCCCCAATCTCTTTTTATTCTCAACTTTTTTCATTAGTACTGCATTATAGCTTGCCACTGACGTGTGATTCCTTGGCACTTCTTGTGATGTTAGCCCCTTTACTGCAATGCGAAACCCTTCTGTAACACCCCTCACCAGTAATTGTGCAACCGTTATCCTAGGATAGCTGTTAGCCCACACTCAGAGTATATCTGCTCTGATTGGTGTGCACAATAGGGTCTTTTGTGGCGGCCCCTTACTCGCTTTTCTTGAACTCTCTGTCCCTCCCTCTCTTATTGCATTTGTGTTCAGGGTGCCCTGGTAGCCCGCAACATGAGGGTTTTGCCCAACATATACCTTTCTTATACCCCCTATATCCCTCTTGTGGTGGGACCTGAAAGGACTGCCCCTGTCTTGGTGTTCACCCCCCTTGTGCCTAAGCCCCCTGTGACCTCCCTCCCTGTTGTCTGGCCATGGTGCAACTAGCCCATAAGTCCATAACCCTGCTCTCCCAGTCCAATTGAACACTCCCTCCCTTTGAGCTCCTGAACCTTTCGTCATAGTTTAACCACACGCCAAAAGTGCATTCCCGACACATGGTCATTATTAGATGTAATTATGAACAGTTTCTGGTGCAATTCAGGGTATTTTTCCAACATTACCGCCGCAAATATCGTGAACCCTGTTGTTCAATATACAATTGATCTTTCCATTTGCTCTCTTTTTTCATTTCCTTCCCCTTTCGCCTCCCTTCCACAGTATAATTCATCAATGAAAATATATCCACAAATGTATCTCATTTAATTCCAGTGGTATGTGCCAAGTGAGCATACTTAAATGGTTACTGATGGAGGCCGCTGACGCCATCCCCAGTGTATTCGCCTGTCCTGACATGTCGGCTGGCTGCCCCATGGCCTGCGTTAGACTGCCATCATTATATAGTGCTGGGCTTGGTGTCCCTGGTGCTACCACTTACCCTGCGCCTGGTGTTTCCAGTGTTCCACATTGCCCCCTTTCCAGCCCGTCACTCCCAGGCCCAAATGCCCATTGCCCTGTCGCGGGTCCGCTAGACCCTGACCCTGTCTCCTTTGCCACCATTGCATGATCTGTGCTCTGTACCCTACCCCATGTGCCCAGGTCTGCTTTTACAAAACCTTGATCAGTTACCTGCACGTTTTCTTGGCTAGCAATGTTGCCCCCTATTGCTGCCATCTGTGATACTGCCTGCAGCCCGGTTGGTTTGGAGCCTGCTGACCCCTTCCCACAGAGGACTCCCCTGTCCGTCCTTCACTCCCCTGCCCTCCGATGGCTGAGCACCATGTGCCCTTTGTGTAAGAGCTCCCCCAGTCCGTGCCCATGTGTCTGCTGCACCTCTTGTGGGGTCCCTTGTGGTTGATGACCTCTCTGTTGGGAACCCCTCGGTTGATAACTGGGTATTTTCCTGCCCCACCCTTTTCTCTATGGCTGTCTTCGCACCTTTCCTTTTTTTTAGCTGGAGTGAATGCGGCCCTTGGGGGTACATTCTTTCTTCTGGGTCTGCTTGCCACCCCCATTTCTTCTCCCCTCCTGCTGCTGGCCCACTGCGTTCCCTGTCCCTCCCTCAGCCAGTAATGACCAAATCAATCCCCTTGTCCTGTAGCAGGGCACACAATGCATCAACTTTTGGAGGGTCCATCCTGGCCTTTAGGTATGACTTCTGCTTATGCCTACCCCAGCTTCTCCACCTGTCTCCTTTACCAGTGACTGTCTCCACCTATCTCACTTCCATGTGCCTCAGATTTTATCCCAGTGTAAGTTTTAGCCAGTCGATCTGCCTTTTCTTAAATAACCAGCCGCGCACGTGCTTCCTTCCCCTTCTCGAAAATTGCTCTTTGTGTTCCGTTTTCACGCCGCTTTTATTTTATCCCTTCCCTTTGGCGATTGGACTCTTTATAAACAATCCCCGTGACCGTGGCTGGCGAAACACTCTGGCTTTTATTTGTCAGCTGCCACCAATTCGCCTGCCGACCCTCGCCCCACTTTGTGATGCCATGCTACCAATCCTTCCTTTAACTATCCCTTTCTACTGCGTTCCAATAAATACATTTCTTTTCACTGTGGCGGCCCGTTTGCGAGGTTGCGCTGTTAATGATCTTTTTAAACATATAACTCCTTTCACCCCGAGAGCCCGTTTGCCGCGCTCCAACCCCCGCACCTCAGTCCGTCCTCCACTCTGCTCTCCCCCGATTCACGTGGCTCCCATCCCCTCCCCTGCCCACCATGCCCTAAACCAGAAAGAAAACATCTGCCCGCGCAACTTCCGAGGTCCTCTACAGACAAAGCCCCATCCCAGCAAGGCCATGCAACCAAAAGGGGGAGCCCACCGAGCAACAAACCCACCTCCTTACCTGTCCCAATGGAGTCCGGCGAGCCTGGGGCTAAGCACAGCCAAAACAGCCACGCAGCATAACTCGATCCAAAGCCTGTGGCCCACAGAAGTCCCAGGAGCAGCTGAAGCAGGTCCTCCCACTAGCTGAAGCGGGTCCCCCCTCGGCAGCACCAGCCCGCGATGGCCAAATGGCAAAAGCAACTACCAGAAACTTGTTGGAAGAGTGCGGCAGAGGTTCCCTGGTGACAGCAGAGGTGCAGGCGAAAAGAGGGTCCAGGTGATCCACAGGGAGCTCGGCAAGGTCACAATGGCAAAGTGGAGAAGCTTTTGACCTCCTTCCACTGTCTTGACCCTTTTCAACAGCACCCTTTGGCGCAATTGCCTAGGCCCCTGTGGCTGTCCCCATTGTTCTGGCCGATGGCGTGTCACCACACCCTTTCGGGCGGCTGCTACTGCAACCACCCATTTCTCCAGCCTTTCTGGTGCCTACCGCCCCACCCATCCTGCGGCCCCTCCACTGGTGGAGGGGACAAGCCCTCACAAGTCTTCTTCTGTGAACCATGATTTACTTTCTAAGCATCCAACACTAGAGAGCTTAGTGGTACAGGCGGCAACTTCAACTTCAAAAGCCGCAACTTATCCAACCATCCATCAAGATAGGGAATATAAGCAGTATGACGCCCTTGCAAAAGGGGTAATTTCAGCAGGTAGCATGGCGTTAAAAGCCATTAATGCATCTTGTGCACTAGCAAAATGCACCCCTGACGTCCAATCAAGGCTTTTAGATATGCCCTTTCAAGGATCCAACTGGAGAAACTACAGGCTTCAAAGGCTGCGTCAAATTCTTTGGGGGGCAGACATCCATCAGCCTCAGCCGCATCCACCTTCGCAAAGCTGGAGAGGGCAATCCTTAGCTAATACCCCTCATTCAGTCAAAGGGGAAGAGATAAAAAAAGGTCAGAAGCAAGGGCAAAGAAGGTATACACGTGCCCCTAGAGGTCATGGTGGAAAAACTGTTCAGGCAGCAACCTCCTCTTTACCTTCAGAAGCATCAGCCACAACCCCAAAACCTCTCTGAGTACTTTGCTCACAGGGCCCCAGTGGGAGGCAGGCTGACCCAACATCTGCAAGAATGGCAACTTATTTCTTCAGATGCATGGGCACTACAGACAGTGGCCCAAGGGTACTGTTTCCCATTCCTGCAAAGGCCTCCAGATTGTCCCCCGAGCTAACTATCTCTTTGGGATCCCGATATGCTCCTCCTACAGGAGAATCTTTCCCTGTTGGAGAAAGGTGACTTGGAGAAGGTACCGGTAGCAGAATGGAACCAGGGCTGATACTTCACCCATTTCCTGATTCCCCAAGAAAGACAGAGGACTGCGACCCACCCTGGACCAAAGGTGATTGAACAAGTTCTTCAGGAAAGACAGATTCAAGATGGTCACTCTCTCGCAGATCCTCCAGGCTCTTCAACTCCAGGACTGGATGTGTCCCTTGATCTTCAAGATGCTTACTTCCAGGTGCCCATACATCCCAAATACAGAAAGTACCTTAGGTTCACCATGGTCAGATCTCACTATCAATTTCGAGTTCTGCCCTTTGGGCTCACCGCAGCCCTGAGGTGGTGGCAGCAAATTTAAGGACGGGAGGGATTCACATCCTTCCCACCTACACGTCTGGCTGTTCAGAACTTGTTCTCCCAAACAGGCTCTGGAACATCTCAACAGCACCTGCCACTCCCTCCACAAACTGGGCTTCTCCACTAATTTGAACATGTCCCAGATGACACCTTCTCAAATGCTTCAATTTATTGGAGCCGCCCTGGATTCTTCCTCGGGAAAGGCTTTGCCATTTGTGTTGAGAGCTCAACATATCTTGAGCCCTCAGAATTTGGCTGAAGTTGCTGCGCCTCACGGCATCCTGCATTTCCCTGGTGCCAGAGACCTGTCGGAGGACGAGGTCCCTCCAGTGTGCCCTCAGATCTCAATGGTCACCGTTATCAGGCAGAATGGCAGACCTTCTTTAGGCCCTAAGCAAGGTCCCACAGGATCTCCTGTGGTGGGACAGAAGGAAATCGTGATGATAGAGGAACCTTTTTGGCAACCCTGTCCGTGGATAATGTAGTCACAAATGCTTCCCTCATAATCTGACAATGATCAGGCCTTGGTCCCCTGCAGAATCAAGACTATAAGTAAATCTTTTAGAGCTGAGGGTGATCATCAAACTGGCACTAATGGCCTTTATTGCCCTTCATCCCGGGAAAGAATGTCCTGATAATAACAGACAACACGGGGGCCATGCCTTACTGCATAAAAAATAGAAGGTGCAGGGTCATTACCACTGTGTAAGAAGGCAATGCAACTCTGAATTTGGGCTCTACAAAACAGGATCTCTATGTCGACTGTTTGCCTACCCTGGAAAGAAAATACAATGGCAGACACTCTGAGCAGACAATACATGATCTCCCATGAATGGGAGTTAGCTAGGAAGTCTTTCTAGAGAGCTTTGCTTTCTGGGGTATCCCACAAGTGGATCCGTTCATATCCAGTATCAACAGGAAGTGCAACCTGTTCTGCTGCAGTGGAGCGCTGGGGGACGCGTTTGTGGTGGACTGGGAATTTCCACTCCTGTACGCGTTCCCACCAGTTCGGAAATCCATGATCCTGAGCCCCAAATTCGGCCAGGAGGACATGGTACCTTGACCATCTAGACATGTCCATCTGCCCCTGATTCCATCTTCCCCAGAGAATGAATCTACTCTTGCAAGAGGGAGGCTGTCTTTTTCACCCAGGAATCAGAACACTGAACCTTCATGCCTGGTTTCTGAGGGGCTAAGATATAAAGATTGGGACCTCCCAGAAGACGTTATGAAGGTGTTGCTTTCAACTAGATGACCAGCAACCAATGCCCTATACTGCTGCCATTGGAACATGTTTTGCAGCTGCTGTAGAGTGAAAGAAATAGATGCTTTCTCTTGTAATACACCTGCTGTGCTTTCTTTTTTACTGCACCTAGCCAATTAGGGGCTGCAGGTGGCTACTGTTAAGGGATACTTGGTGTTATCCATTTTCAAATGCACACAGGAACAAGGCTCTTAATTCAAGGTGCCTATTGTGATACATATCTTGAAAGAACTGACAAATATATTCCCACCGGACCCTTTTCTGGTTCGGTCCTGGGATTTGAATTAAGTACTTTTTTAATGGGTATGCCTTTTAGGCCACTCTATTCCTATCCTTTCAGGTTATTAACCTTGAAAACCATCGTTTTAGTGGC
Source organism: Ambystoma mexicanum (assembly GCF_040938575.1). NCBI lineage: Eukaryota > Metazoa > Chordata > Amphibia > Caudata > Ambystomatidae > Ambystoma > Ambystoma mexicanum. Next base: position 466,606,224 of record NC_090929.1, read on the forward strand.
CATCACTTCTGCTGGCAGGGTTAGTGAGCTACATGCTCTGTCTTGCAAGCCACCATTTACAGTATTCACCAAAGAAAAGGTAGTGTTGATGGGTTGTCCCTCCTTCTCTCAGAAGGTGGTGTCTGAATTCCATCTGACACAGAAGGTCACACTGCCAGCTTTCTACTGTGGTGTGATGGAGTAAGGAGGCTGACATGGTGTTCTCATTTTGGCTGTAGACTTTTATGAATAACTCAAAGAAATTAAACCTGTAATTTCCCTGTTGTTCCTGCCTCAAAAGAAAATATGTGGGTGCTCGTCAGAATTGCCATCAAAACAAAAAGGTACCGTTCTCTGTATAACCCAACTACTATCCCTGCCACTAGGAACTACACCACTCAATGCTCCAGGTTCTTCTTGACAAAAGCACCAGGAGAATGACTGCCTTCTCCTGGTGAAACCATCCAGTCTTGGTTGATTCTATAGCAGTCTATTGTGAAAGGGTCTGTTTTAATAAAGAATGACTCCCTTCTCCTGACATACTTGGGGAAGTGTTCAAGACTGTTCCTCGATATTCTCTTAAACACATTTTTAAAGTCCTTTCACTTCCTCCCAAAGATTAATGAACAACTGAGCTAATCTGTTCTCATTTCTTCTTCTTACTGTTGATACCACCTTTGGGCTATTTGTATCTTGACGCCAGGGGAGATTGCTCCCAAATAACTCTTGGTCCTTTTATCTCTTTCCTGCAAGTTGTATTTTCTACATTGACAAGGGAATTCACTCCTGAGGCACTCTTGACGTTTAGGACTCTTGTCACCACTGTCACGAGAAAGTTCACTCTTGATGTATTCTTTACTTTAAAAGTAGGTTTGGTATTTATGGAGACTATCCCTGTGAATCTCTTGTCTTACTCCTCCTTGACTATCAGCACCAGTGTGCCGGTTTATATTTTCAAGGGATCCTGGACTCTTGGCCTTTTGTGGATCACTGTGATGAGGGAGACTACTCCTGAATAACACTTGACTCTTGGTTCTCTGGGTATCACTGTGACAAGGGAGATTACTTCCAAGTAACACTTGACTCTTGGTTCTCTGGGTATCACTGTAACGAGGGATATCACTCCCGAGTAACATGTGTCTCTTTCTCTCACTTGAACATTCCCGCCGACCCCATCCGGATCTCCCGCAACTCCTGTTACCTTGGCCGTGGTCAGAGTGCATCTCCGGTTCTTCCCAGGGTCTCTGGTCGGCTTCTCGCTCACACGTGTCTTCTGCGTGTCTTTCCTCCTTGGTTCCTGTTTTGGTGCAGCTCTGTGGCACTGTTCTGCTTGCGGCAGTCTGGATGCAGTTTCTGTACCTCTCAGTCTACCTCCCAGAGGTCGTGAAGCCACCAAAGTCTTTGCAGTGAATGTTGGAGTCGGGTCCGTCCTGACTCACAGAGAGCCTCTCTGCATGCTGCTCGAGGTTCTCTCTCTCTTTCTCTCTCTCTCTCCGGCCGACTGCCTCTCGGTAAATCCTCTGTTCCAAATTCAAATCTCCCAGGTCAGTGTCTCAGGAGCCTCTAAGTCCTTCTTCAATCTCTACTTTGTACATTGGGGTCCACCCCAGCGTAACATCAAAGTCTCTTTCCAGTTGTTTCGAGGTCCTCATCATGCTTCCTTGAAGCCACCTTGTCTCAGTCTTTTGGCTATTCATCCTAAAGTTATTCTTTATGTTTCCATGCATCTTCTTCATCACAGTTATGTTGGATCTTGCAGGTGATACAGAAGAAACCTTACAACTGCACACAGTAGTGTTCTCAGGATGGATATTATATGGTTTAACCAAGGTCATGGGTTGTAAGGGAAGGGGTTTAGGGAGGTTATTCATGGTATGGGAGTCCTTATCCCCTGACGGGAGTGTCTCCCTATAAGGTCCTCCCGCATGTTACCACCCATAGGGGGACTTTTGGGTAATGGCCTCACCTCCCTAGCCTCAAAGGGTAGGGCTGTATTTTGGAGTGTTACTCCATTACTGGGAAGGATACCCCTGAGAATTTAAGAGCCTGTTCCACCAGGGTAGTGGCAACTACTTTGGCCCTACAAAGAGGTGTACCAATGCAGGACATTTGCAATGCAGCAACGTGGTCCTCACTCCATTCTTTCTCTAAACACTATTGCGCAGACACCCTGTTGGGCTAGGATGCTCACTTTGGAAGGGCAGTTTTGCACAATCGGTATGCAGTGGTTATAACGAATAACAAAATAACAAATCCAATTGCAACACATTGAAAATAACTAATTCCAAAATAACACATTTGCAAAGAAACTAAAAAAGGGGTTGGGAATGGGAATAGTGGTTTAGGGGTTGGGGGATAATTAGGAAGAAAAAAAAGGGGAGTTGGAGGAACCTCCCCAAAAACAACAAAAAATGAATTTATTTTGCAATTTGTTATTATGGTATTAGTTGTAATGGGATTAGTTATTATGGATTCGTTAAAATCGCATCTAACTGACACAAAGCATTAGATGAACAAATTACTTGCCCCTGTTAATGGTCATTCTGATGGATGTTCCTCCCACAGATTCCTCGTCACCCTCCCTACCTACCCCATTGATTGTGGGCACATTTTTGTTCACTTCTCTCTTTCAAAGCCCATGTGGGATGTTTCAATCCCTAAGGTGGCTGAGCAAAAGAGGGAATAACTAGGAACTGAAGCAATGGGCGCAGTGCGTGATATTTTATACTATCAACAACGTGACGTCCAGGCGGGGAATGTTAACCGTCAAGGGACATCGATGCCGTACAGCCCCCCCGCTGTCAAAATATTTCAGAGACTGAAAAGCAGGATACAAATATATATATGATGAGGAATCCGTGGGAGTCCCATCCATCAGAAAGAACATTACCAGGGGTAAGTAATTGTTATTTCCCCCAGTAGTGTGAACATAATCACTTCTAAGGACTCCAACGGTGCAGTTAAGTAAAAGAGATGTTAAATTATTAGCCACAGATTACACACTTTGGTTAAGCAGTGAAACCATGATTTTAACCCACTGTGCAATTTAGGCACTTGTCCACATACTTTCCAAGATTTATTTGATAAGAAATGTTGAGTTTCAGATTTCAAGGACTACACTAATACTGTCTTATGGTGATCAATTGCAAAATACTCAAACCACATAGTTAAGCAACATGACAATATGTAAATTCTTACAGAAACATATTAAGCCAAAGGGTTATAATTGTGGTCATTCTTTGTACATCCACAATTGAAAACTTCAGGTCCCATATGCAAAAAATTCAAGCCTAAAAATGTCCTAGCTTACATTACTGTACATTTGCCACTTTAAGACACACATTAAAAATAATTGTGTATTAAGGTCGCCTGCGTATAGACGTTGGGCCTCATTATGAGTTTGGAAGCAGCCATGCCCTTGGTAAGGGCATGGCTGCCTCCAAACTCGGGTCCGGGTCCGTGGTCCTAGAATGGGGAAATACTGGGCCATTCCGACTTTGGAGGGCCCAGTATTTCCCCATTCAGGTACCCCGGACCATCCGCATTCCCATTTGAGCCCCCATAGGGCTCAATGGGAATGGGGAGCATGTTAACAACGGGCCTGTTAATGATGGGCCCGTTGTTAACATGCTAGTCCACTCGCGGGACCCGCAAAGGACGTCTGGTCTGACCAGACGTCCTGAGCAGGTCCCGCAAGGAGACCTCGTAATAGGGCGGAATGGGTTTAACGGCGCCGGCACCTTTACCGGCACCGTTAAACCATTCCGCCAGGGTCATAATGAGGCCCATTGTTTATCATAAACTTCCAGCTTGCTTGTTCTGCATGATGTTAAAACCATTGGACTATCCACAAAAAAGAAAACCCATGTTGTGCATGTCAAGCTAGCAGTCACCATGAATGTAAATGAATATTTAAAAGGCGCTGTATTTTGTTTCGCACTTTGCCTTCGTAGAAGACATAGGGCCTCATCATAAGTCCGACGGTAACCGTGCCGGTAAAAGCGTAAGGTTGCAAATTTTACCAGCGCATGGCTTGCGGGAAACACCGGGGGATTACAACCCAGCTGTTCCTGGAAGTCAGGCGCCGGTAATTGTAAATCCCCATTCCCATAGGACTCAATGGGAATGGGGACCATGGAAGCACTGGCACCGTTCACAACAGTGTCGGTGCTTCTTTGAAACTCTGTGGGCGAGTGCCGTTCCGCCCACCAGGTCGGACCATGGCGGGGGGACGGCACCCGCCCGCAGAGTCGTTCTGTGCCGGTAACAACGATGCCGGTAGGCTTACTGGCACCGTTGTTAACGGACCGGCATAGTTAGAATGATGCCCATAGATTTGGTAGCTGACTGGAGGGAAATGGGAGTCGGGTGGTCTTTCATTTGGAAATGTCCAATCACTGCCAGGTGACTAAACACTCATGCCTAAGAAATGCACTTTTGTCCTCTGCATTTTGTTCCTGCACATGGAAGCTGTAAAGGTGAACAGGTGCCGTCAGTAACAGCCCAAAATGGGAAGGGAGTGGCTGCAGTCATTACATTAAACTGCTGCCCTTTAGCAGAGCATTGTAGAAACAAAGACAGGCATGAGCGCTTTGTGGCACAGGGCGCCAGGGAATCAGCGGCCAGGACACTTTCTTCCAGCCGCAGGGCCCTTCCGACGCAGCAGCTGGGAAAGCGTCCCGGACAGCTCTGAAATTACCTAGTTTTCAACACTGTGCAGCCCTATGCGCGCGCAAGCTGACCCAACTCCCCTGCCTTTTCAACAAGAAAATGCCCCCCTCCATTAAACTAGAGATGAGGTGCTGTGATAGGAGAGGGGGAAACAAGAGGGGCTGGGGGGATTGGATTGGTGATGGGGCACTGCAGATCTAGTTCGAACAGTAGAAAAAGGGCTTTCCAGGAAATGCCACTGATTAAGGGATAGACTCCAGAAGATGCCAGCTTTTAAATAATTTACCGGGGTTGGGAGCTGAACCTTATGGTACAACCTTTGACCCACGTCATGTCATGGGAAGTGACATCACAAGAAGTGGCATCACAGACACATGCCTGTGGGTGACCCACTGGATAGGCCTTGTTTTTTTAATGACAGTCTGCTTTTTATCAAAAATAAAAAGTGATGGATAGAAGTGTTTAAATTAATCATAACTTATTATTGCTCTGGGAAAACTTACATACTAGATATTGGCAGCAGGACCAAGGCGGGTTTGCAACTGGTGTGGTGACAGGCTAACAAAATGATGGCGTGGAATGCTGGCCGGAGCCATGACAGTGGTAAGGATTAATTCAAAGCCTTGCAGCCATCACTTTTATAGTGCAAAAAGACCTCCCAATTGCAAGAAGTTGCTCTATACAAAATCCAGTTACATTACATTGCATTATGTTTTGATTTTACTCTGCTTTCACCTCCAGAAACACATTTCTCATATCTTCTATATATAATATACTAGCTGATATACCCGGCGTTGCCTGGGCTTAATTTGGTGCAGATCGGTGAGACGATGTGGAATTGCATTAGGAACAAAGCTTCGCCAAACCACAAACCCACAAACAAATATTGACTTTTGCTGGAATCCGGTGAAAGAGGTAGGGTGTCCAAATGTCATGTAGCCAGTAATGTCCAGAGGGTCCTAACAGGTGACTGCAAAATGTGGTGCAGATTCGTGAAACAGTGTGGAATTGTATATTGAACATATGCAAACCCACACCACATTTTCACTTTTGCTGAAATCTGGGGAAAGGGGTGGGGTGTCCAGATGTCATGTAGCCAGTAATGTCTGGAGGGCTACAAACCCACACATTTTCACTTTTATACAGATATAATATATATATGTACAAATAAATTAAGCAACTTGATACATCATATATATATGTTGATCTCTGTGGCACCAAATAGAGTTATGTCCATTACCACAGTCTATTAATTCCTCCACAACCAACTCAAAATCACATTACAAAGTGCAGATAAATTCATGGAAATCTTACCTTCTCACACAGAGGACCAGAGAAAAATGCAGCCCAGGTGCAGCAAAGAATGTCTGGGGTTGGGCTTTAGAAGGGGCCCACGGGGCGGGTACAAAGGAGTAGAGGGAGTGGGGGGAGATGCTGGCGGCAGGGAAATAATTAATGTAATCTGAAAGAGAGTTGGGCGCCAGATATCGTTCTTGTAATCCGGCAGTATTACCATCGTAGGTAATACATCCAGTGGTACTACCGCTGGGCCAAGTGACGGTAACGGTAATACTGTTTGGTGGCATCTTGGTGGTATTACCGCTGAAATACCACCAAACTTGTAAAGAACCCCGTTGTGTAGTTCACATTTCACAGGATCACTTCTAGGTGATTGCCCAAGATCACGCTGGGGTTTATTTTCAATCAAATGTTAATTGCATGAAGGGAAGCATCCAATGTTTGTACTTACGTGCTGTTGGGTTCTCTGCATGCAATTGTTTTCAACAACTTGTATTTAACTTTCACTGCGATACCTGTCGACATCATGATAGACATTATCATGCATACATTTATATTATGATTATGGGCCCATCCACACAGAGATGTATAGTTTTGCGTAGCATCATTGGTAGTGACAATTATATTTCAGCTGTATACAGAGCCTTCAAAGCATACTATTATACAGTATTTTGCCTAAGTGAGATAAATCACCACAACAAAAGATTTCTGAGCAGGGGTGGCTTCACAGTCATCAAGGGTACTTTTCCTGAATATTCAATTAATGGCATCCATACATTTCTATAATTTTCATGGTTCTCCAAACTTAATGCTGTACTTTTTTCTGCTGCCAGAATGTCCCAGATTTGTATCCACCACATCTGGATAATGGGGCCTTCTGGATGTTTTCAATTATGTGAGATAGTGATTTTGGCCGCTATCAGGAGGTGGAGGATATAGGTACCTTGGGGACCTGACATGAGAAATATGCACACTGCGATGACACCTAGAAGTATAACCAGGTAGTTGCACACTAGTAATTTCTTTAATCTGTGCTAGTACCTTCTTCCACAAATGTTGCACATTATCACATGACCAGCACAGGAGTATCAGTGAGCCTTCCTCATCACAACCTCTCCAACATTCCAGAGAGTAGGATGCAGTCAGCCTATGCCGCCTCTGTGGGGTTATATACCCCCAATAGCATAGTTTAACCACACATTATTTGTCAGTTGTACATCTTGAGGATCTCTGCATTCGAGCCCAGATTCGGGTCCAGGCTGCATCGTCAAATTTCATCCACAAATCTTGCTCCCATTTAATCACATATGGGAGGCGTTCATGAGAATTAAATCCGTCTAGCAACTTGTACACGGTTGAGACCATGGCCTTTGTCATTCCTGATTGGTAGGTGAGCGCCAACGCATTTAATTGCCTCGTGTCCCTAGCTCTAGTGTTTGGGCGGGCGGGGGGGCTGGGGGGGGGGTATCTTACTTGTGCACATTGATACCTCACGCTCCCGTCCATGTGGAACACGGTTTTACAATCCATAAAAGACGATAGAGTCCCTTCTTTATATAATTCCAACGTGTGTGTCAACCCCCCAGTGATCCATCTCTTAAATTATTCCTTATTTTTGCCCGGTTGGAATTCTAGATTATCCCAGATAGGTGTCAATAGTCCCATCCCAGTTGGAGCACCCATCTGCGACTCACTCTATTCCAGTAGTAGATTTTGTTTTTAATCGAGGTCAGAATGGCAAGATCATCGTTATAGCGGTTATATTCATAAAGTGAAGCTGGGATAGGGGAATCGGGGAATTAATTATTTGCGTTCCAAGACAAAGAACATTGCCTTCCAGCCTTTTTTTAAGTGCAGAGGGGAACCCCTTAAGTTAAAAAGATAATTCCATCACTGCCACTTACCCCGCACCACCAGACTACAAATTTGGTGGTAGGGTGGCCGGATTTACCAGCGGCTCTGACCTGCCAGTAATTCCGGCACCCCAGCACCAAATAATGCTGGTATTACCGGTACCGGTGTTACCGGTGATGGTAATAATGGGAATTCCCCTCCATGGAGTCCTAGAGGACTCCATGGACTAGGGAGATACCGCCGTTGCCGGCACCTGTAATCTGCTGTTAATTCCAGAAGACCAGGTGCTGGTAACGGTATCACTGTTTGGTGGAATCTAATTCTGGTAGACCCGGTGCCAGTAACAGTATCACCGTTTGCCGGTATTCCCATCGGATTTTCCAGTAGGATACCGGGAAACATATGATGAGGCCCATTGTCTGCTTTATTTGTTTCCATCTGGGTTCTAGGTCCCTTCTTCCCCAGGTCAGGACATGAGATATGTTATTATTTTTTTATTTTTTGTATTAGTATTAGGTTAAAATATAACCTTTTACCGAATACATCTTAATGAACACAATTAATATCTTGTCCAACAATCCAATATAAAAAATTCCATTTCCATTTCCATTTCATATCACCCAACACAATCTCATTTTGGTGAACTCAAAGGACAAGTACAACATTCATGCAGACAATCAATAACATCAGTGCATGGCAAAAATAACTAATAGAAGTAGTTTGCTCCTATTGGACACTATAACCAGAATCCATTGTTCTTAAATGGAGAAAGACTTAATTTAAGAAGTTTAATAGCGCCAAGGTCAGTGACAGACTTTCCCCCATAATTAGTCGATCCCACCATTGGTCCATTGAAAACAATGGAAATTCATCAATAAAGGTGGCCAGCCATTTGGTTCTCATTTCTGTTATAGCCGGACATATAAGGACCACATGTTGCAGTGATTCAATTGATGCTTAAGAGCAACACAGTCTGCAGGTCAAATCTGCCTCCATGCCAACCTTATCCCTGCAAACACTCAGAATTTCTCTGGTTGGAAAAACGTTTAGTCGAAAGCACATAAATTGGGTACGAAGGTAGCTACTTGAAAATTTAGCCAGATATTTGGGCATTGAATTAAGCGCGCAGGCTTCCAAAAGAGCTTTCCTTTAGCGCCGGCATTTTGAGCTTTCATTCTGAGTTTGATTCCAATCCATAGGCCACAGTTTTTGTTTTACTTTACATGGATTACTGATTAGCAGATCTTCAGTGACATCAAGGCTCTTTAGAATTCCAGTACAGATGTTCGTCCATTCCTGAAGGACACCTTCTGCTCCATCTTTGATCGCCTTCTATAGTAATTCAAATCCTATCGGTGGGGAAGGTGTTCTGCATTTCTGAAAGAGAGCCAAAGAATTCCATACCACCATTGAGTAGAGAGAATTAAGACCTAGCTCCATTCTCATTGCTTGAATAGGCATTCCCCCAAGGAGATTAGGACCTTTTTCCAAAAAAGGCCCTCCAGGTGTGGCCAAGTGGTGGCCGCAGGGCAAAGAAGGCTTCGGCATCATAGGTAATTAACAGCACTACCTTAATTCTGTAGAACTGTATTAGGGGGCACAGGTTGAATTTTCAATATTTCTTCATGATGACCCGGGCCTGGGCAGCTAGCATCTTCATCTTGCTCCGTAAGATTGACATTCTCAGCACGTCGATAAGGCTATTATTGACACACATCCACAAGTAAGTCATCAAACTCACTTGAGAGAGCTTGTCGCCATGCATATAACAGGAACTTTTATCATTTCCTGTGAGCCCACATGGTTCCAAAATCAAAATGCAAGATTTATTAGCATTTATCTTCAGTCCATTTTCTTGTACATAGGCTTGGAGAGCGTCCAGTTGTCTTTGTAGATCGACCTGGGTCTGATCTTTTGCATCTTGAAACACTTGTGCATAGGCGCGTTATAAATGCCATATCATATCATAACCATAACCAAAAAGAAGCATCAGCTTAAAGAAGCCTATCCAAGGAAAAGCCAGCGAGTTTCGGCAGAAAACCTGTTGTGCTCTTTAGCGCCTTATGAATGTCCGATATAAACAGATTAAAGAGCGCCAGAGCTAGGGCGCAGCCTTGCTTAAGCCCCTTGATGGTTGGAATCGGATTTGAAAGCAAGCCCTTTGCATCCAATTTCACTCTCAGTGAAGTCTCAGAGTAGAGGTCCTTGATGGCTTCTAGCAGGACTTCCGGGCACTTCCACTGCTCTAACTATGTCCAAAGTTTACTACGGTCAGTTGTATTGAGGGCCTCAGCAAGGTCTGTAAAGGCTAAATATATTTAAGTACCTTTCTTCTCCTTTGTTTGGGTTTTCAGAATATTCAGCAGAAAAACATTAAGGGCCGTGCCCACTCCTTTCATAAACCCAGATGTTCTGATAGCATAGTGTTCAGCATTCTTCTCCTTTGTTTGGGTTTTCAGAATATTCAGCAGAAAAACATTAAGGGCCGTGCCCACTCCTTTCATAAACCCAGATGTTCTGATAGCATAGTGTTCAGCATTCATGCTCCATTTTGTGAGATCTTGCAATATTAGAGAGGCAAACATCTTCCCCGCCACATCCAACAAGGCAATCAGCCTATAATTGGAAGGGATTGACCTGTCTCCGTTTTTAAAGATGGGGATGATAATTGATGATTTTCATGAGGCGGGTACTCTCCTAACTTTTTTAATTTGATCGAACAAGACCCACAGGAAAGATGCCCAGTGCTCCACATCTTTTTTCATCATGGCATTAGATGTCCCGTCAGGGCCCGGTGCCCCGGAATTACTTGCTTTATTGATGAGACGTAAAATCTCCTCTCTTGTTGTTAAAAAGGTCTATCCAGTATCCACCACTCTTTAGAGAGCATCTTTCTTCAAGAATGGACTCAGCCGTCTGGGATAATGCTGTGAAGTGTTCCTCCCAACTACTGACTGCAACTGCGTTTGACACAAGCGCCTCCTGTGGGGTATCAACACCATTCATCCACTGCCAAATCTGGGACGTGTTTTTAGTTGCGATATTCCCTAGCATATTTTCCACGTCCCGCTGTAGCAGCACATGTTTGTGTGCAAGGATCCAATTATGATAAATCTGTTTTAAGTTCTTACAGCTCGCAATTGCTTGACTCGACCCATGTTTTTTCAGACATCTCAGTTTACAATTGAATGTCTTCTTCTTGTCGGCCACAGTTTTTTCAAAACTGTACAATGAAGCAAATGATCTTGAAATATCCTTTTTACTTTAAACAAAGTCCCACATCAGTTTCGGGTAGTCCAGAGAAGGCTCAGTCAAAGAGGAATGATCCCCGTGCACCTGATTTTTCAGTCTCCTGGTCAGCAGATCAATTCTTGCCGTGTTAATAACCAGACGATTTTGCCCTGTATTCACACTCATAGGCGTTAGGTAATAATCAAGTGTTTTTACTGCATGGGGTAAGCAGACTAATTTCAACATGTTGGGGTCGCTCTGTTCCATGTTCACGATCATTAGGTGTTGCTCTCCTCCCAACATGTTATATGAAACAAAGAAATGATCAAGGATTTTCCCCTCAGGAGCCTTACCCCAGTTTACCCCTGGCGTAATGTCACCCTTTGTGCTTCCATTGAGCATATGGATATTCCTTATAAGCAGGTCCTTGCGCCACCTAAGGCCTCTGTTTTAAGCTTTGGTTATTACCAGAGTAACGTACCCAATCAGGCATTTTTGTTTATCGAAGCATTGTAGATTTAGATCACCACAGATTATAATAAGTGGGTCTGTCCAAGCTTCCAAGGCACCATCTAGAAGATCCATCATTGCCTCTTAAAAATGGACAGGCTCCTGGGCCGTGATATTCCAATATCAATTAAACAGGATCAGTGTTTTTGAGTATCTAAACTGGCATCCCCTGCTCATCAGCGTAAGCACCTGAATGTAAGGATTGATGTTCACAGCCTACCGGACTTCCCAGTTAGCATCTTGCTTCACCGCAGTAAGGAGACCAGCCTTTCTGCCCTTTAACTGCAGGGTTGAAATAGATAGTAAAACCTTCCAGAATGGCAGCCCGTCTCATCCACGTCTCCTGGAGGCATACAATGTCATAGGCAACAGCGTTGATATCGCCAGAGCCAAGTAAATGTTTAAAACCTCTTGTGTTACAACTTACAATAACTAGATTCTTCAGCTCTGGGTTCTTGGGCTGTTATGCTCTGTTAGTTTTAGAAGCCAGTGCCCCCGCCAGCCAGCTCCAGTTTTCATCTTCTGAAGAACCTGTTCTTAATGTTCCCAGATGGGATCCATGGTCATTTTCCAATGTTATCGCAAGCGCCAGATCTCCAGACTTCATGCTCTCACCCGGAAAGGGCACATTAAAGGATTTTGGATCAAACTCAACCAATTTATCCTTATATAATGATCTTGTGCCTTCCTTGCCCATTTTGAGATTTTCCAGGGGCCCCCATGGACTACCCGGCTTCAACGCTTGCCTTGGGATTAGTACCCTTAAATCGAAGCCCATCTTCAAGAGTCCCGCAGCTTCATCCAACAGTTGGGTTTTAACAAATCTCGAGGGCAGGTGAATAATCACCCTATCCAGACGATCTTCCGGAAAATCTATAATTTTTAGGTCATAGGTGGTGACCAAATTTAGGTTAGGGAGATGGTGTTGTAACCTCGGGACATTTGCCTGGTTCATGATCGGGCCATCATAAATATGAATCAGCCTTTCTAAAAGCAAGCAAAACTCCTCCTTGGATTTTATGATAGATTTGCTGCTTTTGTTTCCAGGTTGTGTGTCCAAGAGTTTTCTTTTATCTGCTGATGCAATTCTCTGTCTCATCAGCTTGAATAAGTGATCTTCGCAGCACCTCCAATGTTTTGAAAATTGGGGCAGTGTTTTTAGGAAACTGCAGGGCCCCCTTCTGTTCTATCACCTTAACTTAAGAGATACGTGTCGACTGGTAGCTGTTTTAACAGGTAAAGATCCCATCCTACCAGAGGCTAACATAGAATTATTATTAGGTTGAGGGTTCGGTAGGGAGTCCATTTTCTCCTGCTCCATTTCCCTTTCTTGATTGTTCACTTCCAGGAATGCCACTTCCATCAATTTTGGGACCTTTTGTGATTTGGTAGACAGCACTTGCCCATTTTCCTGAGCCGATCCCCTACTGGCATCTTCCATTGCCAAATTGCTAGATCCCATAATGCCACCAGCCCAACCAGGACACGTCTGATTATATTTGCATCCCTGAAGGCATCATTCGTAGGAAGGGCAGCCTCAGTTTTCTTAGCATGGTCATCCGCACAATTTACCAAAAGTGTACACATGATCTTTGGAGTAATCTGGCCCCTCCCACTTCCCTCGTGGCTGACGTCATCGTCGGCAACAGTATAGATGCTTTCAGGATTTTCTTTGGGGGTCTCGTTGTTGGAGAACGAGTAAGTAGATACGTTCATAAGGTCGTCATTAATATTTGGACCACAAAGTGGCAGGAGCTTTGTGTCTATGTCAGTATGATGCATTCCAACTGTCTTCGAAGTCAAGCATGAGGGTATAGATCCCCTGGGGGAATCCTTCACAATATCAACTATCTTTGCTGACAGAGTCAAATGTTTGACTAAGTATTTACTCACATTTGATTTCGACCTGGGTGGCAGTTTAGTATTCTTAGATTTCTTCTTTGGTTGCTCTTTTATTTTTGTTGTTCTCATAGAACCACTCTTCTTAATTGGAGTCACACCAGAAGTGACTACTAGTGATTCATTTGAACTTGTTTAGATACTACTGGTACCCCAGCAAACAAATCATAGACTTTTGGTTTTTTGGAGAGGGCTTCAGTGGCACTTTCAAGAGCTGATTCGCTAACAGGTTACACAAGGGCAAACTCCAACGTGCTAGGTAAATTCTCAGTCTCTTCATCTGAAAACTCATGCACAGACTCTATTGCCATTTCAGTTATTTGGAGATCGTGCCTCTCCTTGACGACCTTCTGGCTTATCACTTTCCCACCGAGATTTTTTACAGGATTCATCCCCGAATGGGCTAGAGTGTAAGCACTGCACTCCCTAGGGATCAAGTTCTTGCATGCTGGATTCAAAAAAGCGCCTTTCAACAAAGGTGGATTAGAAGATTCCCCATGGGGCCTTCCACATTCAAATTCGTAGGAGGTTCGTAAAATGGAACGATCGAAGTTGATGATCTTTCGAGTCTCCTTTTATCTTTAGCTTGAATAATAGGATCCAGAATGCTATGAAGGAAGTTAGCCGTCTGCGCCAAATGCTTATCCAATTTATCTTGAATTGCATTAATGAAACCCTCAATGAGGATGACTGTGGAGTGGAGCATAGCAAGAACCGTCGTATTGTCTTTCAATTGATCACTCACGTCTCGTACAGCGTGATGAAAGGGGCCATGGTGACTGAGAAAGCCGCTATCATGTTGCTGTTCAAGCCTGAAGATGATTCGCAAGGGATATTCTTGATGGAGCCATCCAAAACATTGCTCATCTTAACTGTACCAGGCCCAGATTCCTTTGGATGCTGGCAAGCCTCTTCCCTGCACGGGGCCCTGAGCTCATCCTCTAGTAGGGAAGACAAACGAGGGCGCTTGCTATTTCTCCGAGATGACGGTGGAACAAAAATAGCAGTTTTTGCCACTTTCCCAGATTTATGCCAGGAGATGCTTGCTTCCTGGCTGTATAAATCACCCCTCAGTTTCACCAGAAAACGAAACTCCTTGTCATTACTCATACCAATGACAGTCAGAGGTGTGGTGTAACCTAAATACGTTGAGGTAAGTTCCTTAGCACAGTGTGGTCAATTGACATTAGTTGACTTCTCCGAGATCGAATTTTCCACATCCACCTCCAAATTTGCAGTTCTTTCTAGTAATACACAATTCGGTACCACACTCACATCTGTTACGTGAAAATCAGGGAGGTAGCTTTTGGAATTAATTCGCCGAGAAGGGTTCTTGTAGAAGAATCGCTGATTGGCTAAGAAGCTACTCGAGGTTAGATCAGCGGGCTGCCAAGTAGATTTGGTAGTATAATGCCATCTATTTTGAAGAATGTCTTTATTGGGGTTAATTTCCGTGTGAGCATCAATCTCACTGGCTACGTTATCTTCTAGTCATGGAACCTCACAAGGCCAGGTTCCATGACTAGAAGTACTTGGTCTCTGCCTACAGCAATTATCTCTGTGGGTACAGGTGGGCCACTAGGCTTCTCTACCAACACTTTTGCACCTGGTACCGCATGGTCTGATGAACCAAAACCACAGTCCCCCCCGGATAGTTAATACACTTGGGGGATCTCCCTTTTTGATCATAGACAGTTTGACCGGTATGGCAATCAATTGGGCTATCCTATCTCCTACATGGATAGGCACAATCTAATCTCCACTGTTCATCAAAATAACTTTAATCTCTCCTTGATAATCAGCATCGATCACTCCTCCGAATACTTGAATGCCCTTCAATGCTAATCCAGATCTGGGGGCAATTAATCCCGTATGCTGTGGGGGAATTTGTACTCCAATCCCTGTCTCAATGACTGCTCTATCTCTGGGTTCCAGTCTGATTTTTTTCTGAGCATGCAAATCTACTCCAGCAGATTCTGGAGTAGCTCAACAAGGAGCTAAAGCACCTGGTGTGAGTTCCCAGTACATCAGTGTCTCTGTAACTAACTGATGTTGCATCTGTACAGTAGGCATCAAAAGACGTGTTAAAGGAGTTTCACACTCCACCACAGGGCGATTATTACAAATCTTAACTGCATCAAACATTTGGTGAGCCAACTTGGCCAGACCCTCCAAATCCTTCTCCTGAGCCTCTACGTCCACAGATGAAATATTGGTGTGTTCATCTGCAACAGAATTAAACCAACGTTCTAATGAGTCAGTACTACAGTGTGCCTCCAAATGATACACTTACTTTACTTTGTGCTAGTTTTTCCCATGTGTCCTGCCACAGTTCCTTTCCCCACAATTCTTTTGAATGTATTTTCTGTGAATTCTTTTGCCATGTTGGCAACCACATAGCTAGCCCATTGACCACTAACCATGAGTCTGTGTAAAAATCCCTTTGACCAGGTGTCTCTTGTTTCAAAACTCGCTAGACTGCATGGAGTTCTGCAAACTGGCTGCTCTTCCCTTTCCCGTTGCCATTTACTGATCGCTTGTACATAGTGACCTAATTTCATATCGGGTAGCTGGATAGCAGGCCGCAAACTGGTTCCATCCATTTGTCCCTTGGAATGGAGAAGTGCTGCATGCGTCGACTGGGGGTTGCGAGATCCCAATGCTGTGTTACGTGGACATGGAGGCCTCCACTGATCGAAACCATGGACGGCGCTGACCCACCCTATCCGTTCGCTTACCTTTCAACAGAGAGCTGGGCACAAATTCACCTCAGTCCATAGTCCACAGCGCACCACCATGCATGAGAGACTTATATGCGTTCTACCCGGGGCCCTTCAGCTTCAGTTCATCAGCAGATGCGCTTACTGCCCTTGCACCAAGTATCGCAAGCCGTTACATTGACACTCCTCCGCCATCCAGGGCGCTTGTCCACCATAACTCTTACAGTGCACTGTTTCATCTCCGACGTCGGGTCCGATGAGCGGACGCCATTTTAGCTGGCTGCCAGCTGCTCTGTTCTCTGCAGGTATCTTGGCTTCCAATAGTGGTCAGTTCTCACAACTGATCATGCCAATGCCTCATCATTGCCGGGACCGCTCCCTTCTGTTTCCAGCATTTTCCACATCTGGAAAGGGTTTCTAAATGACCTCATCCCGTCCTCTATGTCGCAGGCACTCAGAGTCATCTTGCTGGATCACACACCAGGCCACAGCCCCCCTCTGCCTGCAATTTTAAACATTTGCAAGGTGGCGGCGAAGTAAAGAGTAAAAGCAAGGCAGACTTGCTTTTACTCTTTTATTTTTCCCTCTGTCTCAATAAAAAGTAAACACTGCTTTGCAAGTGGTGTTTACTCATGAATTCCTATAGAATCCATTCGTTTCACACCTGCATGCAAATGACAGGCCCATATGACATGAAATGCACTAGCAAGACGGAGGAGGAATCGCGGGTGAGATCGTATTTCCACTCCGTTCCCCTCCTCCACCTTGTCACTGCATCAAAACGGGGTGTAGAGCTAAAGCAAGGCGTAAAAGTATCACGTCTTGTTTTACACCCTGATGTACCTCTCCACCCCATTTAAAATGAGGCTGATTGATTGGTCGGTATACAGTGATATTAACGAATTCAGAATAACTAACTACTATTTTAACACATTTTTCATAACGAAAAAATAGCTGACTTTTGGGTAAAAGTATATATGGGGGTGGGGTAAGGGATTAGAAGGGGTTTGGGGTGGGGTAATAATTCTAGGGAAATGGAGGTTTAGGGGGCACCCCCAAATTGAAAAAGAAAACAAAAATCGATATGTTTTCATTATTTTTAATTTCCTAAAAAAGGTTTTCGTTATTTTTGGATGCTTATTATCACATGGAAACAATTGGTCAACTGGGGGAAGGCTAGCTGCAAGCCCTGTTTTCTTTTTGCACAGTTTGCACATTTCACACTACTAGAGGTGGGCGAGCCTTGAAAAGCCCGGGCTCAAACGGGGGCTGCAGCCCGACCCTCATTTCAGGCTGGTACCCCAGATGGCAGGGGCCTGCCATGGGCCCTGACATGGCTGTCCAGTATCCACACGAGCGGCAATAGCGGCAATAAAAAAAATCTGGCCCCGATGCCGGCTCGGTTGCCCAGAGGGCACCAGAGCCACGTTTCTTTTCTTCATATTTGGGCATTTCTTTCAATTTTTCTCACGCTGTGTGGCCACTATCAAAAGAAATGCGCAAAACGGAAAAAAAATGAATGCGCCTCTGATGGGTGCCAACGCCGCGTTTATTTTTTTATGTTTTTTCTGGGGGACACAGGGATCTCATGGGCTCAGCTCGTGGTGGGCTCCTAGAGCCAGGCATGACCACCAGGCTTGGTCCTGGCTTGACCCTACCCATGAAATCCATAGTCCGCCAGCTCTACTTCACACTGCACATTTTCCTTTAGTTGTCCTAGGTAAAGGACAGGTGTTTGGCAAGTTCCGGCTTTTAGCTCTCAACTTTCTGTATTCTGGTGCATTATTATTTTGCCAGCATAAAACACAGGACTGCACGTACCAGAAGGCATTCTGACAGGAAAAGAAAAGCCTGGACTCAATACGGCATCCGGAATGTCTTTCATATATGCACGTGTTACAAAACCCATGTGCTCTTGGTCAGCATGTCAAACAGCAATGTCTCTTTTTGATTTTGAAGTTATGAATACAAGTTGCATTCCCACCAAAACAGAAAACAGGTAACAACAAGTGGTGCTGTTCAGTTTTAGAAAATGGTTTTACTCTGCAACTCATTCTATTTCTGTAGATAGGTTGACATTGTATCCTTCTGTGTTCTGCACGGTATCTAGTAAATCCATTGATGGACTTTCCATCAAATTCATTTGCATCGAAACAATATGCATCGAATGCATGTTTTTAAAGGGTAAAGGGTCAATTTTGATTTTTTGGGGTTTTAAAGGTTAAAAAACGAGGGGTTGTGGGCCCCCATTAAAATAACATGCATTCGATGCAACTTTTTTCGATGCAAAAAATTCGATGGAAAGACCATTGTTTTTTTTCACCAGAACCCTGTTTCTAAAAAAAGGGTTTTAATCTCTAAAAGGAAAAGTCAAACCAGGGATGAGAGTTTGCTCTGCCGAATATGTCACTTGTAACACACGTTTAATCTCGGTCTATTAAAGTTGCAATCCTGTGAGTGCTGCAAATGCTGCATATTACAATGACTGTGTCAAGAAGGACCCAGGGAAGGCTGGGCTCCTGGGCGAATGAGCCAGCTAGGCACCAAGAGGAAGTATCACAAGGACCCAGGGAAGGCTGGGCTCCCGGGCGAATGAGCCAGCTAGGCACCAAGAGGAAGTATCACAAGGACCCAGGGAAGGCTGGGCTCCCGCGCGAATGAGCCAGCTAGGCACCAAGAGGAAGTATCACAAGGACCCAGGGAAGGCTGGGCTCCCGGGCGAATGAGCCAGCTAGGCACCAAGAGGAAGTATCACAAGGACCCAGGGAAGGCTGGGCTCCCGGGCGAATGAGCCAGCTAGGCACCAAGAGGAAGTATCACAAGGACCCAGGGAAGGCTGGGCTCCGGGGCGAATGAGCCAGCTAGGCACCAAGAGGAAGTATCACAAGGACCCAGGGAAGGCTGGGCTCCCGGGCGAATGAGCCAGCTAGGCACCAAGAGGAAGTATCACAAGGACCCAGGGAAGGCTGGGCTCCCGGGCGAATGAGCCAGCTAGGCACCAAGAGGAAGTATCACAAGGACCCAGGGAAGGCTGGGCTCCCGGGCGAATGAGCCAGCTAGGCACCAAGAGGAAGTATCACAAGGACCCAGGGAAGGCTGGGCTACTGGGCGAATGAGCCAGC
The DNA here is from genome assembly GCF_040938575.1 of Ambystoma mexicanum. Taxonomy (NCBI): domain Eukaryota; kingdom Metazoa; phylum Chordata; class Amphibia; order Caudata; family Ambystomatidae; genus Ambystoma; species Ambystoma mexicanum. Next base: position 466,625,509 of record NC_090929.1, read on the forward strand.
TAGGCACCAAGAGGAAGTATCACAAGGACCCAGGGAAGGCTGGGCTCCTGGGCGAATGAGCCAGCTAGGCACCAAGAGGAAGTATCACAAGGACCCAGGGAAGGCTGGGCTCCCGGGCGAATGAGCCAGCTAGGCACCAAGAGGAAGTATCACCAGGGACGCCCCTAGGCTAGAGAATGGACCAGGGGCCTCTATCCTAATAAGGGAAATGGGACACCAAAGGCCAAGCATAAATTAGGTTTAAAACATAATATGTAAAACACATTGGTAGACACATTTCACAACAAACCCAACAGGACCATAACTTTGGACCAAAGGATAAAACAATATAAAGAAATGAAACTGCAAGTGGTCGGTGTACAGTTTGCACATATGTGTCAAGATATTATTAACAAAACATGTGAAACCTAAGAAATGTTCTGAGTAAAGGTGAAACCTCAAAACGAATGCAGAAGGACTAAATAGTTGGTGTGAACAAAATGGATTTTTAAAAAAGACTGTTTCCCGTGAATAGGGGGTTTCGGCTGCCGGCGCCCCAGAGATGTATATAACAGGACCGCCCTCATCAGGGCAAAAAGGGTGCGACTTTGTAGACTCCTTCTGCTAGGTCGTAAAAGAGATCAGGATTCTGGAAATGCATATAAAAAGGCACAACACAGGCGTGTAGCCCCTATGGCTTTCTCCTGTTGTTTCTGTTGCCTCACCAGTGCGGTGACCCACCATACCATCCGTTCAATCAACAAGCTTCGCATAGTGTTCATGCCGCCCCCTCACCAACGCCCCACACAAAAAAATACATACATTCGAATTCAAGCAAGAAGCACTCTACACATCGCCTGTTCCCTGGGAGAAATTGGAATATTAAAGGGAAAAAACAAAAACGGCCATTTGGATCCGAAAACTCTAACTTCTTTATTTGACTTGAAAAAGCGAGTGATGGACACGAGAGCCGAGCTGAAGACCAACAACGGTTGGTGGAGTCGGAAGGGGAATGGGTGGCTTGGGTCAGGTTCGGTACCTACTTGCCATATCATTCTGGAGGGAGTTGACAGAACCGCTGTTGTTTTGAATTACTTGCTGGCTGGGTTTCGCTAAATACATGTTCCTGGTGTTCAGATGTAGTTCGCTAGAGACATCTAGTGGCCATGTAGTGAACATCTTCAAGCGGATTTTCTCTCGTGCTTCTCTGATCTGTTTACACACCCGACCATTGCCTAATCCCCTACCACCCTACTACGAGGTCCCTCAGCGGTCCCGTCCTTAACGTGTGGTCAGACCACGGTAAGGAAGGGACCAGCTGAGGGACTTCAGAGCAAATAACGG